>NC_135971.1:34711023-34986023 GCF_053455715.1 Rhinoraja longicauda
GATGTTTGGGGTCGACACCCTTCTTCTATAAAACCATTATCTAGCACACTTACCAGGAACTCCAATGGTTGCAAGAATAGGATAGTAAATACTCTCCGTCTTCAAGATTACCGATTGAGTCATATCGGGAGCGAAGGCAGATTTCTAGTCAGTTCGACGGGCACAAATGTAGCTGTTACTTATAATTCAGAGAAATCTCGAGGGTGGAATTAACTGGCGCCATGATTGGTATTAGTCAGTCACGATCACATTAATTAGGCTGTTTGTTTCATGCCACAGACCACTGCTAAATTAGTAACGTGTGTACGGATGTTTCACAACTTACAATGGACAACACATGAAACATGTCAGGAGCTAAAAAAAATACGATGTCTCTGCCTTTAATGTGGTTCCTCTTGAAAATTATTTGTTAGTTACACCAAAAGGTTCTGATGCACATCTTCTTATAAAGCCTTGAAAATAATAATATCTGAAGCAACGTGTGTGAATAATATAAACATTTATTTTTTCGGAGACTGCGAAACAGTCTAAAGTGACTGTTAAATATCGTGCAAAACAAAAGAAAAAAACACAACCTTTTATGTGAATTGGCAATGAATGCACTGCCATACGCGAATCGCTAATTCTACCATCATTCTACCATCATGGTCTCGACCCCAACCATCATTAAAAATGTTTATTGTTTAAGTAGATATGCAAAGGAATGCAATCTGCTTGAAATAAACAACGGGACCATTGCAACCTGATGAACTTATCATTGGACCTCGCAACTTGGTAAACTGCATGCTTTGTTCCAGGTATGTCTTCCTCTGCATCCATTATCCACTACACTCAACCAGATCCAACACAAATAATCTAACTTTCCCCTCCGCGGCAGCTGCACCCCAATTACAAGACCACTTTGACTCCGTGAAGGTAAGCATGGTTGGAATGTGCTATATATCATTTCAAGGATCAACTCTCACAAAGCATTTGCAACATGGAACATCAGAGATTGAACCCACGCAAAAGTAAATGCCTGCCACCTTATTGCCGAATTCATGTTTCGACCTTCAGGGGCGAGTATAACTGTAATCTGCCGGAAATTAGCGGCTGTCGTTCGCTTTTATTTCCAAAGCTAATTTAATGCAATTCGTGTGTTTAGTCAATGTCGCATGTCTTGAACGTTAATGAGAATACTGGGAGACGGATCGGTTCACTGTTAAGAGAAACATTTTCGTTCTGCAGTATTTCAAACATACGTTCAAGAGGACATTAAGTTAAACAATTTAACTCCAAAGTGCTTAATTTTACTATCCATTGGGCCTTTTATTTCCCCGTTCTTAGTCTCAAGTAGAATTGCTGCAAACCATTTATTTGTATGTTTGAGCAAATCGCAACATAGGGTGGAAAAGCGAAACATTGGTATCGATATTAGTATTAGTTTATAACGATGACGTTGAAATCGTGTGCTATCCAGTGCATAATATACACAATATATTGCTGCAGTCATCCAGTAGGGTTTTTTTTTCCTATTTCTCATGCAAATCCATTTCCTAACAATCGCGTTAAAGTTCAAAATACTTCTCAATTGCTGGACTTCTTAAAAACGTTTTTAATGTGTCCAGTAATTGTAAAATACCTTGATCTTTAACGCGTTTTCTGTAAGTTAGAATGACTCAATCTCCTAAACGAGCATCTCAATTCCGGATTCATGCAAGTGAAAGTGCGGAAATGTTCATTCTTCAAATAGATTCCAGTCTAAAGCGATTCACATGTATGCAATTGATAATCAGTGATGGTTCCTCACTACCATTGGAAGCGTCTCACCTCGAATCGCTGCATAACTTTTTGTTGTAAATATTATAAAAATGCAGCAGAAGTTGAAAAACCATGACACGTTTCAACCACATTCCCTTTCGTATTTGTCTAATATTACCAATGTGTACACGCCAAAGTGTTTCGATGGATTTCGAATGTGTAAGCGAAGTCTTGGTTGAAGAAAAATATTGCCTAGAATCTTGCACAACGTCGAAAGTAAACAGATATCAGGGATATTATTAGACATTTAGGTTGCATTGAGTAAGAGCAAGGTTAGTAACTTTGACAGTAGATGCTGCCCGGCGTAAACCTCTGGCCTGTTTCACGATCAGAGGAAAGTGTGGCTGCACGATCAGAAGAAAGTACCTTCAATCAGATTTTCATTCCAGAACATGTCGTGCAAGATACCATCGAAATGAAGAATATCCCGACTCGAAACCCTGTCTGTCCACACCCTCCACACACGTTGCCTCGCCCGCCGAGGTCTTCTCGCAGTTTGTTTTCGTCCATGATTCTAGATTCTGCAGTTTCTTGTGCTCTTATGGATACCCTGTGTTTTGAGTGGATTGCGGAAATATAATGAGTATATAGATTATTTGGTGTCACATTTACCGGTAAAAATAACAAACGGTGTCGGTTTATGGTAAAAACCTCAGTATGTATTCTGTCCGGGTGAACAGCAGATTTTGATGCAAAATCTTTGTTTTGCAGCAAAGATCGAAACTAAGAATTCGCAGGTTTCATGACATTGGGTGGCATTACCCCTACGGAACATATTATTGATATTACACACTTACGTGAATATTTTTTCAAATTCACTGGATGCCATCTGCAACTCCCCCTTACAGGCTTCAATGTCGAACACGCAATCACCAGTGACGCCAATCGGCTCTGGGTACAAAAATGACCGCGACTCTCTTATCCTTTCAATGAGGAATCCAGAAGAAATGCTCTTGGTGATGCTGATGTTCTCCCTCCAAATATTTAATTTTCTTCCTCCACTGGCAATTCTTATAACTATGTTTCTGATGGGTAGCATAACTGCAGCTAACAGCGGGAACGTGAAGCGTTTATCGCTTCACCCCTGAAATAAATTGGATTTCCGCATTGTTGCTGCCAAGATAATCCGCCCAGATTATAGGATGAGGAGGAAAAATAGTTTGGTTCCTTCCTGAATATTTTCAAACGCACATTTCTGAATACTGAGACACAGGAGACATCAGATACCGGGATGTGGGGAAATAAAAGAACAAGGAGTGAAGCAGAATTTGTCCAGACAAAGGGGATGGCCAATGTTTCGAGTCGATACCGTACATAAGGAATCTTAATTTTGAGGGAATTTTAAGGTAATCGACTGCTTATATTTCAGCTTGTATTACGATCGCTGATGACATTACGATCGCTGATGACATTTGGAGCAATTCATAGATGTGGGGCTGTACAGCACGGAAACAGGTCTGTTGGAGACCATTTTTCCATGCCGAACAAGTTGGCATATGGGCCCGTCCTATTTTCTTGTATTTTACCCGTTTCTCTCAAAATTCTTTCTATCCACGTATCTGTCTAAATGTCTAAAAATCGTAATTATATCCGGTTCTGTAGCTTCATTGCAGGAAAGTGCCACCTTCTGAGTGAAAAAAGGTGTTTACGATGTCCATCTTAAATGTCTTAATTCTGACCTCAAGCCTATGCCCTCTGGCGTTGGGAAATTGACAGAGAGCATTTACATTTTCCATCCACCTCATGCGGTCATCGTTCAGCTTCCTGCACTCCACAGATAATGGTCCTAGCGTAACCAACGTCTCTGTATAACTCCCAGTTCACATCATAATGACCCTCTTTATACCCTTTCCATCTTAATTACATCTTTCTTATAGCTGGGCTACCAGAACTGCACACGGTCCTCTAATGACTGATATATCTGTATCAGGATGTGCTGATTTCTGTGTTTGTTATCCTCCCACTGAAGGTAAACGTGCCAGTGGCCTTCTCCCCCCATAACTACCTGACTCTACATCTTGAGAACAATGTACCAGTACCCCAATGTGTCTTTGGTCTCCAGCACTCCACATGGCTCTACTATTCATTGGGTAAAGCTCCACCTTGGTTTGGCAAACCAAAGTGCAACATTTTGTTTTTGGCAGGTAAATTTATTTTTGCCGTTCGTTGTCCCATTTTCCCAGCTGATCTATACCCCCATTTTATTACTTCGGTATCCTTGAGGCTATTCACCATGTCACCAATTACGAAGTCATTTGGAAATTTACTCACAATGTCAAGGAGATTGTCAACGGAATCCCCAATGCGCCTCTCATACAACAATGAACCAAAAACTGATCCCTGAAGCACTCTACTGGTTATAAGGCTTAAGAAAAGAACACCTTTTTCTATCTTTTATTTGTGCTGATAAACAGTCATCGCCGTGAAACATCATTGCTGTTCTCTCTCCTGAGATATTGTACGACTGTTTGGTTATTTGTATGGTACAGAATACTGAGAAAGAGCTCACATTGACAAACGTAAAAAACCTTTTCCTGATAAATGACACCGGCGTTCAGATTACTGTAGTTAGTTTCTGCAAACATTTTAGTCCCGACTATTTTTACTTCAGGTCAAAAGCATTCAAGAGAGAGCTAGATAGAGCTCTTAAGGATAGCGGAGTCAGGGGGTATGGGGAGAAGGCAGGAACGGGGTACTAATTGAGAATGATCAGCCATGATCACATTGAATGGCGGTGCTGGCTCTAAGGGACGAATGGCCTCCTCCTGCACCTATTGTCTATTGTCTTTTGTCTAATTGAATCGTAACACGTTATCAATGACCTGGTCAGATTTTTCTTGTAGAATGAGAAAATACTCATTTAACCTCCGCTTTGTGGAAAGAGAGTGTGCCTTCGGGATCGCGCATTATGGGATATATGTGTTTGCATAGCAAATATGTAACAAATACTTATTTATCGCAGGGGTGATTAATTAGTGCCGAAAGCCAGATAATTTATTGGAATATATGGTTGAAAGCGGATGAATATATGGTTTCATCATATTTTTCAATTCCTCTCAGAAGGTTCTTTGCGAGGCAGCATAAATTAAGGCGTTTGTGCAAGTACTTAAAAATCTTAGCTTGTATCCAATGTCTTCTGCAATACTGAAAACATCATTATCCTTAGCTTTCATTTATTAATTATCTGTAAAATGCAGAGAGATGGAGCAGGCAAAATTGACCACCCATAACAGAATGAAACTGCCAGATATTGCCAGCAGTAATATTATTGATTTCCTTCGGGTTTCAATCTCTTGATCAGACTGCCTCTTGACGTTGTTGCTTTCCCTTAGTTTTCTTCTGACACTGTTAGCCAATATAATATGCCTGATCGTCAGCTTGCTGAACACAATGTTAAAAGTTCATTGAAAGGCACAGCCTGGAAACAGGTCCTTTAGCCATGGAGTCTACGATGACCATCGATCACTGGTTCAAATTTGTTCTATGTTGTGATAATTCCATATCCACTCAAGTCAAGTCAAGTCAATTTTATTTGTATAGCACATTTAAAAACAACCCACGTTGACCAAAGTGCTGTACATCTGATTAGGTACTAAGGAAAAAAAAAAGAAACATACAGTAGCACGTAAACAGTTCACAGCGCCTCCTCAATGAGCCTCAAACGCTAGGGAGTAGAAATAGGTTTTGAGCCTGGACTTAAAGGAGTCGATGGAGGGGGCAGTTCTGATGGGGAGAGGGATGCTGTTCCACAGTCTAGGAGCTGCAACCGCAAAAGCGCGGTCACCCCTGAGCTTAAGCCTAGACCGCGGGATAGTGAGTAGCCCCAAGTCGGCCGACCTGAGGGACCTGGAGTTAGAGAGGGGGGTTAGAAGATTTTTGATGTGGGGGGGGGGGGGATGTTCATTTAGGGCTTTATACGTGAATAGGAGGAGCTTGAAGTTGATTCTGTACCGTACAGGGAGCCAGTGGAGAGAGGCCAGAATCGGGGTGATGTGGTCCCTTTTACGGGTACCCGTCAGGAGTCTCGCTGCGGCGTTTTGGACCAGTTGCAGACGGGACAGGGAAGATTGACTGATCCCAGTGTATAAGGAGTTGCAGTAGTCTAGGCGGGAGGAAATGAAAGCGTGAATGATTTTTTCTGTGTCGTCGAATTGGAGGAAAGATTTGATTTTAGCTATGGTTCGAAGTTGGAAGAAGCTGGCTTTTACCACAGCGTTGACTTGCTTATCAAATTTTAATGCAGGGTCAAATATCATGCCGAGGTTTTTGACATGCGGTTTGACTAGGCAGGATAGACTTCCAAGACTGCCTGTTATCGATTTGATGGAGTCGGAGGGGGCCGAATAGGATGACCTCAGACTTGCTCTCATTTAATTGGAGGAAGTTCTGTGCCATCCAACATTTTATGTCCTCAAGGCAGTGTAAGAGGCAGTTTAAATTTGACTGGTTGTTGGGTTTCAGGGGGAGCTAAAGCTGAGTGTCATCGGCATAGCAGTGGAAAGAAATGCCGTGCCTTTGAATGATTTGGCCAAGGGGGAGCATGTATAGAGAGAAGAGAATGGGGCCTAGGATGGAGCCTTGTGGAACTCCGCAGGAGAGGCTAGCTGGAGCAGAGGAATAACTGCCTATGTTGATGGCGAAACTCCTATCTTTGTGGTACGAAGCGAACCAGCTCAGGGCAGTGCCATCAATGCCAACCGCGTACCAGAGACGGTCAATAAGGATGGTGTGGTCCACTGTATCGAACGCTGCGCTGAGGTCGAGAAGGAGCAGGATTGCACAGTCGCCGGTGTCGATGGCGAGAAGCAGGTCGTTGTGTACCTTCAACAAGGCAGACTCTGTGCTGTGGTGGGCTCTGAAACCTGACTGGAAGCTTTCCAGGATGGTGTATTGGTGCAGGTAGGGCACTAATTGGTTTAGAATTGCCTTTTCAAGGACTTTTGACAGGTTGGCAGTTTGGAAATGGGTCTGTAGTTGCTAGGCAAGGTGGGGTCTAGGTTAGTTTTTTTCAGTAGGGGCTGGACCACCGCGTGCTTTAAACTGGTTGGAACAGTGCCAGTGGCCAGAGAACTGTTGATAATAGAGAGGATGCTGGGACTGGCTATTGCAATGACATCCTTCAGAAGGGCAGTGGGGGCAGGATCAAGGGGGCAGGTTGCATGTTTCATAGCGGAGACAAGCTTTGCAAGGGAGGATAGAGTGACGGTTTGGAAGCAGTCCAATTTAGATGAACAGACTAGTGAGACAGCTAGGTGACGGGTGGGAGGGGAAATGTTCATTCTAATGTTCTCAACTTTGTTGGTGAAAAATTTAGCGAATTCTTCGCACTTAGCAGGGGACCCAACTAAGCTGGTACTGGGGGCGGGACATATGACTGAGGTAATTGTTCTAAATAGGACCTTGGAGTTATGAGAGTTTTTGGAAATAAGGTCGGAGAAGTATTGTGCTCTAGCAGACTTTACTGCTTCCTGGTATTTGAGAAGATTGTTTCTCAGAATTTCGAAGGAAATTTGAAGCTTGTCACATTTCCACCTCCTTTCTGATTTTCTGCACTCCCTTCTTAGGGCTTTGGTGGTGTCATTGAGCCACGGCCGACCTTTGGGCTTAGGCTTTTTCATTTTAAGGGGAGCGATAGAATCCAGGACGGAAGAGCAAGTGATATTAAATAAAGAGGCGAGAACTTCAGTGCTGAGATGGGGGGGAGAGGCCTCAATAGTATAGATGTTGGGGGCAGCTGTGAGAGCCTCGGAGAATTTACTGGCAGTCAATGAATTTATGTCGCGGGAGTAGCGAACAGGGAGATGAGATTTTGCGGGAGATAAAGGCAGAGATACGTCAAAAATGAGAGCGCTGTGGTCCGATAGACAGGCTTCAGTAGTTTCAATGTTGTTGATTGGGAATCCGGACGATAACACTAGGTCGAGAGTATGGCCTAACTTGTGAGTGGGTCCCGTGGTGTGAAGAGTCAGATTGAAGGACTCAACCAGGTGCATAAATTCACTCACAAGAGGCTTAGTGGGACAGCAAACATGAATATTAAAGTCACCAAGAATCATGATCCGGTCAAATTTGGGCAAAATGCTAGAAATCAGGTCAGCAAATTGGGTGATGAAGTCCTTATGCATTTTTGGTGGGCGATACACAAGAACAATTAAGAGGGGATAGGCTAGGTCTACTTTAATTAGTTGCACCTCGAAACTGGAGAAATGATCAGCGTTCAGGAGGCGGCAGTTGGAATGTTTCTTAAACACAGTGGCTAAGCCCCCACCGCGTCCGGAGAGCCTAGGCGAGGTGAAAAAGTTACAGTCATCAGGACAGAGTTCCACGAGTGGAGCAAGCTCACCAGGGTTAAGCCTGGATTCTGTGAGCAGTAAGAAGTCCAATCCACGGGTGGTGAAGAAGTCGTTGAGGATGAAGGTCTTGTTCTGTAGGGATCTTGCGTTGATCAGGGCCACTTTAGCAGGGACAGCAGGGACAGCAGGTGAGCTTCGATCCGGTAGCGGCTCCCACGCCAGCGGGCGGAGGTTCAGGGAGACCACGCCGCTGCGCTTCACAGATGGCCTTGCTGGGAGCCCGCGGGCCGGCAGTCCAGGGACCGGGATGATCGGTCGAAGAGCGGCATACCTGAGCTCGAGGGAGCGCCGGTGGATGGAGCGGTAAGGTCGACCAGGTCCGACTTCGCAGCGCTGGGCGAGGTAGGCCGCTGTTGGATGAAGGCGGGCGAGGTTTTTTAAATTTTCGAATGTTCCCGCGCGTTTACCCCGCCTCCTAGCGCGGTGCGTGCGGCGGTGGATGTAAGGCTGGGCCCGCACATCTACCGGGAGTTGATTGAGGAGCGATCGCTGGAAGAAACTTTGTCCGGGACCTGGACTGAAGAAGTCGACGACGGAGGTTCGGATCAACAGGAGGGTTCGGCGGTCGTAAACCAAAGTGGCTCGAAGAACACTACGATCTCCAGGTGAGCGACGACAGGCAGCCAAACACAACGGCGCGGCCATCTTGAATATATGGGTGGTGGGAGAGTGGAGGGGGTGAGGGGGGTAGTGGTAGGCAGGCTGGGGCAGGTGTGGGTGGTGGAAGAGGGGAGGGACGGTGAATGTGGGGGGTAGTGGTAGACAGGCTGGGGCAGGTGTGGGTGGTGGAAGAGGGGAGGGGTGAGGTGGGTAGTGGTAGAGGACAGGCTGGGGCAGGTGTGGGATGGTGGAAGAGGGGAGAGGGACGGTGAAGTGGTAGAGGACAGGCTGGGGTAGGAGGAGCGATTGTGAGAGAGGGGAGGGGGTGGGGGGGGGTAGTGGTAGACAGGGTGCGGCAGGTGTGGGGTGGTGGAAGAGGGGAGGGACGGTGAAGGGGGGGTAGTGGTAGACAGGGTGCGGCAGGTGTGGGGTGGTGGGAGAGGGGAGGGACGGTGAATGTTGGGGGTAGTGGTAGAGGACAGGCTGGGGTAGGAGGAGCGATGGTGGGAGAGGGAAACCTTGCACATTTACACATCGACAAAGACAACACACAAAAACACATTGTACACTAATTATAATATTTCTGAAAGAAAAAATAACAAGATATTAGTTCAAAAACATAATTAATAAAATAAACCAAGCCCATGGTAGCGAAGACACGGCTGTCGAGTTGCATGACTGAGACAATGTCTGGGTTGTGTAGATTGGTTGAAGAACCTCATCCCCTCTCACCGCTTATCCCTGCCCTAAAGCCATTGGGTTTTGGTTGAGTTTAGTTTAGTTTAGTTTAGAGTGCTGAAACAGGCCCTTCGGCCCACCAAATCCGCACCGACCAGTGGTCCCCGCACGCTAACACGATCCTACACACACTGGGGATAAATTACACTTATAACAAGCCAAATAACCGACAAACCTATACATTTGTGGAGTGTGGGAGGAAACTGGAGGTCCCGGAGCAAATCCAATTAGTTCACGGGGAGAACGTACAAACTCCGCACAGACAGCACCTGTAGTTAGGATTCAATCCGGGTCTCTGGCTCTGTCAGGCAGCAACACAACCGCTGCGCCACCCGATGGAGAAAGGTTCTGGAGAAACGTTCCCGATGACTCTTGGGGCCTTTTGGAAACCAAATAATAAACCACGGCATATCCAAGTTGAAGGTGTTAAAGGTTATTGTCGCTGCCGGAGAGTGTGTAACTGGGGGACGGGGGGCAGAGGAGTGGGTAAGGGGGGGGGGGGGGTTGTACGGAGAGGTACAAGTACAATGACATTGCTAGCTGCAGCGCATAGGCACAGTGACTCAGACACGGCACTAAACCCACTTATACATAAACTTATACATAAACTACACTGAACATTACAAAAGAAGGAAGACTGGGCAGAAGTACAATTAGAAAAGGAAATCAAGTCCACGGTGGTGCAAGAGGTGGGTGCTGGTGATGCGTGGTAGAGGTAGCGTTAGGGTCCCTGTGTCTAACACATAGCGGCTCACTGGCACAAAGATCTCCAGTGAACTGGTCATACATGACTCCCGGTCACGGGTCACGGGCGTTACCGTAACATCTCCCCCACGGCCATGCCGACCCCTACGATGTACTGGTCTACTTGCCCTGGAGTCACCAGTCTCACTGCCCCACATCATTGACGATATACCCCCTCCAACATTAATCATCCCCTCCATCTCCACCCCTCCCCCCCACTCAATAACACACCACACCCCTCACTCCCCACACCACAACACATCTCCACGCATCTCTCCCCACTCCAGTACACACCCCACCCCTCACTCCCCACACCACAACACATTTCCACGCATCTCTCCCCACTCCAATACAGCCCCACCCCTCACTCCTCACTCCATAACACACCTCCACGCATCCATCCCCACTCCACAACACACCGCCATCGCTCTACTGCACCTTACCTCTCCCTCTCACCAATCCATTGTCCTCCCCTCCTCCTCCTCTCCCCTCTTCGTCTCATCTCCCCCTCCTCTACATCTCCTCTCTTCTCATCCCCTCTCCCCTCCTCTCTGCCTCTCCCCTTCCTCTTTCCACCCTTTCCTCTCCCCCTCGTTCTGCTCCGTCCCCCTCAACCCCCCTCCTCTCCCCCTCCCTTCTCCCTCCCTCCTCCTCCCTCTCCCCTCCCTCCTCCTTTCCCCCTCCCCCTCCTCTTCCCCATCTCCCCCTCCACCGTCCTCTTCCTCACCCTTCTCTCCACCTTCCTCTCCCCACCTTCCTTTCCCCCTCGCTCCATTTTCCTCTTCCCCCTCCCTCCACGCCCGCTCCCTCTTTCCTCTGCCACCCCACGGCAGGTCGGGGAGAGACGGAGGGAGAGGAGGCGGCGAGCATGGGGAGGGGAGAATAGGAAGCAACTGCGAAGAGGGTGGAGTTAAACGTGTCGGGGGGGGGGCGAGTTAAGAGGGAGTAAGGAAGGGAGAGGGGAGGGAATTGTGAGGGAATAACGGGGGGGTTTGTAGGTGAGGAGAGGGACTTGGATGGGAGCGGGTGGGGAGGGAGTTGGTGAAGGGGCTGGTATTGAGGGGGTTGGCGGGTGTTGATGGTGAGGTAGGGGGGGAGTTAGAGGGGGGAGAGGGAGTTGGTCGGGCTGTGAGGGGATGTAGTTGGGGGAGGGAGGTGGTGAGGGGGTGGTGTTGAGGAGGTTGGGGTAGATGGTGACGTAGGGAGAGGGGGTTAGAGGGGGAGAGGGAACTGCGGGGGGGGGTGAGGAGAGGGAGTTGCGGGGGGAGTGGGGTGAGCAGAGGGTGTTGCTGGGGTTTGAGGAGGGGAGTGGGAGTTAGAGGGGGAAAGGGAGCCGCAGGGGAGGGGTGAGGAGAGGGAGTTGCGGGGTGAGGGGGGGAGAGGGTGTTGGAGAGAGAGTGGGGGAGGGGAGGGGGAGGGGAGAAGGAGCTGTAGGCGGGGGGGGTGAGGGTGGGAGAGGGCGTTGGGGGTAGAGAGTGCGAGTTGTGGGGTTTGGCGGCTGGGGTACTGAGGGTGCTGCTCTGAATATGACCCAGAGGCCGGGCACACCCCCCCCTCCATGCCCCTTACCCCACCCCCTCCTCTGCCTCCTCTCCTTCCTTCCCTCCCCACTCTGCCCTATCCTTCGCCCCATTCCTCCGTCCCGTTCTCCCCTCCCCAGCCTTCCTCTTAAGCTCTTCCCCTTCCCCTACCCTCTTCCCCCTGCCCCCCTACGCTCTGCCCCCACCGCTACATCCCCTCTCCTTCTCCGTCCCCTTACCTGCTCTAATCCCTTGCCCTCTCCACCCCCCATTCCGTTCCCCTTGACTGCACCCCCCCCTGCTCTGCCCCTTCCTTCCCATCCTCCTCTCCTCCGCCCCCCCCCCCCCTCCTCCTCACCCTCTCTGGATGTGAAGCCTGAAAAACTGGTCTGAAGAAGGGTCCCGACCCAAAGCGTCGCCTATCCATTCCATCCCCCGTTGCAGCCTGATACGTTGCGTTCCTCCAGCACTTTGTGTTTTGCTGAAGATTCCGACACCTGCAGTTCCATGTGTCTCCTCCATGTTGTTCATCACAGAGGGGCATCTGGTGGAAGGGGGGGGGGGTGGGGTGGGGGGGAGTGGGGGGTCCCTGCTCCGCTGGCTCCTCCAGCTCTTTATTTGTTGTTCTATTCGGAGCTGTATTCTATTAATTGTTGTTCTATCCGGAGCACGCAGACTGTTCTCTTTGTTACCGTCAGGCAGACGATACAGAAGTATGGCTGCACGTACCACCAGACTTAAGAACAGTTTCTACCATCAGGCCATCAAGCTTCTGAACTCATAAACACATTTCAAATCATATATGTTGATTATTTTTAATATTGTCTTTTAACCTATTATTAATATTGTCTATTTACCTTATGAATGTAATTTAAAAAATCTTATTTATCCTTGGAATATTACTGCTGAGGTGACCCGTTGTCTTGTCAAATACATTTCATTGTACCGTTGACCCTGTGACAACCTACATATGACAATTAAAATTGTTATTATTATCAAAGGAAACTATTCCAATTCACGCGCGGCCCACATCCATGTGAATCTGCCCTGTGCATAAATGGATGGGAATGGCGGGCCGGGGGAGTGGGGGTGGGGGGTGGGCAGAGTGTTGATGGGGCTGTGGAGGGAGTGTGGGCACTGCCAGTGATGCGCTGCCAGTGTTGTAGGGAGGATGGCGTTGCCAGTGTTGCTGCTGCCACTGGCCATGTTGGACGTGACGGGCAGTTGGGTGGTGAGCCGGGCGCTGCGGCTGTGGGGGGTGGGGCCGCTGGTGCAGCTCTGGCTGTGGGGGGTGGGGCCGCCGGCTGCGCTGTCCGTCTGCCTGCGGCCGCTGGTCCGTCTGCGCGCCCGACGCCTAGCCGAGCCGTGGCCGGCACTGGCCACCTGCTGCCTGCTGCTACCCACCTACGCCAGCCTGGCACTGGCCGCGGGCTCCACCCACACCGAGATCCTGCACGCCCCCCTCACCACCCGCCTGCCCTTCGCCTACCCGGTCACCGCCCTGGGGCTGGTGGTGGCCCACCGCTTCCTGCCCCAGACGGGGGCTCAGACACCGGGCCAGACGCGCGCCACCGCCTCGTCTCCAGACTGCTGTCCTGTCTGCGGCCGCATCTCAGACGCTTCCTCCTCGTGGCCGTCTCCGTGGCCCTGTCCTCGGCTGTTGAGCGTGGAAGGGGCGTCGGCGTCTGGGGGGCGGGCGTCTGGGGGAGGGGCGTCTGGGCAGGCGCGTCTGGAGAGGGGCATCTGGGGAGCGGCGTCTGCGTCTGCCATTTAGTACTGAGATGAGGAAAAACTTTTTCAGTCAGAGAGCTGTGAATCTGTGGAATTCTCTGCCTCAGAAGGCAGTGGAGGCCAATTCTCTGAATGCATTCAAGAGAGAGCTAGATAGAGCTCTTAAGGATAGCGGAGTCAGGGGGTATGGGGAGAAGGCAGGAACGGGGTACTGATTGAGAATGATCAGCCATGATCACATTGAATGGCGGTGCTGGCTCGAAGGGCCGAATGGCCTACTCCTGCACATATTGTCTATTGTCTATTGTCTGGAATAGGGGCGTCTGCGTCTGGGAGAGGGACGTGACACTGAGGTGTGCCGTGTGCCCCGCCAGGCCCTGCTCCATGTCTACCCTCAGGTGAAGAAGGCGGTCGGGGCCTGGGAGAAGGTGTTTATGTTCATGGACCGCCAGCACGCCCTGGCCCTTCAGGGAACCCTGGCCCCAGCGACACTGGGCGCTCGCATCCAGTTCTACAACGTCACCTTCGCCCACCCCAAGCAACCTGACGCCGCCGTGCTGAAGGTAAGCCGTCTCGTTCCCTAGGGCCGGGGGGACGGGTGGGCCGGAGCAGCGCTGCGCCTTACATGAGGCAGACCAGGGCTCGTCTGTGCATCAGAAACCAGGCAGCATCTCTGGAGAGAAGGAATGGGTGGCGTTACGGATCGGGACCCTTCTTCAGTCCGAGAGTCAGTGGAGAGGGAAACTAGATGACCACAAGGTTCACTGTTCGCTGTGGATGAGGTGATAACCAGGGGATACAAACAGTGAAACCAGCGGGATGACTGGGGTGGGGAGGGACAGAGAGAGAGGGAACGCAGGGGTTACTTGTAATTAGAGAAATCAATGCTCATGCCCCTGGGTTGTCAGCTGCCCAAGCACAACTTGAGCTGCTGTTCCTCTAATTTGCATGTGGTTTCACTCCGACACCCCCCCCCCCCCCCCCCTTACCTTAGTCATCCTGCTGGTTTCATTGTTTGTATCTCTTCGTTATCACCTCTTCCACAGCCAACAATGGACCATTGTGGGCTCCACCTTCCGTTGGTCATCTGTGCGTGTTCTGGTTTGTTTTGTACCTTTTCATACTTCCAGTTTCCCCTCTCCGCTGACGCTCAGTCTGAAGACTGGTTTCGACCCGAAACCTCACCCATCTCTCCAGAGATGCTGCCTGAGCCGCTGAGTTACTCCAGCATTTTGTGTCTATTTTCAGTTTAAACCAGCATCTACTGTTTCCTCCTGCACATCCGAAATGAGGAACTGCAGAGGCGGCTTTACAAACAAACGCTCAGCGGCTCAGGCAGTATCTCTGGCGAACATGGGCAGGTGACATTTTGGGTCGCGGCCCTTCTTCAGTCTGATTATAACGGGGGTAGAAAGCTGGAAGAGAGGTGGGGGCTGGACAAAGTCTGGCAAGTGATAGGTGGATACAGGTGGGGGGAAGGTAGAGGGGTAAATAAGGAACATCAGTGGTAGTAGGTTTAGATACATTTTGTCGCGTGTATCGAGGTACAGTGAATAGCTGTGTGTCAGATCAGTAACGTAACACTACATATATTCAAGTCAAGTTGAAGTGTAGAGCAAACATTGCAGCATATAGTTCCCAGCATTGTCGCGCACCAGTTCCAGAGACAAGTCCAATGTCTGCAATGGGGTAGAGGTGAATGGGACAGTACCCAAGCTTGTGGAATGACCGTTCCGGGGGGGAGTTCATGAGTCTGTTGGTGCGCGCTTTCGAGCTTCTGTACCGTCTGAACGAAGGTAGGGGGAGAAAAGGCCCCTGTAGACCATGGGCCGAGGTGCCTTTTCATTCCATGTCGTGACCCACATCCCATATCTACCTTTATTTATAAAAAAAGTGTGTAAAAATATTATAGAAATTATGTGTGAAACTCGTCAAGAACAAAACCTGTAAATATTTTTAAAATATGGAAAAACCCTCCAAAATCGAGTCAATTTTCCGAGTTGTGATTGTCCAATCAAAGCACGTTTGACATTGACTCGGACGCCAATTGGCCAATCACGCGCTTTGTTTCAGGTTAGCTGGGCAGGGAGCCCACTGGGATCATGGCGGATAGTATTTCGTCTGATGCTCGTGTGACGGTGGATTCCGAGGAAGGTTCTTTTGTCCTCTGTGCAATGCATGTCGTCGAAACCCATCGCAAGGTCATTGTACTTAGTTCGTAATAACACGAAATAAGATGTAGTAGTATCGTGTTTTCCCCCTCTTCTTCATGTATCTACTACGGTAACTTCTACGGTATCGGTTGCGATTTCTAACGATCGTCCAGCTAAGTGCAATAGTTACACTTTATTAAACATTCGCTTATTAACCATTCACCAGCCGATTGCTTCACAATGAATGAAAACAGTTTTAACGAGGGTTGAAAGCACAGGTTAGGAGTAATTAAACACATAAGATGCCAGTTATGTCTTAATTGCATTTATTATTGTACATAATTCGAATAATAAAGAAAACACTTCTGGAAAGTCAATTTTCGCCGAATATGATGAATTAATTAGCATTTTGGAACGCCGCCAATGTAAATCATTGGGGTTCACTGGAGGAATCGTAGACAGAAGACACAGACAAAAAACGTGAATCGTCTAATTTCCAATTTCTTGGCTTTTCGTAATTTCCCAAATTAAATTCACAGAAGTGTTATTGGTGCCTATAGTTTAGTTTTTTTAGCAGTCTGAAAATAATATATATCCTGCATCCTCTCTTGAGTCAGGTTGTATCCTGCGACGTCTCTTCATTCGTGGACTACGTGTATGCTACTGAAATCTGTCAACATTAGCAAAATACTAAGAGTAAGATTTACAAAAAAAATTTAAACTAAAGAGTGAGGCAAACCACAAACATGTCTTAAACGGATCGTTCTCATTTTAGTGAGGAGAATTGTTGCAATGTATGTTACACGGGTCGAGTGAGTCGTGCTCCAGATAACTGGTGTAAGGCAAAGCTGTTTATTAAAAAGTACTGTAACATTAAAAGTACTGTAACCCGTTGAGGATGTAAGTTGTGAGAAGTAGAATAATGATCTTTCAGTCATAGCTCAGCACTGTTGGCTATTGAGGAAAGAACTGCAGATGCTAGTTTAAATCGAAGGTCGACACAAAATGCTGGAGCAACCCAGCGGGTCTGAAGAAGGGTCTCGAATGGAAACGACAGAACAAAAGGGACAGGGTAAATCAACTCATAAACAGAAGGAATTATTTTCACAGGCTGGCTGGTGTCCACCCAGACAGATCGTTACATCTATAATGTTAACTTTTGCTCTTTCTCCTTTTCTAATTATCTTAATACATTAGTGTTCAACCGTTTGCACTAACGAGTTATGATTTTTAATATAAATCTGTGCCAAATTTCAAGTAGATACCAGAGATGGGTCACGAAAGTTAAAATCTAGACGCATTTTCGATGTTCGACCGGCGGTCTAATATTCCATTTAATTCCCTCGTCTAAATCGTTAATATATATCGTAATTAACTGGGGTCCCAGTACTGAGTCTTGCGGCACCTCACTGGTCACCGCCTGCCATTCTGAAAAGGACCTGTTAATTCCTACTCTTTGCTTCCTGTCTGCCAACCAATTCTTTGTCCATGCGAATATCTTACCCTCAATGTATGTGCTCTAATTTTGCACACTAATCTCTTGTGTGGGACTTTGTCAAAGGCTCTTTGAAGTCCAGACACACAACATCCACTGGCTCTCCCTTATACATTGTACTTGCTACATCTTCACAAAATTCCAGAAGATCAGTCAAGCTTGATTTTGCCTTCATAAATCCATGCTGACTTTGACTGATCCTGTCTCACATGGAAGTACTGCTGGTTTCATTGCATGGAGGCGAGAGAGGATGTAGAGCGTTACATAGTCCTTCTCCTGCGGTTGTAGGGGAAATACCTGGGGAGGGGATAGTCTGGGCGGAAAACGTTGGGTGAAACAATCAGTTACATGGAGAGCGATCTTTTTGGAAGGCGGAAACGGATTGAGATGCGAAGATGTGGCTCGTGATGGGTTCACGTTGGGGGTGTCGGAAATATCAAAGGATGTTATGTTAGATTCGCAGACTGCTGGGGGTGAAGTTTACCTAGGGAACTCTATCCTTGTTCCGTCTGGGTAGACTGAGTGAGAGCAGAGCTACGGGAGACAGGAGAGACCCAGGGGAAGGATCCATCTATGATCGCTGCGAGGAAACCACGTTAAATGAGGAACGAAGAGATCTCGGATTGCATTGTATAATCATCGTATTGGGGACAGATGTAGTGTAGACTTGAGAAATCACTAGTTGGAAGAGGCTGAATGTGAGGAAGTGTGTCCTTATAACTACGGGTAGTCTTGTACCAAACGTCATTCGATAGTCTGTCCCCTGTGATGAAGGCAGAGAGACCAAGACAGGGGATAGTTGTGCCAGGCATAGCCCAGGTTATTTGGAGTGATGGATCCGTGCGTGAAGGGTCATATCTTACAAAGTGGATTGTCTTTTTTGATGAGGTGACCAAGATGATTGAGGCGAGTAGGATAGCGAGTATCGTCGATATGCACTTTGCAAGGCGATTGAGAAAATCTCTCATGATTGGCGCACACAGAAAATGGGATCCACGGAAGATTAATGGATGGATGGATTTGATTCAAATTCGACTTCGGCGCAGGAGGCCGGAAGGTCGTTAATCTGACGGGAGACACAGAAAGGTGCAGCTGCCGGAGTCAGAGAAAGTGAGTGGAGTGACATTAGAATATATCCTTACTTCATTGTGAACTGAAAGATTAGTCTCTTAAACGTGGGAGAGGTGAGGTTAGGCGAGGGCTAGGAAGACTGATGGACGGACATGTTGTGGGTGTCGGTTAGTAAAGGCGGTGAAGGCTTGATAATCACGGTTGATCTAGTTGGAGATGTACACAGGCGGAGAAGAGTGCTGAGATGAATAAGTGTTTTATCAACGAAAGCTGGATGGCGGGATGTTACCGGAATATGCCCGAAGGCCGTAAACATTTAAAGTAAATGCCTGAAATATTTGGAGAGCCAGACAAAATCAGCAGCAAGTATCATCATAAAGATATTATATAATAATATGTACACCCGTAGACCACAAAGGTTATCTTGCCTACACCCATTGTCAACTTCCTGTTAGAACGGCATGCCATTGCCCTATTTGCTCAACTTATTCGTTTTGATAATGAAAGATTCCGTGGCATTCTATCCAGAGTACTTCATTTTTTCTTCACTATTTCTTTATTAGTCCATATCTCAATGGTCTCAAAAAAATGCCTATTCAATTTCTCTCATTTCTACATTCACCTACTTTCTTCAACTTGATGCTGGAGTATGGTGTGTTTTTATTTACTCACAAATCCCTCCACACTATCAGGTTCACATCAAACGGATGTTCAGCTAACATTATCAGTCAAATATTTTATTCCCCTCTATATTCAGTGTGTATGTTTCATCATTCGATCCACACCAAATAGTCATATTCCCTCGTTTCTCTCAGTCATGCTCCACGTAAGCACGCCGGATATGACATTTGGTTTTTACCGGATGCCGTTCCAACATTTAGTTAAACACAATATACCTCCTTGCCCGAGCAGGAATTTTCATATTTCCAGATTAGCGCCTTATGTTTATCGTTCAAAACGTGATCTGCGCCGCAGAAGGAATAAACACACATACCCCCCCCCCCCACACACACACAAAACACAAACACACACACACATACACACACACACACACGGAAATACTGAACTGTTTACTTTTATTTTCAGATCAAAGTTCCAGAGAGTGGCTCTGAACGCTCAGCTATCTGTTCCACATTCACATCCGCTTGCAACACGGTACTTGGAGTCTGGCATTGAATGTCGTTCAGCGAAGAGTATTCGGCAACTTCCGAGGTTTTCCACATTGACATTGCATAGTCAAGCACGATAATAGTTCATTGACACACATTAACTCTGGTTTCTCCCACCATGGATGCTACCTGACAGGCTGAGTGTTGCAACTATTATATTATACCTGTGCATTGCTACAAGAAAAGTTTCCAGCTCAGATGTTAGCAATGCATTTTCTTCCGCCTCCCCTTCCCCAAATCATGTTATTTTTCTTATCCGCCAGAGAAATCGTGAGATGAATGGGTCCACATCACCTCAGTGTAAACTAACATCATTTATATTTTCCACGCCCTTGACATCCGATAGGCTACACAGGTTCTATTCATTAATGGTCTATCCAGCTCGCTTTCCAACATACCACACTATTGTGAATTTAATCATTTTCTGGTCCCAATCAAAGGCACTGGAATTGACGCATAGTTGTGTTACAAACGGGTTCAGCGAAATCAAGCAAATATACAAATCTATGACTTTATCAGATTTTGGAAAACATCGCTTTGTTTTCTTACAGCTTCCTAATGACTGAACGGGAAATATATAAATCCCTACAAATAGTGGAAATTGATATCACGACAAACGGCATTGCACTTTACAAATTTTATGTCTGTCTCTCAAAAGAATAACTTACATTTAAACTGTAAAATTTGTTTCGTGCTAAACATGCCTCCAGCGTTTGAAAATATTTGCAATGACCACAAGGGGACGTGAAATGACATGCTTCAATTCCTCTCTGAAGTGTCTCTGAGAAACTGCATAAATGAAAGTGTTTGTGCAAGTACTCAAGTACCTTAGCATATAGCCACTTTTTTCCGCAATGGGGAATGAGTTGTTGTCATCTGTTTCCAAAAAAAATGTATCTGTGAATTGTACACAGATGAAGCACACGAGGTTAACCATCCATAATAAAATAAAGTTACCAGATATTGCAACGAGTAAAATGATCGATTTCTTCCTGCTCTCAGCCTCATGGTCAGGCTGGCATCTCTCTTTGTTTTCGCCTCTGAACTTGCTCCTGACTCTGTTGGCCAGGATAATATGGTATATGGTTAAGGAGTTAAACAGAAGGATCAACACAAATGGTGCAAATGGGGTCAAGACAATTTCAACCCATAAAAACGCGATCCAGTTGGGTGAAGTGTAGAAGCTTGATTTCACAGAACAGTACCAGGGCACATTATTAATTATTTCCCGCGGTTCAAAGGCAAAGTAGATTGGAATATTTTCCAAGATGCTGAACAAAATCACTGCAGTTATAACCTTCAATGCAGTCATCGTGGTACAATATTTTGTACGTAACGACTGATAACAAATCGCAACAAATCGATCAAATGTAAAAGAGACAGTTAGCCAAACAGAACAATCAAGCGAAATATAAACGAGTGTGAGATGCAGTCTGCAAATAGGGGTATAATTGAAGAATGAGTGTGGAAAATATGTCTCTTTGATCTCATACAGAATGTCGATGAAAGCCATTAGGTCTGCTACTGCCATTGATATCAAATATTGCCTGACGCATCCTGAGAGGCCGCACTTTCGGGATGACAGGACAATAATTGCCGACAAATTTGCTGTGAACGAAGAAAGAAGATTTCATTAGGAACGAGAGATAACGTGTTAAATATATGTAATTTGCTTCAATTGTAATCCACGGGACTTTACTTTGACAGGTAAATATACTGTATACCTGTGTGTGTGTGTGTGTGTGTGTGTGTGTGTGTGTGTGTGTGTGTGTGTGTGTGTGTGTGTGTGTGTGTGTGTGTATGTGTCTGTGTATGTGTGTTTGTGTAAAATTAACTTTCATCTCCACAGCTAAAATAATCGCTCTTTTTCAAAACCGAGGATGTTTGTAACGATTCGGGTTTGATGTTGACTTGGAAAAAGTATGACTGTTCATCGAATCAGCAATCTAATGTCAAACACGACTCCATGCTGAAAATGGATCTGGTCTATGGTTCCTTGCAATATATAAAGGTATTTATAAATATTTTCTGGTTTTCAAAGCAATGTGGATATTCTATGCAATATATTGTCTAAGTGTCTTGTATGTCCGGTGAAACTCCATGTGTCCGAGAGGGGAACAAAATATCATGGTTGCACGGGGTCCACATGGTAGACTTTGATCATTTCTTTAAATATCTTAGGTTCATATTCGTCCTTCTGATAAAAAGCTGGGCGCAAGAAAATTCGTGTAATTCATACGCATGCATAAGGTAATAGTTGATGCAATGAAATTGAGGTACCGAAAGTACAACTGAGATATCGTAATATTGTAATTAAGTTTGAAGAAGCGCAAAAACACATGAATAACAAAACGGGATAACTGAATGATTTAAGAATAGGATCACTCGACACTGCCGCTTTGACAGGGCTGTGAAATGGGCGATTGGTTCGGGAAACTGACAGCAAGGGAGATAAATATTTGCTTAAGTATCGACGTTCAAGCTCAGATATTTCGCCCAGAAGGTACAAGAGAGACACGGGAATTGTCTGGGTGACAGGCATCCTTGGCGGTTTCCCCAGCATTTCCGCTGCTATGCATCAACAAGTTGGACTGGATTGAAGTAAATGCAAGCCATGTTCCAGTGGTTCACCATCGCTGGTTTGCCGGCGATATTGATGTCACAGAACAGGAAACAGTTGACCATATCTAGAAATGAAATGGAACTGTGTTATCCCCTCTGCGCTTCCTTTGGTCCACATGCAACTGTTTCGACATATGGAGGTTAAGGGCGAGGTAGATGTTCCAACTCCTTGATACAACGTTTCCGAAACTTTGCCTGTACTCCGTTTCATCATTCTGATCGGTATAACGGACAATAGTGATAACATCGCAAACTTAATGATCGAGTTGTTGTTTTAGGAAGCACTTTTCATTCTCATTTATGATCTACAAATACGAACAAATATAAAGACGTAACACGATGAACTTCGGATCTGTCTTCACTAAGGAAGACACAAACAACCTCCCAGATGTATTGGAGGACAGAGGATCTAGGGGGTTAGAGGAACTGAAATAAATTTTCACTAGGCGAGAAATAGTATTGGGTAGACTAATGGGACTGAAGGATGATAAATCCCCTGGGCCTGATCGTCTGCATCCCAGGGTCCTCAGGGAGGTGGCTCTAGGAATAATGGTGATCATTTGTCAATGTTGAATAGATTCAGGATTAGTTCCTGTGGATTGGAGGATAGCTAATGTTATCCCACTTTTCAAGAAAGGAGCGAGGGAGAAAACGGGGAATTACAGACCAGTTAGCCTGACTTCGATGGTGGGAAAGATGCTGGAGTCAATTATTTAAGAGGTAATAACGGTGCATTTGGATAGCAGTAAAAGGATAAGTCCAAGTCAGCATGGATTTATGAAAGGGACTTGACAAGTAAAATGGATTAAGGGGAGCCCGTGGATGTATTGTATCTAGACTTTCAGAAAATCTTTCATAAGGTCCCGCACGGGAGATTGGTGACTAAAATTAGTGACTAAAACCACATATATTAATGATTTGAAAGAGGGAATTAGAAGCAACAATAGCAAGTTTGAGGATGACACAAAGCTGAGTGGCAGTGCAAACTGTGAAGAGGATGTTGGGAGGTTGCAGGGTGACCTGGTCAGGTTGAGTGAGTGGACAGATGTGTGGCTGATGCAGTGTATTATAGATAAATGTGAGGTTGTGCACTTTGGCGGCTGAAACAAGGAGGCAGATTATTATCTCAATGGAGTTAGGTTAGGTAAGGGTGAGGTGTAGCGAGACCTGGGTGTCCTTGTACACCACTCACTGAAAATTGGCATGCATGTACAGCGGGCAGTGAAGAAAGCTGATGGCATGTTGGCCTTCATAACGAGAGGTTTTTAGTATAGGATTAAAGAGGTTCTTCTGCGGTTGTACAGGGCCCTGGTAAGGCCACGTCTGGAGTATTGTGTACACTTTTGATCTCCTTATTTGAGGAAGGACATCCTTGTAATTGAGGCAGTGCAGCGTAGGTTCACGAGATTGATCCCTGGGATGGCGGGACTGACATATGAGGAAAGATTGAAAAGACTGTATTCACTGGAGTTTAGTAGAATGAGAGGGGATCTTATAGAAACATATACAATTATAAAAGGACTGGACAAGCAAGATGCAGGAAAAATGTCCCCAATGTTGGGCGAGTCGAGAGCCAGGGCCACAGTCTTAGAATAAAGGGGAGGCCATTTAAAACTGAGGTGAGAAAAAACTTTTTCACCCAGAGAGTTGTGAATTTGTGTAATTATCTGCCACAGAGGGCAGTGGAAGCCAAATCACTGGATGGATTTAAGAGAGAGTTAGATGGAGCTCTAGGGGCTAGTGGATTCAAAGGATATGGGGAGAAGGCAGGCACGGGTTATTGATTGGGGACGATCAGCCATGATCACAATGAATGGCGGTGCTGGCTCGAAGGGCGGAATGGCCTCCTCCTGCACCTATTTTCTATGTCTGTGTCTATGTCTATGTCTATATCTAACTATCTCGCGTTCCGGCTACTGTTAATCCTAATGGGTTGCATGCAAACCGTCCGCCAGCTCAGCACAGCAAGGTGGAGGTATCGCACCGACGCCACGGTCGGGGGACAAGTAACATGAATAAAAAGACAGATTTCCCTTCGGTAATTGGGCGTGATGCCTCTCAATTTCCTGATGCATGTAGAATTCCTTGAAAGCCGTGCCACGCTCCGCATCGACCCGAACAACTAAACATCGGGATTGCCACAATCTCCGCTGTTTAATCCTTCCAAGTCTACAAATACATCCACAACTTTTAACTCCCCTGTCAGCGACACAAATATATTTGTGACGATTAAATCTGGCGGAACAATCTCAAAGCAACAGGCCTTCTGAATGCTTTGTTAAAGGTAAAAATTAAATCTTCCTGAAATGTAAATGCTACATCATCTTAACATTGATTATCTTATTCTGAAGTATTTTTTCAGCGTTTTGCGTTATTTTTACTATCCTTGTTTGTTTCAATGACACCCACTGATAAAGAAGTCCGGCAATAGATTAAAATTATAATTACTCCCCAAATCACTGTTCATAAATCTGTTAGGACAACTCATGGGCATCTAATGGCTTTCACTGTGTGCAGATTGGAACCAATTGTTAGAATGCATTGAAATAAACGTTATTGCTCCGCTTAACGGACCGTGACTAAATTTAACTTGGAATTTACGTTGGACCCCAAAACGCCTCAAAAATAGTTTCATGGATGCTCACCGCCAGATTCGCATCACTTTTTGACGCATGTACTACTTCCCGATGGGTGATCTGGCAGAAGGTGACATCTGCGACAATACCATGCGCATGGATCCGCGTGGGCTGCCAGCATCCTTTGGCGGGAGTGCCATGATAAAGCAGAGCACGCTTCAAACGATTTCGAGACCTTATTTTAATTGAACCGCTGTCTAAAGTTATGACCTGCAATGCCGAGCAGCAAATAGAGCAGACCATCGTAATATACCTGTTCTTTGTCAAATGGCGCTACGTAGGATTTACTGCATGGAATTAAAACAAATCTAAAAAAATGCATGACTATTCATTCGAAGCTGCCTTTGTTAAGATATACTGTGCGTGAAGGAGAAGTTGAGGGGATTTCTGTTTAGTAAATCGACGTAAATAATACGGAAATATTATTTAACTGAAACGATATGATCATATAATTTTACCGACAGAGGAACTCAAGCATTTCTCATTTGATTGTTAAAACCACTACAATCGTGATGCAGACACAATACTCTGACCAGGTACCGCTAATAAATCATTATTTTACTGGATTAGGTCGCTTGCATTCATTCTGGGCAGTAACTGTAATCGTTTCAGATATATTTGCTATCTTGTTTAACATCCTCAGTCAAACTTGTCAATATATATCTTTAAAAGCACTGTGAGACACAACATGCTGGAGCAACAACGCGGGATAGATAGCATCTCTAGATAAAATGAATGGGTGATGTTTGGGGTCGAGACCCTTCTTCTATAAAGCCATTATCTGGCACACTTACCAGGAACTCCAATAATTGCAAGAATAGGATAGTAAATACTCTCCGTCTTCAGGATTACCGATTGGGTCATATCGGGAGCGAAGGCAGATTTCTAGTCAGTTCGACGGGTACAAATTTAGCTGTTACTTATAATTCAGAGAAATCTCGAGGGTGGAATTAACAGGCGCCATGATTGGTATTAGTCAGTCACGATCACGTTAATTGGGCTGTTTGTTTCATGCCACAGACCACTGCTAAATTAGTAAAGTGTGTACGGATGTTTCACAACTTCACAACTTACAATGGACAACATATGAAACATGTCAGGAGCTAAAAAATTACGATGTCTCTGCCTTTAATGTGGTTCCTCTTGAAAATTATTTGTTAGTTACACCAAAAGGTTCTGATGCACATCTTCTTATAAAGCCTTGAAAATAATAATATCTGAAGCAATGTGTGTGAATAATAAAAAATATTTATTTTTTCGGAGACTGTGAAACAGTCTAAAGTGACTGTTAAATATGGTGCAAAACAAAAGAAAAAAACACAACTATTTATGAGAATTGGCAATCAATGCACTGCCATATGCGAATCGCAAATTCTACCATCACTAAAAATGTTTATTGTTTAAGTAAATATGCAAAGGAATGCAATCTGATTTAAATAAACAACGGGACCATTGCTACATGATGAACGTATCATTGGACCTCCCAACTTGGTAAACTGCATGCTTTGTTCCAGGTATGTCTTCCTCTGCATCGGTGAAACAGAGGGTAGACCTGCGGGCAGCCGTGTAGCGCTCTGCCCGGAACGGCCATTTGGATCCTTAGATGGCCCGTTATTTGTAACTCTCGTTTCCACTCAGACGCAGACTTGTCTGTCCGCGGTCTTCTCTGTTTCTCCCGAGAGGACAGTCGCATATTTGAAGAGCGACATATGATATTTCAAATCGGTACCTTAAGACCTAATGGAACAGATATCCACTTTTACTATCCCATGTAATTCACTCTCCCCGTGCTCTCCTCGTACACAATTGCCCGCCCACCAGGTTTACCACACTATCCTATCTGATTCGCTCCTTTTACACGTTCTATCTGTACCCTCAGCCACCGGCCGCGTGGCTCCACGCAGCACCACTTTCCATTTCACAGCCATCCCCTTCACTTGCAACTTTCTGTGTTATCGTTTCTGTTCCCTACCAGTCCTGATGCAACCTCCTCACTTGAATCCTTGACTTAAACACTTTGCCACCTTGAATGCTGCTTGACCCGCTGGTACTTGCAGCATTCTGTCTTTTGATTGATAGCCAACTGGAGCTACTGACCAAGCGCCGAAGCGCATTCGGTTACAGAAGCAACGGCAATGTCCATTACACACAACCGGATCCAAGACAAATAATCTAACTTTACCCTCCGCGGCAGCTGCACCCCAATTACAAGACCACTTTGACTCCGTGAAGGAAAGCATGGTTAGAATGTGCTATATATCATTCCAAGGATCAGCTCTGACTAAGCAGTTGCAACAAGTACTTTAAATTAAATCAGAAAGAATACAGAACGTACAGATGCCTTCCAAGAAAGTAAAAGGAGGAGTACAACTGCCACAGAAGCAAGCAAAGGAATCAAGAAAAAAAATCGAGGGTAGGCCCACAGCTCTGATGGAGCAGGGGACTAGATTTGGTGACCCCTCGGCAGGCGGTGAGTCTGGGGCGGGCTCCGGTATGAAGCTGGAGTCTACTACTCCCAGCAAGCGGTCTTTGACTCGGGTCAAAATAGGAGGGAGTCGCCGTGAGTTACCAAAAAGGCCCACTGTTTGCCGAGAGGCTGCTGATGTTGTGTCAGGAGTTTCGGACTCGAGTGACGATGAGGTAACGGGAGACTCCACTAGCAGTGGAAGTGGAAATGAGGAAGAAGAAGAAAAGCAAGAAGATACAGAGACTAATATGAAAACGATGCTTCAAGAAATTATTAACAGGCTCAAGAAAATTGAAGGAGATAACAAATTAATGAGGAGAGATAACAAGAAATTTCGTAAGGCTTTGAAAAAAATGGAGGCGAAATTTCAAACAGTGACAAATAAAGTGGATAATATGCAAATGGAAAATGAAATGTTAAAATCTAGAGTGGAAAAAAATGAAGACAGTATTACTGCAGCAGCAATTGAAAGCAAAAAGATGGCGGAGAAGTTGGATGCCTTGGAAAACTATAGCAGGAGAAATAATGTTAAAATTGTTGGTTTGCCAGAGGGAGTGGAGGGGGAAGACCCAATTAACTTTTTTCAAGATTGGATAGTGACTACTCTGGGAATAGATAAACAAGGTCCGATGGAAATAGAAAGAGCACATAGGGCTCTAAGACCGAAACCCTCGGCTAATCAAAAGCCAAGATCTGTGTTGATTACATTTTTAAGATACCAAGATCGAGAATTGGTTTTCAAAACAGTCGGGAATAATATAAGAGAGGAAAAACCAATAGAACATGAAGGTACTAAAATAATCTTTTACCCAGACATCAGTAATGCCTTGTTGAGCAGAAAAAAAGAATTTAATAAGGCCAAAAATATTCTATGGAAGAAAGGCTATAGGTTTATTTTACTGCATCCGGCTACTTTGAAGATTATGATCAACACTGGAGAAAATAATTTTTTAAAAGACTTTGTCAAAGCAGAAGAGTATGCGGAAGAATTGCCATCGAGAAATGCTTAAGAAGATTCATGAATGATTGATTATTAATAATATCTATACTATAGAGGGGATTAACTGTATTAAGGATTGTTAATTTTGAGAAGTACTTGATATATCGGGGGGGTTGGAGAATGTGGATGCTCCACCATAATCATGGGCACAAGTGTGGTGCGGACCACACCTCGTATAATAGAGGGGGGTAATGTTGCTAATCTATTTATTAACAACATTAGAGGGAGGGTCTATTTCTCTATCTTTCTTATTTCTTTTCTGTTTTTATACCTGGACTATGGAGGGGAGCACACTGAAATACGGCACAATGTAAATACCGGAAGAGGTATCAAGGTAACGAAACGAAAAAAAAAGGAATGAATGGATGACACATTAAATTTTTTAAGCTATAATGTGAATGGGTTAAATGGACCGATAAAAAGGAAGAGAATTTTAACACAGATGAAAAAATTGGAAGTAGATATAGCTTTCTTGCAAGAAACACATCTAACGGAAAAAGAGCATCAAAAGTTAAAGAGAGATTGGGTAGGAAGTATGGTCGCATCTTCTTTTAACTCAAAAGCAAGAGGGGTTGCTATCCTATTTAAGAAAACGCTACCAATTAAGATACAAAATATTGTACGTGACCCAGTAGGTAGATTTGTAATGGTACATTGTCAAATTTTCTCAGAATTGTGGATCTTAATGAATATATATGCACCAAATATAGACGATGAGAAGTTTGTGCAGGGTACCTTTTTAAATCTGGCGGAAGCACATGAAAATATATTGATAGGGGGAGATTTCAATTTTTGTTTAGATCCAGTAATGGATAGATCATCAAGGACAACGACAAGGACAAGAGCAGTGAAGACAACCTTGAATTTAATGGAAAATTTAAATTTAATAGATGTTTGGAGGAAAAGTCATCCCAGGGAAAGAGACTACTCCTTCTATTCCAATAGACATGATACATATTCTGGAATAGATCTATTTTTGATTTCAGCTCAATTAAGGAGTAGAATAATACAAATAGATTACAAGGCTAGATTGTTATCGGATCACTCACCATTATTAATGAAAATTACGATGCCAGATAAAGAACAGTCAGTCTATAGATGGAAATTCAACTCTTTACTATTGAAAAGGCAAGACTTTTGTGATTTTATTCGAGGACAAATTGAATTATTTTTGGAAACAAATTTAAATTCAGTTGATGATAAATTTATTGTATGGGATGCAATGAAGGCTCATTTGAGAGGCCAAATTATAAGCTACTCATCTAAGATAAAGAAAGACTATAGGAAGGAATCTGAAAGATTAGAAAAAGAAATCACCGTATTAGAAAAAGACTTACAGAAAACTTCTTCAGATACGAAAAAAACGCAACTTGCAAATAAAAAATTTCAATACAATACTTTACATACTTACAGAACAGAAAAACTAATATTACGAACTAACCAAAGATATTATGAATTAGGAGAAAGAGCGCACAAGGTATTGGCATGGCAACTGAAAGAAGAACAAATATCAAGAACAATAAATTCAATTAGAACAGATCAAAACATTATTACTTATAAACCTAGATAAATCAATGAGGTATTTAAGCAATTCTACACTAATCTGTACCATTCTGAATCTGAAAAGGATGAAATTAAGATAAATAATTTTTTATCCAAGATACAATTACCAACAATCTCTATTGAGGAGCAGATGGGATTAAATGCCTCCTTTACTTTGAGAGAGGTGGAGGGAGTATTATATTCTTTACCAAGTAATAAATCTCCAGGGGAAGATGGTTTCCCGCCTGAGTTCTATAAAAAATGTAAAGATTTGTTGTTACCAGTATTTATATGGAAGTGATACATCAAGCGGAAAAAACGTCTACATTACCAGAATCCTTCTCACTGGCAATTATAACCGTAATTTTTAAAAAAGGGAAAGACCCTTTAAATGCATCTTCTTATAGACCAATATCATTGTTGAATGCAGATTATAAAATAGTTGCTAAACTTTTGGCAAGGAGATTGGCAAAATATTTACCGAAGCTGGTTAAAGAGGACCAAACTGGATTTGTCAAAAAAAGGAAAATATCTGATAATGTAGCAAGATTTATAAGTATTTTACATTTAGCACAGAAAAGAAAGAAATTGAGCGTAGCAGTTGCTTTAGATGCTGAAAAGGCGTTTGACAGGTTAGAATGGGATTTTGTATTTAAAGTATTAGAGAAGTACGGATTAGGAAATGGTTTCATTAACTGGGTAAAAGCTCTTTATAAACAACCTAAAGCCAAAGTGGTGACAAATGGCCAATCTTCTCAATCATTTAATTTGGAAAGATCTAGTAGACAGGGATGTCCCTTGTCACCGGCTTTATTTGTATTGGCCATTGAACCTCTGGCAGAGCTAATAAGATCAGATTTAGACATTGAAGGATTTAAAGTGAATCAGGAAAATCACAAAATTACTTTATTTGCAGATGATGTTTTACTTTGTCTTACTAGACCATTGGAATCCTTAAGAAAATTATATTTCAGACTGGAAGAATATGGGAAAGTATCAGGATATAAAATTAATAAAGATAAAACTGAAATAATGCCTCTTTCTGAAGGTAATCATGATCAATGTAAAAGAGAAAGTCAGTTTAAATGGCAAAAAGAAGGCATGAAGTACTTAGGGGTTAAAGTAGATAAGAAGTTAAATAATCTGTATAAACTAAATTATAAACCACTAATTAAAAAAATTGAGGAGGACTTGAAGAAATGGATGAATCTTCCAATTACATTGCTAGGGAGAGTGAACTGTATTAAGATGAATATTTTCCCGAGGTTACAGTATTTATTTCAAACACTGCCTACACCTTTACCAAATAATTTTTTTCAAGAATTGAATAAAATTGTGAGAAATTTCCTTTGGAAAGGTAAAATGCCAAGAGTGTCTATGGAAAAATTAACATGGAAATTTGAATTAGGTGGATTGCAATTACCAAATTTTAAAAAATACTATCGGGCAGCACAAATGAGTTTTATTTCATCCTTTTATCAACAGGGTGGAAAAACAGCATGGGTTAAAATTGAAATGGATAAAATAAAAGAACTATGCCCAGAAGAATTTATCTATAAATGGGAAGCGAAGCTATTAGTTAAGGATCAAGAGTCACCTTTGCTAAAACATTTAATTAATATATTGTTGAAAACAGTTAAAGCTAATGATAAAAGATTTTTTCTAACAGCTAAAACTCCATTAGTAAAAAATAGATTACTGCCGTTTGCTTGGAATAATCAAATATTACAAGTCTGGGAACAGAAGGGTATTAAACATATGGGAGATTGCTACGAAGGAAATAATTTTTTGACATTTTCTCAATTGAGAAACAAATATCAAATTCCAGGGAATAGTATTTTTTTCTATTATCAATTACAATCTTATTTAAGGGAAAAGTTAGGTAATTCAATGTATTTATTTCAAATTAAAGGAATTGAATCCCTGATTCAGCGCAAGGGAACTAAAAAAATTATATCTTCAATGTATAAATTGTTACAAAAATCTAGTCCAAAGACAGGAATTCAAAAATCAAGACAAAGATGGGAAACAGATCTGAATATTAGCATTGATGAACCAAGTTGGGAAAGATTGTGTTTAGAAAGTATGAAAAATACTATTAATGTGAGATATAGTTTAGTACAATACAATTTTTTACATCAACTATATTTAACTCCGAAAAAATTAAACAATTTAAATCCAAATTTACCTGAAATTTGTTTTAGATGCAACCAGGATGTGGGTACTTTTTTACACTCCACATGGGCATGTCCTAAGGTAACTCCTTTTTGGAAAGACCTATAAAACTTTTTGGAACAATTGATGAATAAGACCATACCATTGGATTCAAGGTTGTTTTTATTGGGAGATACTAAAGGAATATTACCAAGATTAATTTTAGATAAATATCAGGAAAGATTTCTCAAAATAGCAATAGCAATAGCAACAAAATGTGTGGCAGTCACTTGGAAAGATCACAATGAAATAAGAATTGCAAGATGGTATGCAGAAATGCGTAGTTGTATCCCATTAGAAAAAGCTACTTATAATCTGAGAGATAAATATGATTTATTTTTGAAACTTTGGAACCCATTCACTTTAAAACGAGGATTAAGAATTGGAAATATTTAATTTCAGGATTGATTTGATACCCCTAAAAAGAATTTAATAAGAAATTAGCCGGAAGTGTTTCCTTCTTGTCTCCAGGTTCCCTTCTTTCTTCTTTCTTTCTTTCCTTTTTAATTTTTTCATTTCTTTATCTTTCTTCTTCTCCTTTTTCCTCTTTTTTCTAAATGGGGGTGGGGGGAAGGGGGTTGTGGGTGGGGAGATAATACAGAACAATACAGGTATAATCGAATTTAAATGTATAATCGAATTTATAATGTAGGTACCATCGCGTACTATGAGTTCATATATGTATTTGTTTTGTTAAAATTTAAATTAAAAAATTTTTTAAAAAAAATTTAAAAAAAAGTTTCACCTTAAAACAGGAAGTGAGCACGAGACTTGACATGAGTGATTTTAACTTGACGAACCGCACTAAGGACAAGACGTGGACATGACGTGACATGGGAATCTAAACACAGAACATGACACAAGACTAACAGATATGACGGGACATTACAGTACCCCCCCTTTAGGACCGACTCCTGAAGGTCCAGGCTGGTCAGGATGAGTCTTGTCAAAGTCCTTGATCAAAGTCTTGTCCAAAATGAGGCTGGCAGGAATCCAGCACCTCTCCTCAGGACCGTAGCCTTCCCAATCGACCAGAAACTGGCGACCGCGACCTCTCTTGCGGACTGCAAGAAGTGCCTTAACTGTGTAGACCGGACCACCGTCGACGAGCCGGGGGTGGAGGGGGCTTGGAGGCGGGCACAAGTGCACTTTCCTTGACCGGTTTTATTTTGCTGACGTGGAATGTAGGGTGAACCCTTAATGACCTGGGGAGTTGTAGACGGACCGAAACAGGGTTAATGACTTTCGAAATGGGAAATGGACCCACGAACCTTGGAGCCAGCTTTCTGGCGTGGACGTGAAGTGGCAAGTCCTTTGTAGACAGCCATACCTTCTGGCCTGGGCGATAATGCGGAGCGGATCTGCGGTGGCGGTCGGCTGCCGCTTTCATCCAGGACTGACCCCGGAGTAGAACCCTCCGAGCTCCGTCCCAGATTCGGCGACAGCGTCGGATCATGGCGTGGGCAGAAGGCACCGTCACCTCACCCTCATAAGCCGAGAACAAGGGTGGCTGATAGCCATAGGCACACTGGAAGGGTGTGAGTCCCGTGGCAGCCGTAGGAAGCGTGTTGCGTGCGTACTCGACCCAGATGTGATGGTCGCTCCAGGTGGCCTGGTTCTGCGCGACCAGACAGCGCAAGCAGGTCTCGAGCTCCTGGTTCATCCGCTCAGTCTGGCCATTGGATTGCAGATGGTAACCAGAAGACAGGCTGGCGGTGGCAACTATGAGGGAACAAAACTCACTCCAAAACTTGGACACAAACTGAGGGCCTCGGTCCGAGACAATGTCTGTAGGGAAACCATGGATACGGAAAACGTGAGACATCATTAACTCTGCCGTCTCTTTGGCAGAGGGGAGCTTGGCCACAGCGATAAAATGTACCATCTTTGAAAATCGGTCTACCACCGTCAGGACAGTTGTGTTACCTTTGGAGGCCGGCAACCCAGTAACAAAGTCAATGGAGATGTGGGACCAGGGCCTCTGAGGGACTGAAAGTGGGTGCAGCAGGCCCGCTTGGGCTTGTCTGGAGGGCTTGCTCCTTGCACAGACAGGGCAGGCGGCCACATATTCAGCTATATCCTTCTCAAGTGAAGGCCACCAAAAACGCTGTTTAACCACAAAAACAGTTCTCTTGGCACCTGGATGGCATGTGAGCAGGGACGTGTGAGCCCAGTGGATTACCTGGGGGCGTAATGTCACAGGAACAAACAAACGGTTCGTAGGACAGCCACTCGGTGCTGGAGTCTCATCATTCGCCTGCTTCACATCTGTTTCGATCTGCCAAGACACCGCTCCTACCACACGGTTAATTGGCAGGATGGGTTCGGGTTCTCTGGTATCAGGTTCAGGGTCATAAAGTCGGGAGAGGGCGTCTGGTTTTGTGTTCCGGGCGTTGGTGAACAATGTTTTTAGGCGCTGGAAGGCGGCTTCGGCCTGAGGATTCCACTGGAACTGGGTCTTGGAAGACGTGAGAGAGTGCAGAGGAGCAGCAACAGCTCTGAAGTCTCTAATAAAACGTCTGTAAAATTTTGCAAATCCGAGAAACTGTTGCACCTTCTTTCTGTTAGTGGGGGTGGGCCAATTGGCCACCGCACTGACCTTATCAGGGTCCATCTGGATGTGGTCGGCCGATATAATGTAGCCCAGAAAGGACATTGTGTCTGCGTGGAAGTCGCACTTCTCGGCCTTCACATACAGACGGTTAGCTAGGAGCTTCTGCAACACACACTTGACATGACGCTCATGAGACTGTATGTCTGGAGAGAAGATAAGAATGTCATCAAGGTAGACAAAAACACACTCATTGAGAAATTCCCTGAGGACCTCGTTCATAAAAGCTTGGAAGACTGCGGGGGCATTGGTTAACCCTAACGGCATCACCAAATACTCGTAGTGCCCGTTAGGGGTGTTAAACCCAGTTTTCCACTCATCCCCCTCTCTGATTCTCACTAGGTGGTATGCATTCCTTAAGTCTAGTTTAGTGAATACTTTGGCTTTGTGCAACAGTTCAAAAGCAGAAGACATCAAAGGAAGTGGGTAACGATTCTTGATCGTAATCTCGTTTAGGGGGCTGTAATCTATGCAGGGACGAAGTGACCCATCTTTCTTGCCCACAAAGAAAAACCCCGCGCCTGCTGCCGAGGTGGACGGGCGAATAATGCCCGTCCTCAGGGAGGACTCAATGTACTCATCCATCGCCTTCCTCTCGGGGCCGGATATGGAGTACAGTCGCCCCTTGGGAATAGGGGCCCCCGGCAGCAGGTTGATAGTGCAGTCGAAAGGTCGATGAGGAGGTAGGGTGGTGGCCCTGGACTTGTTGAACACCTCCTTCAGTTCATGGTAACAGGGTGGAACCTTCGACAGATCGCGATAGTCATCATCGTCATTAGAAATCTTTATTTCTTCAGATTTAAGAACATTTATTCCCAAAACCGCCCGGATCTTCCCGTAACTCACCCCTTTGTTCACTGGATCAACAAGACATGATTGTGTGCACTCAACCCCCCATCGTCTGATCTTACCAGATCGCCAATCAATCTGAGGATTGTGTTTCTGCAGCCAGGGGAAACCAAAGACCAAGGGATGTTGAGCTGAGTCAAACAAGTGAAAAGACATTATCTCCACATGGTTAGCATTGAACATGACTTTGACAGGTTCTGTACGATGAGTTATCTCAAACAACTGACGTCCATCTAAAGCGCTCGCCACAATAGGGTGCAACAAGGGCACAGATTTAACCTTACACGATCGAGCTAGAGTCCAGTCCATGAGACTCTCGTCGGCTCCGGAGTCGATCAAACCCCCCCCGAGTCACAATTTGCTGATTCAGAGTGAGGGTTACCTGTGTCAGAGGTCGAGGAGGTAAGTCCGAAACGGGGAATTGACTCACCAGTGTCCTCCTTTTCACTGGTGAGCCACCCCTTTTACCGAGCAGTCGGCCAGACGGTGTCCTTGTTGACCGCAGTAAAAGCAGGCTCTGTCCTTCAGGCGGTGCTGTCGCTGCTCCGGAGTCAGCCTGGTTCGTCCTAGCTGCATGGGTTCCTCCGACAGCTGAGAGGGCGCTGTTTTCTCCGGCCAGCGATGGACAGGGAACGATGACTTCTTCGGTGTGAAGGACCCGGAGGAGCGCCCCTGGTGATTGGGAGGACGATCAGCAGCCTGGTGTCTTTCCTTTTCCTTTATCCTGTTATCGACACGAGTAGCCCTGGTAATTAATGTCTCTAGATCACTGGGTAACTCAAAAGGTGAAAGTCTGTCCTTTATAGCCTCCGACAACCCATTCATGAATGCATCCACTTGTGGAGGCATATTCCACCCACTGTCTGCTGCAAGGGTTCGGAAGTCAATGGCATAGTATATCACTGGGCGAGTGTTCTGTTTTAGCTGCAGTAAAACTCGGGAAGCTTCCCTAGCAGAGGAAGTGTGATCATAAATACTGCTAAATGTTCTTTGGAAGAGGTCTAGATCCTGGCAGACTGTGGAGCCCCGAGACCACTCCGCAGTGGCCCATGTTGCGGCTCGTCCCGTCAAATGGGACACAATAAATGCTATCCTGGCCTTGTCTGAGGGGAAGTGTGCAGGGTTATGCTTGAAGTGGAGATCGCATTGTACAAGGAATGATCTACAATTCTCAGAGTCTCCAGAGAACTTATCTGGTGAAGCCAGGCGTAGAATCAGCGTGGGGTTCGCAGGCGTGGCCGGAACAGCAGGCGGATGGCCGGCTGGAGGTTCAACGTGAGCCTGTGGAGAAGCTGCCGAGGTTGGGTCGAGACGAGCCAGAACCCAATGGAGTTGTACAGCGAGGTGGTTAATCTGGGTCGTCACTGATGACTGGAACTCGCCTTGTCTATCGTTCAGCTCGCGCACCCCGTGACTGACTGAGCGCAGCTGCTCCTCCTGGTGCTGGATCTTAGTGCCCTGGTTGGCAAGGGCTGATTTGCAAATCTTAGAGTCGGCTGAGTCCATATTATGGCCAGTTCGTTCTGTTAGGTTCTGAGGCACACAGGAACTGGACACAAACGCACGACTCACACACAAGAGTCAATTTGGAGAAAAAAAAGGCGTTCTTTGATTTCCAAATTAAAGAACACTGCGATACAAACCAAAACCCTAAACTTACCATATAATAACCATATAACAACTACAGCACGGAAACAGGCCCGTTCGGCCCTACCAGTCCACGCCGACCACTCTCTCTGACCTAGTCTCATCTACCTGCTCTCAGACCATAACCCTCCAATGCCCTCTCATCCATATACCTATCCAATTTACTCTTAAATAATAAAATCGAGCCTGCCTCCACCACTTCCACCGGAAGCCCATTCCATACAGCCCCCACCCTCTCAGTAAAGAAATTACCCCTCATGTTACCCCTAAACTTTTGTCCCTCAATTCTAAAGTTATGTCCCCTTGTTGGAATCTTCCCCAATCTCAAGGGGAAAAGCCTACACACGTCAACTCTGTCCGTCCCTCTTAAAAATTTAAAACCCTCTATCAAGTCCCACCTCAACCTTCTACGCTCCAAAGAATAAAGACCCAACCTGTTCAACCTCTCTCTGTAGCTTAAGTGCTGAAACCCAGGCAACATTCTAGTAAATCTCCTCTGTACCCTCTCCATTTTGTCGACATCCTTCCTATAATTTGGCGACCAGAACTGCACACCATACTCCAGATTCGGCCTCACCAATGCCTTGTACAATTTTAACATTACATCCCAACTTCTATATTCGATGCTCTGATTTATAAAGGCAAGCATACCAAACGCCTTCTTCACCACCCTATCCACATGAGATTCTGTCTTCAGGGAACAATGCACAGTTATTCCCAGATCCCTCCGTTCCACTGCATTCCTCAATTCCCTACCATTTACCCGGTACGTCCTATTTTGATTTGTCCTACCAAAATGCAGCACCTCACACTTATCAGCATTAAACTCCATCTGCCATCTTTCAGCCCACCCTTCCAAAAGGCCCAAGTCTCTCTGTAGACTTTGAAACTCTACTTCATTATTAACTACACCACCTATCTTAGTATCATCTGCATATTTACTAATCCAATTTGCCACACCATCATCCAGATCATTAATGTAAATGACAAACAACAGTGGACCCAACACAGATCCTTGGGGTACTCCACTAGACACTGGCCTCCAACCTGACATACAGTTGTCAACCATTACCCTCTGGTATCTCCCATTCAGCCATTGTTGAATCCATCTTGCAACCTCACTATTAATACCCAACGATTTAACCTTCTTAATCAACCTACCATGTGGAACCTTGTCAAATGCCTTACTGAAGTCCATATAGACAACAAGAAGATTAGTCAAACATGACCTTCCAGGCACAAATCCATGTTGACTGTTTCTAATCAGGCCTTGTTTATCCATATAATTATATATATTGTCCCCAAGTATCTTTTCCATTAATTTTCCCACCACAGACGTCAAACTAACAGGTCTATAATTGCTAGGTTTACTTTTAGAACCTTTTTAAAACAAAGGCACAACATGCACAATGCGCCAATCTTCCAGCACCATCCCCGTTTCTAATGACGTTTGAAATATTTCCGTCATAGCCCCTGCTATTTCTGCACTAACTTCCCTCAATGTCCTAGGGAATATCCTATCAGGACCTGGAGACTTATCCACTTTTATATTTTTCAAAAGTGTCCGTACCTCCTCTTCTTTAATCCTCATAATTTCCATCACTACTCTACTTGTTTCGTTTACCTCACATAATTCAATATCCTTCTCCTCGGTGAATACCGAAGAAAAGAAATTGTTTAATATCTCCCCCATTTCTTCCGGCTCAGCACATAGCTGTCCACTCTGACTCTCTAATGGACAAAAACATTTGTTACAAAAATACTTACAAGGATACTCACTAACTATACTACGCTTGACAAGAACTTGGAAACAATGCGGGTGAGTCGAGAATCAATGACCGAGAGCACATGAATCACAAGACGAACTGGCACAGGACAAAGGGAGGCGTGGACTATATATACATGAGGTAAGGGCACAAAGGTGGAAACAATCAAGGCGGGGCTGACAATTACAATGGCAGGAAGTCAAGGGACCTGAAATGAGATAAGAGGTAAGTTTCACCTTAAAACAGGAAGTGAGCACGAGACTTGACATGAGTGATTTTAACTTGACGAACCGCACTAAGGACAAGACGTGGACATGACGTGACATGGGAATCTAAACACAGAACATGACACAAGACTAACAGATATGACGGGACATTACACTCAGGTTCTAACAACACACTTGCAAATCTTTTCCACGCTCGGTCCAGTTTATTGACACTATTGCTATAGCAGTGACCACAATCAACATAGTACTGCAAATATGGCTTCGCCGCCAAATGTTGTGTTCGATAAATCACCCGATTCATGCAACAGAGTTTCTACATCAAAGTATTTTGTTGATATTTGGTGCCCGATTTTAACGTTAGGACTGTTTAGTCCGTCGGACCAGTCAACGGGCAGCCAGGACAGGGCCATTATGTTGGCCAAACTCGCAAAGCCGTCCGTGTTGTCCACCCACCCTGGGATCCGATAAGGTTTAGGCACCACCGATTTCTTCGACTTAAACATTACTGGTTGTCTGAATTCTGCTGACTACGCCAAATGTCTTGCCAGATGTTTTTGCTCCAAAGAGGCTTTCGGGGCAATATTCCCGTAATTCTCATTTTGGCTGGAACCTTCAGAGTCTTGTTGGGACTGCGACTAATTATGCATCGGGCTTTTTTCCAAATGTCTTGCCAGATGGTCTTGCTCAGGTCGATTTCCTCAGTACCTTGTGGGCATAGCGACATCCAACCCCATTGACGACGCTGATGGCAAATGCTTTCTTTCTTCTCCCAGCTATGTTGGTGTTGAGCACTGGGACAATGTGCTGGAACTTTTCAGGGATAAACAACGATAGGGCGGCACGGTAGCGCAGCGGTAGAGTTGCTGCTTTACAGCGAATGCAGCGCCGGAGACTCAGGTTCGATCCTGACTACGGGTGCTGTACTGTAAGGAGTTTGTACGTTTTCCCCGTGACCTGCGTGGGTTTTCTCCGAGATCTTCGGTTTCTTCCCACACTCCAAAGACGTACAGGTATGTAGGTTAATTGGCTGTGTAAATGTAAAAATTGTCCCTAGTGGGTGTAGGATAGTGTTAATGTACGGGGATCGCTGGGCGGCACGGACTTGGAGGGCCGAAAAGGCCTGTTTCCGGCTGTATGTATATGATATGATATGATATGATATGATGGCCGCTCGGGCTGAACTGTAATGTTACGCGCCGTTACATATGCACAGTTTTTTGACTTATGATGTCGCAAAAGCTTTATGTACCCCACAATCTACTTGTACCGCAACTTTCAGTGAATTATATACTTGTACTCATAAATCGATTCAGTGTCCAACACTATTCAGGTCACTATCATTATTGTGAAGGTAATGCCCTGGTTTGACTTCCCATAATGCTATCCTCATATTTATCTACATGAATAGTCATGAGGCATTCCTCAGACCACCTGGCCAGCTGATCAAAATCCTGTTGTATTTCTCGATAACCCTCGTTACTGTCGAGGATACCACCCATGATAGTGTCATCTGCAATCTTGCCAATTATGTTTGTGTATTCTTATCCAAATCATCGATAAAACACGACCAACTATGGGCGCAGCACCGATCCGTGAGGCAGGCGACTCGTCACAAACAACCCGATTAACTCCCTTCCACCACCACCTTCTACAATTCAGTATCCAGTTAACTATCTCTCCCTGGAACCAAGGGGATCTACCTCCCAGAGCAGCCTACCACGTGGAAACCTATTGAGTGCGTTGCCGAAGACCACATAGGCAATCTTATGTCTTGCTTTTCCATGAACCCATTCTTAAATAGAGGCACACCCTTAGCCACGCTGAAGTCATGTGGCACCTCATCCATGTCTAACGATGATTTATATATCCGCAACCGGTTCCATACTGACAATGTCATCTCCTTATTGGAGCAAACAAACGCAGATTCATTAAACTCTTTACAGAAAATATTCACTCCTGCTAAATACACTCTGAGACAAATTCCCCATCTCTGATACTCCTCTCCCACTTGCCCCTCTGTGTATTTGGCTTCTTGTGCGCTTTCAATGAAACATAAGGAAGGACCCGCGAACAACTTCATCTTCACATTGCAATTTCGAGGGCATTCAAGGGCTTCTGATATTTGTACTCCCCACATCTTACCCGAGATGGTCAGGGCAGAAGACTCTCTGATATTCTGTGAAGTAAATCATTGTTTGCTATCTTCATGGACATTGTCCGATCTGCTAATGTTTCAAGCACTCGCTTCCTAGATTTGCTGCAGTTTGTTATCTGCATCTTCCATAGATTAGAAATCCCAGCTCTCCCCGCACGCGCATTCACATACCAGTGAACATGCACGCACACGCATGGGTAAAAATGAGAAGCATTCGCAGACATTCAACAGCAGATATCAGGGTATTTATTTATTTATCGCCCTTGACCTTTCCCAAGGACGAACCTTTCGCTCAATGATGTCCACCCATCTCCCATCTCCACAACTTAAAACACGTTCAATACGTGATGTGTTCTCGGTACAGAGAAACAGCAAATACAATTATTCTTCCGTCGATCTGCCTACTTTCCAAATTGTATTGAGCGACTCCACTTTCACGTGACCAAATGGGGCATTATGCCTCTCTTTATGAAATTGCCATGCATTTTATTTTGTGGGTGCAGCAGGTTTTTAAAAAATAAATTTGTTTTTTAAAAACAAATATATTACGTAAACCTTCAAAAAATGCAATGGGTGGTTTTGATTTGATGGACTCATTTTTACACGATGGAAAATAATATCTCCCACGATTATTTAGGAAATTCATGTTATGCACTAAAGCCTTATTTCCTGTCAGTTACTGAGAGCATCGGTGAGAAGAACTGCATCAGTTGGAATTTAATGGCCAGTGCTCGTTTCGTGTTATCACGTCACCTAATACATTGTAGCACATTGTGAATGGTAGCAAACCTATGGATGATAATATTCTTTAATTCTTCTCTGAAGTTGCGCTGCGACACCACATAAATGAACGTGTTCGTGCAAGTACTCGTAAATCTTAGCATGTAACCAACCTTTTCCGCAATGGTGAAAGAGTCGTAGTAATCTGTGGCCATCAACTGAGTATCTGTAAACTGTATAGAAATGAAGCAAGCAAACGTCACCATCCACAGCAGAATAAAATTGCTGGATATCGAGAGCAATAAAATGATTGATTTCTTGCGGTTCTCAATCTCTTGATCAGTCTGTTTTTTATCATTGTTCATTGCACGGAGTTTGCTCCTGATGCGGTTGGTCAATACAATATTCCTTATGGTCAAAGAATTGAACAGGAATATCAACAGAAACGGAGTAAATGGGGTCAAAATGGTTTCTAACCATAAGAATGCAAGCCAAGGAGCTGAGGTGTAGAAATTTGATTTTACGTGACAGGACCATGGCATTTTGTCAATTATTTCACGAGGTTCCAATGCAAAGTACACTGGAATATTTTCTGAAATGCAGAACACACAAATCACAACTATAACTTTTGATGCAGTCCTTCTAGTGCAATATTTTGTTCGAAACGTCTGGAGACAAATGGCAACAAACCGATCAAAGGTAAAAGCGACAGTGAACCAGACAGAGCAATCAATGGCAAAGTACACGAGCGCTAGATTAAGGCTGCAGACTGGAGTATAATTGAGGAATGAATGTGGAAAGTAAGCCTCTTTAACATGATAATTAGTTGTGCCAAATATTAAAAACATGAGATCAGCTAATGCCATCCATCTCAGATATTGCGTGATGCATCCAGACAGGCCGCACTTTCCCGAGGACAGGATGTAGAATGTCATTAAATTAGCTACAAAAAAAGATAGAGAAGCAAATTAGCAACACATCTTACTTCAAGAAGAACTGCAGTGAATTCTATCTATCCATCCATCCATCCGTCCGTCCGTCCGTCCGTCCGTCCGTCCATCCGTCCGTCCGTCCGTCCGTCCGTCTGTCCGTCCGTCCGTCCGTCCGTCCGTCCGTCTGTCTGTCTGTCTGTCTGTCTGTCTGTCTGTCTGTCTGTCTGTCTGTCTGTCTGTCTGTCTGTCCGTCCGTCCGTCCGTCCGTCCATCCAACCGTCCGTCCGTCTGCCTGTCCATATCTCCCTTATTTAAAAGTATATATATATTGTGTAATCTATCTAAATATTACTAAAACTCATCTTGTTTGCGTGTGTGTATATTTGCATGTTTTGTTCCGGAAATACAGCCAAAACGGTACAGAATAGCGCCACAATTTTTGGCGTACCTTACTCACCATTCTCCTGGGGATCAAATACATGTTACATTTAATTTTTTTTCACACTTTAAAATCACTTTTTAAAGTTTATTTTCTAGATCTCCCTTTGTGAGTAAATTGGCTGCCACAATAATGTTCGGAATCAGTGTATTTTGGAGCACAATCAATATAAACTGTATGAAATAGACACCAAACAGAAACCCACTGTAAACACACATGGAAAGGTTAAGTGGTCAGTTTTACAAAACATCATTTTGTAAGTACTTTTGTCCATCCTATAATCAAGCGATTCCTCTAAGCATCCTAGAAGCAAGCAACCATGCAAATATAATCGTTTTGCTGCACTATCTTTTCGCAGACTTTGGTATCAAAACGTGGGGTTCTACTACTGGTGTGCGATCGAATAATTAAAGAAATAGATACGTTTTTATCATATCAATATTTGCCTTCAAATATTAATACCCAAATATGCAATATTCAAAGATCAGCGATCTCGGTAGTTCATGGAAATAACGTCTTGAAACAAAAGCTCGTGGGATACCTGCCTTCATTAGTATGGACATTAAACTTAACAGAAGAAGGTCTTTAAGCAATTTTGTGAAACATTTCTCAAAATTTAGTTGCAGCAGTAGGAAAGATGCAGTCGAGCCGTGGTGGATGCAGAGGAGATCCACCAAGTCGTTGTCTGGAAAATAGCATTTCAAATATATATATAGGGGAGTGGAAAAGCTAACTCCGTTTTCCCTGATGCGGGGGATATTAATGATTGGATTATATGATTAAGAAAAGGTAGATTTGGTCGCAGCAAACATTTGTGCATATCAGATATGAATAAAATTAGACGACGTAGATATGGGGTAATGGTAAATAGTTTATCGTGTTTCCGAAAGATAAAATATTTACCCAGAGAGTATTCACTACGTGCTCCGCACAAAAAGCAGGTGTGCTAGAAATACTCACTGACAGTTGGCGTTTAGGATGTCTGCAGATTAAAATTTGAATCGGCAAATTATTGGAGACTGTAGGCCAAATGCTGGATTATGGGATTAATATATCTGCGCGCCCACTGGTCGTCGTAGACATGATGTATCTACCGACCGGTTTCTCTGACTCTTTGATACTACGACGTTATAAATCGTGTTGCAACCGGAGAGGCGGAGTTTTTACGACAGAAAAACCCCCAATTGGCATCAAATTATATAACACAGTACCGAAATTACGTTTCGTATTTCATTTTGTGAAACGTCAATATTTTCCTAGATAAAATGTGACGGGTTTGCTTTGAAGGAGACATTTGTCGAGTTATTTTGTACTAATTTCTGTCGAATACACCTTTGGATTCAGCCATTGGCGTTTCCGACGCAGAATCAGTCTATGAATTCCACGTTGTTTCATTTCGTTCCAGCGATGAGGGCTTGTCTAAACGCAAAACATCGTTTGGTTTATCATATGCCATGCTGGCGTATCATCGAAATGCTGGTAGTTGCTTGGCGGTAATCAAGACGAAACGCAGCGAGAAAGGGGCTGGCTGTATAGAAAGACGCATGTTATTACATTGAAGCAAATAATTATCACCGCAAAAATACGCTGTTAACGCAGCAGTTGGATTAATGCGGAACAGCGTGTTTGGTCAAAGCAGATTCCAAGTTCAATGGCAGTAACTTGGAAGTGCTGGAGTAACCCAGATGGTCAAGCAGCGTCAGTACTGGGAATGGATGGGCGACATTTTGGTTTCGGGACCCCACGTCAGACAATTTTTCAACAGTACTCAAGGACAGGAAAAAACAATAGTTGCTCGGACAGGGAAATACCCGAAACAATGCCTGCCCACTGTCTCCACAGAATCCCACAGATCCGCTGAGTATCATCAGCACATTGCGTTTTACACCAGATTCGAGAATTTGCAGTTCCTTGCGTTCCACTAATCATGTCGGTACGGTTTCAAATGATGCTTCGCAGGCAACTGTCATTTACTGCCATTGAACTTGGAATCTCCTTTGACGAAACACGCTGTTCCGCATTAATCTAACTGCTGCGTTTACAGCGTATTTTTTCGGTGATAAGTCTGGTTCAATGTTATAACATGCGTCTTTCTATTCAACCAGCCCCTTTCTCGTTGCGTTCCTGATTATTACAGAAGATTACACATTCATCTTCCTGGGCGAACAACCACGCTCAATCCAGTGAGCCTATAAGTGCGTCTTCCTATGATAGGCTATCGAGCAAATTGATTGCCACACTTCTCAAGGTATGCTTATAGTTATTGCAATCCACGAGTATTCTAGATATTTTCTTTTATTCTGAGCGGCAGAAACGCCGTAATTTAACAATCGAAAGCGAAGGTAATTCTCAACGTAATCCAGCAGGACATTGTGAATTATTTGCTCTTTCAATGACAAGTCGAATATCTGTTTGCTTCTGCTGGTGAACTCCAGTGAAAATGTGCCTTCCTCTGTTAGCTGCTTACGCCGAGAGGAGAAACACATGAAAGTATGCTTTATACAATTACAGTATTCTAAAAGTGTCTTACCAGGAATGCCAATTATCGCAAGAATAGGATAGAAAATTTATTCTATCAGTCGGATTGCAGGCAGTTCCATATTCGAAATGAGGATACGCGTCCGGTTAGTGCAACAATAAGGTGAATTTCCTTCTTTCCATTTACCTCTTGGGTGAAAAGAGCACAGCGCCGTCATTGGTCTTATTCACCTGATCACTTTAATGAAGTCGAGATTCGTTTACTTCCGCGCAGCATTGTCAATATGATAACTTGCGTAAGTCATGGTCTGACACTTATTTTCGTTAATAGATGGAAAATGAGTCAGTCCTCAGTTAACGTTCTGAGGACATTGACAAATATACGTACCTGCTCGTCTTATGTTTATGTTTATTATTGTCACATGTGCCGAAGTACAGTGAAACAAGTTGATTTGTATGTTATTTCAAGAGATCAGAGATACCATACATAAATACATTCAATTAAACTGAAATAGAATAATCGTGATTAATTTAACCGTAATTAATTTATTAGCCAAGTACGTTTTGCAACATACAAATAATTTGATTTTGCCATACAGTCATACCAAAAAACCCACAAAGACACATAACTACATAAAAATTAACATAAACATCGACCACAACGGCTCCACCACATTCCCCACCGTGATGGAAGGCATAACGTCTTATGTTCTTGGCTCCTTGTCTCCCGCGGTCGGGGCAGTCGAATCATCCGTGTCGGGGCGGTCGAAGCCCCTGCCGGTTGGAGCTCCCGAAGTCAGACTGCAACCAGGGACCGCGAGAACCACGATGTTAAGTCGGAGCTCCCGAGTTGGATCCCCAGCAAGACGCTGCCAGTTCCTGGATGTTAGGCCGCAGCGCAGACCGAGATACGATGCGAAAAAGACGGCATATCCGTCGACGAAAGAATTCAACCCCCCCCCTCCTCCACACACATAATACAAAATTAATAGTACATTAAACCATATATTTAACAAAGACTAAAAACAACAAAGAAGAAAAAGACGTGACAGACCGTTGGCAGGCAGCCATTGTTCCCCACCAGAGCAAAGGGCAAAGTATCAACCGAACATTTAGAAATGGTGCTATATTTTCAAGGAGTATCCCCTCACCTATTCTCCCTTCTCGAACATTCCTCCGCCACCATGACACCCCTTCCCCCCCGTTCGGCATTTTACCCTCTCTTGATCTGTCCATTCCATTTACATCGACTTTTCAATCACACCCTAAAATTTAACCTGCACCGTGATAACTGACCAGACATCGTCCCGTCCACCGCCTCTCTTTTCCAGCCCCCCGTCCCAAAGTCGGAAGAAGAGTCCCAAACATTCTGTACAATCTGTCCACAGATGACGCCTGACCGATTGTAGGTTCCTCCAGCACTTTGCGTTTTGCTCTCACATGCTGTGTCTTGTGTTTTTACCACCCTAAATACCACTTGACTGTACCTGGTCGATATGCCTCCATTCACCGCTCATTCGCTTGTCTGTCGAACTGAATCCGGACGTTCCCTTTGCATCTGTATGTACGAATTCCCTAACAGATCGATGTGATGAGCTATCACCATCTATTTCCAACAAATCATCGCCAGTATCTCCGTCACGCTGCTTCCTCTCTCACCATATCATTTTGTGGCGCAAAACTGCTCTAAATAGCAATCCTACACCGGATTCTCTCAAATAGGCTGTGTTCATCCTCCGACGCTGCAGAGAAAGCAATCAATTTTTATCCGACTTCTCCTAGAATGAAATTAGCTTGAATTCAGTCGTCTCAATCCTGGACTCCCACAACCCGGTGCGAGCCACACCCCCCACTATCTCGGTGCCAACCCAGCCCGTTCCGTTCCACCAATATCGCTCCCATGGGATTTACATTTTACTCCTCTTTCAATCGACTTGTCTCATTATCTAACACGCTTTAGTCTCCTTGTTTCACTTTGTCTCATTTTGTCACCCTTTGGTCATTTTCATTACTAGCCCTTGTCCACACATCTTCCAATCACCCCCCCCCCCCCCCGCACCTCAATTCTATCGACATATTGCTTGCCAGGCTAGGTCCCGCAACCAGCATTTTTTCCAGAAACCGTTATATCGGGGGTAAGAAAAACGAGGGTCGCTATTCTTGGAGCCGTAGATTTTGTGACGATGCCCGATAGGCCGTTCAGAACAATGTGATTACACGTCTACCAAGAGAAATTTTACATGATGCAATTTTACATGGGGGGGGGGGGGGGGAGGGGGTTGGAACAAGATTCATAACCCTTACTTGGAGCCAATACATCCCGACGGAGAGAACGATTTCCCTTTTCTGTAACTATTGTGTGCTATTGTCATTCTGTATGTTCTTGTTTGTGAAAGCAATACTGAACCGTTATCACGGAGAATCTGCAAACAGATGCAGTATAATGTGGATACAATAGACAATAAACAATAGACAGTAGATACAGGAGGAGGCCATTCGGCCATTCGAGCCAGCACTGCCATTCAATGTGATCATGGCTGATCATTCACAATCAGTACCCCGTTCCTGCCCCCACCCCCAAACCGCGTGACTCCTCTATCATTAAGAGCTCTGTCTATTTCTCTCTTGAAAGCATCCAGAGAATTGCTCCCCACTGCCTTCTGAGTCAGAGAATTCCACAGATTTACACCTCTCTGAGTGAAAAGGTTTAGCCTCATCTCCGTTCTAAATAGCCGACCCCTTATTCTTAAAATGTGGCCCCTGGTTCTGGACTCCCCCAACATTGGGAACGTGTTTCCTGCGTCTATTCCAGCGCGTCCAATCCCTTAGTAATCACTCTATCTTCCTGTCTCCACCTATATCCTTCCTTTGTCCCACCCCCGAAACACAAACACAACTGTCCCGGCAGACCCATTGTCTCTGCCTGCTCATGCCCCACCGAACTTATCTCTACCTACCTCGACTCCATCCTATCCCCCCTGGTTAAATCCCTCCACACCTATGTCCAAGACACCTCACACGCTCTCCATCTCCTGGATAACTTCCGGTTCCCAGGCCCCCACTCCCTCATTTTCACCATGGATGTCCAGTCACGCTACACTTCCATCCCCCACAAGGATGGTCTCGAAGCCCTCCGTTCCTTCCTCGACCGTAGAACCAGCCAATCCCCATCGACCAACACTCTCCTCCGCCTAGCAGAGCTGGTTCTTACCCTCAACAACTTCTCCTTTGACTCCTCCCACTTCCTCCAAACCAGAGGCGTAGCTATGGGCACTCGCATGGGCCCTAGCTACGCCTGCCTCTTTGTCGGGTACGTCGAACAATCCCTGTTCCAGACGTACACTGGCCCATCCCCGAACTCTACCTCCGCTACATCGACGACTGCATTGGTGCGACCTCTTGCACCCATGCAGAACTCACTGACTTCATACACTTCACCTCCAATTTCCATACTGCCCTTAAATATACCTGGACTATCTCTGACATCTCCCTCCCGTTTCTGGACCTCACCATCTCCATCACAGGAGAAAAACTAGTGACGGACATTTTCTACAAGCCCACCGACTCGCACAGCTATCTGGACTACACTTCTTCCCACCCGGACCCCTGCAAAAAGTCTATCCCCTACTCCCAATTCCTCCGTCTACGTCGCATCTGCGCCCGGGATGAGGTGTTTCAGACTAGGGCTTCCGAGATGTCCTCGTTTTTCAGAAAACGGGGCTTCCCCTCCTCCATTATAGATGAGGCTCTCACTAGGGTCTCTTCTACATCCCGCAGCTCCGCTCTTGCTCCCCCTCCCCCACTCGCAACAAGGACAGGATCCCCCTCGTTCTCACCTTCCACCCCACCAGCCAGCGGATCCAACATATCATCCACCAACATTTCCGTCACTTACAACAGGACCCCACCACTGGCCATATCTTCCCATCCCCTCCCCTCTCTGCGTTCCGCAGAGACCGCTCCCTCCGCAACTCCCTGGTCCACTCGTCCCTTCCTACCCAAACCACCCTAACCCCGGGCACTTTCCCTTGCAACCGCACGAGATGCAACACCTGTCCCTTCACCTCCCCCCTCAACCCCATCAAAGGACCCAAACAGTCTTTACAGGTGAGACAGAGGTTCACCTGCACCTCCTCCAACCTCATCTATTGCATCCGCTGCTCTAGATGTCAACTTATTTATATCGGCGAAACCAAGCGCAGGCTCGGCGATCGCTTCGCTGAACACCTGCGCTCGGTCCGCATTAACGCAACTGATCTCCCGGTGGCCCAGCACTTTAACTCCCCCTCCCATTCCCAGTCTGACCTCTCTGTCATGGGCCTCCTCCAGTGCCATAGTGAGGCCCGCCGGAAATTGGAGGAGCAGCACCTCATATTTCGCCTGGGCAGTTTGCGGCCCGGTGGTATGAACGTCGACTTCTCCAACTTCAGATAGCTCCTCTGTCCCTCCCTTCCCCTCCTCCTTCCCAGATCTCCCTCTATCTTCCTGTCTCCACCTATATCCTTCCTTTGTCCCACCCCCGACATCAGTCTGAAGAAGGGTCTCGACCCGAAACGTCGCCCATTCCTTCTCTCCCGAGATGCTGCCTGACCTGCTGAGTTACTCCAGCATTTTGTGAATAAATCGATTTGTACCAGCATCTGCAGTTATTTTCTTATACCCTTAGTAATCTTATATGTTTCAATAAGATCCCCTCTCATCCTTCTAATTTCCAGTGTATACAAGCCTAGTCGCTCCAGTCTTTCAACATACGACAGTCCCGCCGTGTGAAGTTATCCAGTTTGGTGGCAAGAACGAGAACGCAGATTATTATCTGAATGGTGTCAGATTCGGAAAAAAAGGGGAGGTGCTACGAGAGCTGGGTGTCTTTGTACATCAGTCACTAAAAGTAAGCATGAAGGTACAGCAGGCAGTGAAGAAACCAAATGGCACTTTGGCCTTCATAGCGAGAGAATTTCAGTATCGGACCAAGGTGGCCCTATTGCAGATGTACAGGGCTCTGTTGGGACCACATCTGTAGTATTGTGGGCAGTTTTGGTCTCCAAATTAGAGGAAGAACATTCTTGCTACTGAGGGAGTGCACCGCAGGTTCACTAGGTTAATTACCGGGATGACGGGACTGACATATGATGAATGAATTGATCGACTGGGCTTATATTCACTGAAAGTTTGAAGGATGAGAGGGGATCTTATAGAACACATAACATTCTTAAGGGATTGGACAGGCTAGATGCAGGAAAAATGTTCCCGATGTCCGGGGAATCCAGTAACAGGGGTTACAGATTAAGCATAAGGGGTGTGCCATTTAGCACTGAGATGAGGATTTAAAAAAATCACCCAGCAAGTTATGAATCTGTGGAATTCTCTGCCACAGAAGGCAGTGGAGGCCAATTCACTGGATGTTTTCAGGAGAGCGTTGGATAAAGCTCCTAGGGCTAACGGAATCAAGGGATACGGGGATAAAGCAGGAATGGGGTATTGATTTGGGATAATCAACATGGTCATACTGAATGGCGGTGCTGGCTCGGAGGGCCGAATGGCTACTCCTACACCTATTTTCTATGTTTCTATGTTTCTATATTTCTATATTACCAGTTGGGAATATCTTGAGGACGTTGTTTGCCTTCATTGGATTGTTTAGCCTCGTAGTTTGGGTAATATTGAGTAGATAAATAACAATATATACGTCTGCAAAGGAACAGACCCTTCGGCGCACAATGTCTTGTCGGAACTGATGTCAAGCTGAACTAACCCATCAAACAACATATGCATCCGTTCCTTGCGTATCCATCGGTTTATCTAAATGCACCTTAAATGCCACTATCGCATCTGCCTCCATCTCCAACCGTGGCTGCGATGTTAAGGCACTCATCTTCTTCTGTGCAAATATTTCCCACTCAAGAAGCATGTCAGATGTTGTCCCTTCCACCTTAAAGCTGTGGCCTCCAGTCTTTGACATTAAAAATGTTCTGGTTTCTATCTTATCTTTTCCTCTCATAATTCCACATACTTCTATTAGGTCTCCCCTTAGCCTCCGGCGATCCGGAGAAAACAATTTAAGTCGCCAACCACTGCTTACACTAACACCCTCTAATCCAAGCAGCTTGCTGGTCAACTGCTTCTGCCTCCATATGCTTCCAGTAATGCAGTGACCCTTAGAACTGCAGAACATACTCCACACAGGGTCTACCCAATGTCCTATAAAGCAGCATCATGGAGCCATGAAGTATTACAGCGTGGAATCAGGCCCTTTGGCTCGACTTTTCCAAACCGGCCACTTATCCGATCTCCATGAGTCCCATCTGCTTGCATTTGGTCCATATCCCTCGAAACCTTTCCTGTCCAAGTACCTGTCCAAACGTTTCTGAAACGTTGCGATAGTACCTGCCTTATCTACCTGCTCGTTCCACACGCCCACGTCCCTTTGCATGAAAAAGTTACCTTCAGCTTCCTCGTAAATCTTTTCCCCCTCACCTCAAACCTATGTCACCTGGTTCTCGATTCACCTACTCTGGGCAAGAAACTCTTATGATTTTGTACACCTCTATTAGACCAGACAAGAATAATTGCTGCAGCGTTATACTTGCACGCAATATTTAGAAGTTGCCTGATAACAGCTACTTGTGCAGTTCAATGCTATTTTTAACGACGGATTTCATCAGACAACAATTGAGGATTCCGCAGTTGCGTGGCAATAACATAATGATACTCCTGCGCACGTAAATGAATGGAATGGAAAAAATACCTCCATTTTGGCACGTAAACTGTCCGTTCAAACCGCGAGAAACAATTTTTTTAAAGAGAAGCATCATGATATTTCTTCAATAGTTTAAACAAATTTCAATCGACAATCGATTTAATATAAGGTCATAAGGTCATACATGGAAGTAGCAGAATTATGCCATTCGGCCCATAAAGTCTACTCCGCCATTCAATCATTGCTGATCGATCTCTCCCTCCTAACCACATTCTCCTGCCTTCTCCCCATAACCCCCGACACCCGTACTAATCAAGAATCTACCTATCACTGGCTTATAAATATCAATTGACTTGACCTCCAAAGCATTCTGTGGCAAAAAAAGCCACAGATTCACCACCCTCTGACTGAAGAAATTCCTCCTCATTTCCTTCCTAAAGGAATGTCCGTTAATTCTGACCTCTAATTTTAGATTCTTCCAATAGTGGAAACATGCTCTCCACATCCACTCTATCGTAGCCTTTCACCATTCGGTACGTTTCAATAATGTCCCCCTGCATGGTTCTAAACTCCAGTGTGTTCAAGCCCAGTGTCGACAAACGCTCATCATATGTTAACCCATTCATTGCTAGGATCATTCTTGATAACTTCATTTGGACCCTCTCCAGCGCCAGCACATTCTTCCTCTGATATGGTGCCTAAAATTCCTCACAATATTCCAAATGCGGACTGAATAGTTCAGAATAGAGAGATAGCGTGAACAATTAGGAACAATAGAGGGCGTTACTCAACTAAAAGTGTAGAAGATAATGCGTAGATGGAGTGTTTTGTTAAAATAATGAGTTAGAAGGGGCATGTAAAACATATTCCTGATATCGGACAAGTCGAAGTTCACGCCGCCGTGTTGTAGACTGCCCATTTGAGGTGTTGTTCCAGATCTTGCCATTTACCTCTCCAGCCAGTGGAGGACTAAAAAGGCAAACTGCTCGATCTGGGAGTCGAGGGACCGGAAGATCCAAGTTACCATTGCGGATTGAGCACAGGAGCGCGTTTGACTGCCCTATTAGCCTGCATTTGGTCAAGCAGGAGGAGAGAACACGACTTCGAGAGAAACTAATCTAATAGGGAAAGTGAGAATTGGAGCATGTTAATATATGGCTCATGTGGAAGGCTCTTTGGACCCCATGACGGTGGCGAGGCTGCACGGGTGGGGGCAGGTATTCCAATTTCCTTCAGTTGCAGGTTAAGCTTCCATGGGAAGGGGGGATCATGGATGTGATTAGTGGTGAGATCCGTAGGAACTAACGGGAAAGTCTTTGTTGCGTATCATGATTGGTTGCTTGAAAGGCGAGGACCTAGCTGAATCTATGCTTGATGTGCCTGTGGTTGGAGGAGGGTCCCGTAGGCGGGAAGTGAATGGATAAATTTCGGCTCAGGATACAGTCAAAATACGAAGAGACAGTAGCGGGAGGGGGGGGGGCATGACCATGCAAAAACATTAGACCTGTCAAAGCATTATCAAAGGACTATTGGGTGGGAGATGGAAGAGAGTTGGTTAATTACGATTTTCTCGTCTGTGGAGGAGCTCGCAATCTCGGGTAGAGACTGATGTCGGGAAGCTCCAAGCCGCAGGAGGTTCGACCAGGCCCGATTCCGGAGTCCGATCGCCCTGCGCGGGGAGCAGAGATCCCCCGATGCGTGAGCTTGATTGCCCGGATTCGGAGGGCTCGACCGCCGGTTGCGGGACCCAAGATCGCCCCGACAACGAAAGTTTCGAGTGCGCCGACGGCGGGACAACGAAGAAGGAAAGAAGATTGAACTATTTTTTGCCTTTCTCACTGTGTGGAATGTGGGAGTCGCTATGGTGGATATTCATGTTAAAGAATATTTGGGTGGTTTCTTGTTTTTTATTGGTATGACTGTATGGCAATCTAAATTTCACTGTACCTGTGACGTTAAACGAACCTTGAACCTTGAACCTAATTTTCAAGGGATGTGATGCGAGGTGGCAATTTGCCGTTGGATGGCGGGGTCCTCCTAACGCTTGGTATCAATGACTGCCGCCTACCCTTAGCAAGGTAGAGGTCAGTCGAACAGTCAATATTGGAATTGAAATAGCGCCAAGTCCATTTTTAGAATATTGAGAACCCTTATATGTTTGGCTCGAATGGAGAGATGTCGCTTTTGCAGATTTAGTTATCGTACATTACTCCTGTGCTAAATTATGAATATTGTGCATATCTACACATTTTGACTACGGTTTCTGATCTCGTCGAAGGCAACCATTGTGAACGGCCAATCCATATTTTACACTGATTCGTGATTAGCATTTGATCCTGTTGAGCCGAGGGAGCGATATCTGTAACAACTAACACATCTGTCTGAAGAAGAGACCCAAAAGGTCGCCGATTCATTTGTCCAAAGATGCTGCCTGCATTTTGTGTTAATCTTAGGTGTACATTAGTAATTGCTTTCAAATCAGAGAACTCAACCGAGTTAAACAAACAACAGAAAGTTAAACTGAATCAAAAATAAACTGTAAATCAAAAATAAATGGAGGCCTGGCTTTACCCAATTTTTTGTTTTATTTCTGGGCAGTTAATATTAAAAATATGAATTTCTGGTTGGAAGAAATAGATCATCAACCAGACTGGTTAAAAATGGAAAAGGAAGATTGTTTACCTTTTGATATTGGTTCGATATTATTTGCTACGTCTAAATTAAACAAAAAAAATTATAGGGAAAACCCTATAATATTTAGTGCTACACGAATTTGGAAACAATTAAAAAAGACATTAAAATTAGATAATTTATCACTTTTTCTTCCAATTGTGAATAATCCTTTGTTTAAGCCTTCATGGGTAGACGGGGGTTTTACACAATGGAAGGATTATGGAATTAAAAATATGGGACAACTTTATAAGGAAGGCACCTTTCTGACATTTCAGGAGTTGCAACAGACTTATGGTCTTCGTGGAAATGATTATTTCAGATATCTTCAACTTAGAGATTATGTAAAATCGAACTCCCAAAATTTTCGAATTAGAAATTCAGAAATTCTTGATGAATGTTGGAACAAACATCCTAATACAGAAAAATTAATATCTTATATATATAATATCTTATTAGACAGTGACATTCCCTCCACGGACTTATACAGACAAAAATGGGAAAAAGAATTAAACCAAGTAATTACGAAAGATACTTGGGAAGAAAGTTTGCAACATATACATCAGTGTTCACTAAACGCCAGACATTCTCTAATACAATTTAAAGTAATACATAGGTTACACTATTCAAAAACAAAACTACATAAAATTTTCCAACATATCTCACCTAAATGTGATAAATGTCAACATTTAGAAGCTACATTATTTCATATGTTCGCAAACTGTATAAAAATTAAAAAATTCTGGGTAAATATTTTTAGCATAATATCTAAAGTAACCAGCACACAATTGGACCCAGATCCAAAATTAATTATACTCGGAATATTAGAATTAAATCAAACATTTAGAACAATACAAATAAACTTTATGGATTATAGTTTAATAACGGGAAAAAAATTAATTCTAAAATTTTGGAAAGGCACTACGGCCCCCACAATCAAAATGTGGATTATAGAAATGACGGAGACCTTAAACGTGGAAAGAATCAGATTTTCCCTGTTGGACAAACAGGAATTATTCATTGGAATATGGTCTCCTTTTATTGATTACTTAAAGGGTCAGAATGGTTCAGCACAGGAACCTGACTAGCACTCGGACTAAAGAATGGATGAAATGCTATACTTTGAAATGTACGTATATATCTCGAATGAAGTTTTTGTTATTTTAATAAATTTTTCCATTCTTCTTTAACTAACTTTTTCCTTATCTTTATAATTTGTTTTTGTTTTTGTTTTTATTTTGCTTCTCTCTCTTTTCTTTCTTTACTTCATCTATTTCTTTAGTTCTATCTAGTTTTTAAAAAAAAAGGGGGCAAAAGGTATTGGAGACAATATAATAATAATTGACAATATTATCAATTTAAAAATGTATGACTGTAAAGATGTACCTATCTCCAATAAAAATTTATCTAAAAAAAAACAAAAACTGAGGTTTCTAAATCAACAATAGAAAACCAATGGAACAATGAATGGATCAAAAAAGAGCTTCATTGAAGGAAGCAGAGGGTGATGCACATTGATGGTGGAAGGTGGCTTCTCGGAGTGGAAGCCTTTGACTAGTGGTGTGCCTTATGGCTCGATGCTGGGACCGTTGCTGTTTATCATCTGCATGAATGGATTGGATGAGATATACATGGCAAGATTAGCAAGTTTGCAAATGTTACAAAAATGGGTTGTTTTGCAGATAGTTGTGCAACTGCATGTGATTGTTGTGAACATTTGCATCAGGATCTAGATCGATTGACCAGGTGGGCTGGGGAATAGTTGATCTTGCTGTATTGCTGAGACTCTAACAAAAGTAAACGTTCTTAAATAATGTAAGTAAACTCTTGCAATATCTCAATAGTATAAATTCTTCGAACATATTTCGACAATTTGTAGGTGATCAGAGATACATTGATCACAAGGTATCTGGCCCGCAGCATGGACCATTCTATTGGGAGCTTAAGTATAGTTGGTCGTCAGATTCCCTTTTCTGTGATTCATTGTGGATCAGTGGGAAGATGCGATAGACCTGCACGGGAAGGTAGACGATCACGCCCCCACGAGTCTCGGGCAGATGAGGCCCGTCAGCCTGGGAAGGCAGTCCACGTAGGAGAAGGAAAACTCTGATCTAAACCCTCCACTGCCTTGTGGCCATATCCAATCGTGGAAAAGGCTCCAGGTGTAAACCTTAAGAAAAATCCGGAGTTGGGGTCCCGAAGGCAGTTCGTCGTTATCTACAACCTCGTTCTGGCAGCTCCTGCGACGGCGCTGGTGCAAAACTGTAACGGCTCTGCTGTTCCTTAGGATCGATCAGCGACGTGGAGAGGGGGGAGGTGCTGCAAGGGCAACAGCCTGTCTTTCATATGACATCGCCCAGGCTTGCATCCGACCACACATCACTGCAAACCTCCACCTACAACCTGGAGAGTCACTCCAGCTTTGCCTGCGGCGTCGCCACAACACGGGGAGCAACAGTTACCGGTTATAAGTCATCGCTAAATTGGCGTAAAGCGAGGCGCCAGGGGTTGCTCCGGACGGTGGGGTGGATTTTCGGATCTCATTGGACAGCTACCGCTCACCACAAGATGGGTAGTCGCCAGCCATTAAGGTGCTGTCCAGCCACGGTCTGCTATCCTCACTGTGTGTACGGGGATTAAGAACCATCCAAACAGCAGATAGGAACCATCAAACCTGCCAACAAAACAATACATCAAAAGAGACCAGCTCTAAAACTGGGATCTTGGAATGTCCGGACAATGATGACCGGCCTCTCTCAAAACCCACAGGATATTAGCGATGCCAGGAAAACAGCTATCATAAACGACGAGCTCAAGAGACTCAACGTCGACATAGCCACCTTTCAGACCACACTCTTTGGGATTTTCGTCGCTCTGCTCCTGAAACATGCGTTCGGCACCACAACGGAGGGGATTTACCTGCGTACTAGATTAGATGGCAGGCTCTTCAACCTCACCCGCCTCTGAGCCAGGACAAAAGTACGTGGAGCCTTCCTCAGAGACATGTGTTTTTCGCCGATGACGCAGTGTCCCGTACCCAGCAGGAACTGCGGTCAATGATGGACCGCTTCTATCGGCCTTGCAAGGACTTTGGGCTGACCATCAGCCTGAAGAAGACTAACGTCCTGGGACAGGATACAGAGGCACCGCCTGGCATCACCATCGCCGACTACGAACTCGATGCCGTCCATCAGTTCACGTACCTCGGCTCCACCATCATCGACAACCTCTCCTTGGACACAGAGATTGACAAGAGGATTGGGAAGGCAGCTACACCTCTCACTCGCCTCATAACTCGACTGAGAAACAACCCAAAGCTGACAGTGAAGACAAAGATAGCCGTCTACAACGCCTGTGTCAACAGCACGCTGCTGTACGGCAGTGAGGCATGGACTACTTATGCCAGACCGGAGAGAAGATTCAAATCCTTCCACGTTAGAAGCATCCGCCGTATCCTGGGTAAGACAGAGTAGCCAACGCTCGCGCTGGCCTTCCCAGTATGCACACTCTACTCAGGCAGCGCAGACTGCGGTTGCTGGGCCATGTCCACCGCATGGAGGATGGCTGTATTGCAAAAGACATCCTCTAAGGAGAGCTGACATCTGGGAGGAGAACCATCGGCCGTCCCCAGCTACGTTACAAGGATGTCGGCAAGAGCGATATGAAGGCGCTCGACATCGATGTGGAGTCCTGGGTGAGCCTTGCAGCTGACCGTACAAGGTGGAGAGGTACCCTGAACCAACATCTCAAAACGGGGGAAGAGAAACTGACGAATGCAGCGGCAGACAAGCGGGCACGCAGAAAGGAGCGCAGCAACTTCAACAGACCAGAGACCACAGACAAATATGACCTTTGCGACAGAGACTGTCACTCCCACATTGGTCTCTTCAGCCACAAGCGACGCTGCTCTAGCCAAGGTGTGGAGCAAGCAGTCATCACCCATGTGGAACACATTTAGCTATGCACTTTTCCGTGCAAATAAACCATTCTGTATACCTACCATTGAGTTATAAGATACCCAAGCGGAATCTGATAATTTGCTCTTCCAATTTACGTTGGGCCATTCACATCAAAGGAGGTCAGGCAGGCTGCTATGGGAGAAGGATTGATAATTAATATTACACGGAACTGGAAGCTTGAGTTGATAATGTGAAGAAAGCGTCAGAACTACGCAGTGCGGGGACCAAGTCTGTGCTTTGCTTCATCAACGTAGAGTGGGGACCGGGTGGGGGGAGGTGGGGGAGAGCATTTGTCGAGCACCGAGTACGGCAAACAAGGGTGGAATACATGCAGGGTAATCTCTTAATCACTTGGAGGTTATACCTGACAGATTCGCCATGTTCCACTGATATCATTCCCGTGCATATCAATTGAAATAATGCAAAAATATTTTAATTTCTCCACGTGAATGCGACTGCAAGGGATAGCAGTTATGTTTATCCATTTGTGCGGTATTTATGCCAATTTTTCAGACTGCATCACAGTTTTCAAAATCCTATTATGTTTCCAGTTTTAGATTTTGTTTGTTAATGATACGAGGAGGCAATAAAAGAAGATGCAGATTTAAACCTAATGCGACAAGCAAGAACAGCGTTCAAGGTAAATGGAGGTTATGCCATGGAAACCGTCTGAAAGTCACCGAATATTTTCGACTCTGACACATTTGTCATTTATTGACGAATGTAAATGATGAAATATCTGTTTAGAACTTAACACTTTAAACGTGGTAAGCACGGCCCAATTAATGTACCTAAATAAGCCCAATTATCGTGCTTGCTGATTGCACCCTCGAGATTTCTCACAGATATAAGTAACAGATACATTTAAGAGCAGAAGATTCGTGTGGCTGCGGAACTAACCGGATACGTTTCACCTCCGATCATGCAACCTGTAATACTGCAGACGGAAGCTATTTACTATCCTATTCTCGGAGCAATTGGAATTCCAGGTGAGTCAATCATACCTGGTTATCTAAGTAGATATTAACGGCCTGAGTGGCGATATTAATAAACAATGGGAAAAACATCTGAAAATAAATATTTTAGGTTTTTAGCAAATTGGTAATGCAAGCATCTTTCTGAAATTTTAAGAACAGTTTGACTGCTCTTGTCATCAATGTGACCTATTGCGCGAGAGCCGCGCATTCGCAGACATGAACCAGCATGCTTACGAAGTTTGGAATTTATCCTATAGGGGGCAGAATTATATTTCCCACTGTAGTAATGTCCACGCAGGCTCTATAAAGCACCCTCTTCCGCCACTGTAAAAACGGTCTGTTTGAACAATAATGGATCGCACCGTTCTAACGAAGATTCTAACATGAGAGGGCTGTGTTTCATACTTTTCATTCCACAGATAATCATCTGCCCAGATCATTGCATAATCGGAAGCTAAATTTACGGTGACTTGTAATGTTTGTTGCTCAACGTCAAACATTATTACCAGTTCTATCTTTGAACTTTATGCGAGCAGCGTAAATGCTGCACAACCCTGTTCATGGAGACTCTGCATTTCAATCCGGATCTCTGCACGAGATGCTGCCTGCCCTGCACACGCACCCTTGCAGACAGAGGCGTTACAATCTGGACGCTGCCTCCTTCTTTCGACTGACAACTGATTGGCAAGTTACACGTATTTCAACAACAGGAAGGAATTTCGGATTGATGGCAATGCTTAATGGATCCGGTCCTGATCCGCGATTTATTGTTTAGACTAATAACTATTTTTAACTGTTTTCCAAGAATATCTTTCCACGTTATTATTAGAACCAAACGTGGAGAAATGGATATTCGAAACTCAACGACGTGGAAACTAAGGTCACTGCAATAGTTTAATGAAAAAGGACCGTCAAGTCATCGCAACAATATATTTACTGATAAAGGAATCTTTCTGTTAGCCAAGCACGTTGAAGAAAATATCGCTGATACCCCTTACATTGTTCCGCTCGGTTACAACGCCAAACGATCTTTATCATGAAGCCGAACGGGGCATGAGAATTGCATAGTGATTTAAATATTGACGATCTATTTACATACGCAGACGAGGGAGTGGGGGGGGGGGAGAGTGAGAACGACTTTTGGCATTGAAGTCCATCCGTAGCTTGGCATGGCAAGAAAAAAATCCACAAGCATCAGAAGATTCAGAAACAAATAGTATAACCACGCAGCAGGGAACTTCTATATATTTACATGATGTCGAGTTGTACCCAATGATTCCGGGAAGGGCAGCTAATGTTACTGAGATGACCAAGAGAACATGTATCGGAATCATCAGATAAAGAACAGACAAAAGTTTAGTCGAGTAATGGCGTAATTTTTCACTTCAATTATGTATGTGTATTTGCAATTACCTTAGGTAATTGAACAGGGTGTTCAAGACCGGTCCATATAGATTCCATACGTTATCTCGTTAACAGTATTACCAAGATTGAAAACTCCGAACTCTCAAGTGGAAAGCGGAAATTGGAATCGTTTACAAGCGAAATAAGCTGGTCCCATATACCGACTCTTGGCCCATATACTTCAAAAAACCTTTACTATGCCTGTCCAGTTGTTTAAAAAAAAACAGTTTTAGCCGTTACCTCTGGAAGTTCGTTCCGATACATTCACAGTCAGTGCCAACATGTTTACATAAAGCTTTTGGAGATAACAGCAGACCAACGCCTGCACTACTTATCATTGAAGCGCAGTTGCGGTTATAATATAGATTATTAAGTGACCTCGAAAGTATTCAAACCAAAAATAAAGCAGCTGTAAACACCCCGAATATGAGTTTAGAAAGAATTGGCAAAATAGAAACTCGGTCCTCTTGAACTCCAGCAAACATTCACCGGATTGAACCAGAATTATTGTTTAACTGTTCAGATGTAAATATCTACCCGACTTTATTTATTTTTAAAATATCATAGCTCTCAATAAGGCTGCATGTAGAGCGGCGTTGGTTAGAACTTCTCGATGTGTCTTGCGCCAGTATTTAATCGTTTTAAATTTAATTCAAAGGAACAGAAGGGAATGTAAAAATGCATGATCGAAAACAAGTGGCTCAAGGGCGGTTTATTTCATTATTTGAGTCCTGTTTATGCAGTTTTACTTCTCTTTTACAGCAAATGTGGTGGCAATCATCATCCTGTCTTCTGGAAGATGTGGTCTCTCCAAATGCATCATCCAATACCTGGTATCAATGGCCGCAGCCGACCTCATGGTCTTGCTAATAAATGTAATGGTGAATGAACTCAAAGAGGTGTATTTTCAATATTCGTTCCTCAATTACACACCTGTTTGTAGTTTGGTTGTTCTACTCATATACATTTCGCTTGATTGCTCTGTTTGGCTAACTGTCGCTTTTACATTTGACCGGTTTGTTGCTATTTGTTGCCAGTCGTTACGAACAAGATATTGCACCCGTAAGTTTGCTTCGAAAGTTATAGCAATGGTTATTTTGTTCAGCACTTTAGAAAACATTCCAATCTACTTTATATTTGAACCTCGAGAAATAATTAACCAGACGCCTTGGGCGTGTTATGTAAAATTAAGCTTCTACACCGCACCTGCTTGGGTCGTTTTTTTATGGCTCGAAACTGTTTTAACGCCGTTTGCACCATATGTGTTGATTTTTCTGCTCAATTCCTTGACCATAAAGAATATTATACAGGCCAACAGAGTCAGGAGCAAACTACGAGCGAACAATAACGAGAGTTGTCAGAACGATCAAGAGGCAGATAACAGGAGAAAATCGATTATTTTACTGATTGCAATATCTGCCAATTTTATTCTCCTGTGGATGGTAAATCTTGTGTGTTTCATCTGCGTGCAGTTTACAAACACCGAGTTTTGGTTCTCAGATCCAACCGATCCCTTCACTATTGCGGAAAAGTGTGGTTATATGCTAAGATGTTTGAGTGCTTGCACAAACACCTTCATTTATGCTGTTTCTCAGAAACATTTCAGAGAAGAATTCCAGAATATGATTAAACGCTCTAGTTTTATCATTGGCAATTTATTTAAACGCTGTATGGTGGTTTAGCAGTAAACAGACGTAGCCAGACCAAGTTTAATGAAAGCTGGTTATTTGATTTGAACTCGTATATCCGTGAAATCAATAGCACTTACGCCATAATATCTCTAACGATACTAACTCTAATGATGTAGACGCTATTATCTTCATTTCTCAGCTGCGAGACAAAACGATTTTTGTTTAGATCCAAATACTGTAACTGAACCAAACACATCTGATTCATTAAACTGGTAAAGTCAACAATAGGCTTGAAAATGGTTAAAACCAAGACACGTAGATCCTAATTTTAAATTAACACATCGGGTTCAGAAGACGGTTTAAATCTGTGCGTTGCAGTTGCCGAAAACAGGGAAGCGATACGGAGAATGAAATAAATAAATGTCTATGTTCCGACAGACCTCACAGTGACTGACATTTCGAAACGTATCGTTGGCAGCTGACAAGCAATAAAGGAGAGATGTTGATCGCAGGTACTTTGTCTGTAAGAGAAGGAAGAATATAAATTAGGAAAGCAAATGTACAATTAAATGGAACACAAGCATGTGATGGGAGGAAAATGTGCGATTGAAAGCAAAGCAAGCGTTGTAAACGTCTGTTGAATATGAGGCTGACTACATGGACGGTCTGGTAAGGAAACCTTGTTGTTCTCTGGGCTGGAGGAATATTGGTGAGGGTGGAAATGAGGGAAATTGAATATGCACTCTCGAGACACCATTGGGCGTTTGTGGAGGCTAACTGCGAAAAATAAAGTCATTTGGGAAGCAGTTCGTTTGAATATTTTGTAAGCAAAAACGCAAAGCGGTGGATTATCTTTTATGAATTTCGATAGGCTATCCATGCTCTTCATTTCCCCGTGAAACTACCCATGTTCTATAGCGCGTTACTTTAACGATCTGTGTCTCTTTTGAAAGCCTGTATCTGCAATTCAGTATGCCGGAATGTTGCGGCAGAACAGACAAGCCAAAGGATAGATCAGAGCGAATGACATGACCAATTTAGAGGTACATGTGAAGAGGTGCAGCCAAGAAAGGTATTGGTGTCTGTGGGCTTACAAATTGAGATAGTAGGGAGGCGAAGGATAGGAAGCATGTTAGAATTTGATCGTGCGGAAGTGTTTCGGGGTAAGATAATACTCGAGGAAAATTCACTACAAAGAAAGGAAATAGCATTGTATCAATGTACCAGAAATGGAGAAGGTAGACAATTTGTTAAATCTCATCATCTGCTCCGGCCACGAGTTACAGATATCACACTCATTGTGTAAACTATTGCCCGTTCCACTGATCTTCCCAATAAAATTTATTTAAGAATAAAAGTTTTTTCATATGAGTTTTTTATACTTCTTAGAATTTTAAATATATCTATCAGCATAACCCCCCCCCACCCCCTCCCCCATCCCCCCAACCCCCCCCCCCCCCCCCCACCACCTCCGCTCCAGCGGACACAGGATGATCCGATTTATTCCCATAAATAAATTCTTCCAATCCTGGTAAATCACCGTTGTGCTCATCCACGCACAACCATAAGCTTCAGAGCTGGTGCAGAACGCAGATGCAATAAATGAACTAAGTGCGGTCTTATGTGTATTTTGTAAAGTTACAACATAATTATCCAGTTTCTACGACCCAGGAAGTGAAGCCTTTGGCATTATTCTCTAACCTGTCTACCCATTTTGAGGGAACAGTGGGCAGGAAGACCAAGGTCATTCTGTGTGTCACCATTCCTTCTCTCCCGACAATTTACTCCATGTGTCCCACATCGATTTCCCTTCCTGAAGTGCAACACCTCTGACATGTCGAGGTTCAATGGAATTTACCATCGCTTTGGCCCACGTTACATCTGTTTAATATCCTGCTCTATCCACGGCATAGCCAATTCTCAAAAATACTGAATATACTTCCGACTTTCGCACTTTTGCCGTTCTCCACATCAGAAGCAACACGAGTCCCAGCGCTTGCCCCTGCAGAGGAACACTGATTACAGACGAACAATCAGAAAATCAACCATTCATAATTACCCATTCTAAACAAATTGTCGTGGATTCCATGTGCCAAACGCCTGGACCTGCCGAGCACACGAGACGTGCTGAGGCCAAGCGGCAGCTCACGGATACCTCCTCCCACCCGCCCCTTGACTATGAATCCATAGACCAACATATAATCAAGATCTCCCACACTGCACCATCTCATCGCCTCTGGTTATCTCACCATTAGAGCCTCCAACTGTGGCTACCCAGTTCCGTACTTCCCGCTTTTATTTCCGTATACTTGCACCATGTCCCAACTCTTTCTCCGCTACATCAACGATTGTATTGGGGCTGTCACGTGCGACCGCATAGAACACGTTGATTTACTTAACTTTACCAGTAACTCCAACACCGCAAAGGACAGACTAGCTGTCGACAACAAGCCCACCGACTAACACAGTTATCTGCATTATACCTCCTCCCACCACACTTCTCGTGAAGGCGGTATCCCACACGTTCATCTTATCGTCTCCGCCGCATCTGCTTCCCAGATGGAACTCGCTCAATTCCATTCTAAGACATCCGGGTTGCACTTTGTCTTCAGTAAACGCTGGTTCTCCCTGATGTCATAGCTAGACCACTCTGCTATCAGCGATTCCGCTGTGTTACATAGTTCAGCTCTCGCTCCCTCTCCCATTCCTTCCCCCAATTTAGTACTTAGTCCTCATGTGTTTAAAAATATCTTTGCATTCACCGTATTTGCCACTACTATTTCATAGTGCTCGTTCTCCTTTAATTTTCATATTACGCCAGATCTTAAGCCTCAATTATTCCCCCAAGAAATGTACTTAATTTCTGTACTTGTCTTGACGTTCTGCATCTGCTTTCGCTAGGCCCGTATCTACTCTACTGACGTCAGGTTTCCTATGGATTTGGATCGTAAAATGAGCAACGAACTTCGTCTTCACAACTATCTTGAAACTGACATAATTATGAAAATGTCCTCCCAGCGATAATTCTATCATTTTCTCGCTGACATTTCAAATGATAAGACCGAACACTGCTCCGTTTCCATTATGACTATCAAAATCATGTCCCAAAACACTCGCCTGGACGCACCTAATAGATATCGACTAGTTTCACTGGCCTTTTTTATTATGTCGTGGGTGGAAACGTTGGAATCAATTAAAGCGTTCCAGAGAAGCAGGAGCTTAAACTCGAAACTTTGTGGTTCACCCTTCCCCTTCGCATCTTACGATTTCTCAAAACAGATCTATTGGACTTCCGTGCAATTGCCCCCAAACCGGAACAGCAGGGATGGCGCCACTTATGGCCATGGCAGAACTCTGAACATATTTAGACCATGCCCAATGGTTTACCCATTGCCCCTATAACGATGTTACCCTATTTAGCGGCAGGTGTTCACGGACAACGTCACATGTGCAGAGGGGGGGATTACCAAATTACTGTTTATTTACTGACATGCAGCTGAATGGACCTCCACAGCGGCAATATTCTGCGCAAGATATGCAGTTTCTCAGAAGTAAAATGTCGGACAAGAGCGCAAACTCGTCACACTCAGGATGAGAGGCGCTGAACCTTTTGAACGACTGCAGAGAGATTTATATAGTTATCTAAGGAAGCTGCGAATGAATCTATATCAGTTATTGTATATTCATTCTCTGAATTGTGTGTAAACTTTCGCTGCTGGTGAGGCTGACAAATATTGTTGCTATACATTAAAGGAAATAATTTATAGATATGGATTACCGGGATACCTAGATAGTGATAGAGGATCCCATTTGCCGGGAAAATTCTGAGAGCGGTTTGCAATGCACTGAGAGTTAAACAGAAATTACATTGCACGTATCACTGACAATCATCAGGGATGATGGTAAGACACAAAGGGGTGATCAAAATCAAATTGGGAAAATATTGCCATGAAACTGGACTGAAATCGTTAGAATTAATACCTTTAGTACTAATGAGTATGAATAACTTAGTACCTAGTATGTAGATGGGAAGGGTAATATCAGGTGCTCCAGGTAATAAGTACTGCAGTAAAACGTGGAGGAAAAACTCACTGGATTCAAGCTGTGCATTGTAAACAGACGAAGAACGAGGACGATGAAAAATGGAGCACTAATTGGTAACGATGACTATCGTTATTGTGACGATGACTGTCGTTATCGCTATGACTTCTATTTTGAGATTATCATATCATATCATATCATATATATACAGCCGGAAACAGGCCTTTTCGGCCCACCAAGTCCGTGCCGCCCAGCGATCCCCGCACATTAACACTATCCTACACCCACTAGGGACAATTTTTACCTTTACCCAGCCAATTAACCTACATACCTGTACGTCTTTGGAGTGTGGGAGGAAACCGAAGATCTCGGAGAAAACCCACGCAGGTCACGGGGAGAACGTACAAACTCCTTACAGTGCAGCACCCGTAGTCAGGATCGAACCTGAGTCTCCGGCGCTGCATTCGCTGTAAAGCAGCAACTCTACCGCTGCGCTACCGTGCCGGTGTACGGTGTACGGTGTCTGGTTAATCATGTCAGTTTCCAAAGTTATACTGAGTTTTTATTACACGTTACCATTGTGCCAAATCATCAATCCACAGTTTGTTTCACTGATTCTTCATATGTTTTCCGGATAGGTTCATTCTGAACCAGCAAGAATCCACCATAATCGTATCCCTTTCAACGTGTCGGAAACGGCCGTCGTACATCCCCCAGAAACATATCACCGTCCGGTCTGTTGTATGTCTACCAAAAGAACCGATGCAAATACAAGCCCAAATACAACCGTTACTGATATTCCACTTTCAGGACCTTTCTGAGCCCTTTAGTGAAGTAAGGCCGGAAGGACAATTTACCGTGTCAGGCAAAATAGCGGGGCCACAAAGTAGGGAGCACTTTGTGCCGTCGATATTTCAATGTCTTTGATGGGCCCTATGACAGTACACGTAATACCTTCAGTCACATTACGGCTCGAAACCTTTCAACTGGAGACCCTTTTCAGGACATCTGTTTTCCGCTTTCCGTAGAATCCTTCATTGGCTGCAATAGTATCTACTTTGTCTGCGGCCAAAAGGTTGATCCCTGGTTGCCCCATGATAGTTGAGGCTCATATTATTTAGCCCATTTTGATTCCTTTATTCGCCATTCCATGTCCCTTTCCCAAATATGCTCAACAGTCAACACGGAAAGATTATTTGCTCATGCATTTCCTTGCAAGGGCATGGGAAATGGTGAGAGAGAGAAAGCACCAATCTAGCCTCTGCGTCAGTAAATACACCAATGACACTGCCCTAGCCTTGGAAGAAATAACTGCGTAGGCGGTGGACATCCGGACGATTGCTCTGCAGAATAGAATGGTTTTGTATATCCTCCGATCAGAAAATGTGAGAACATAATACCTGTTAGGATCTGAATGATGTAATTATGTCCTAGATGCAAAATAAAACATTACCAACGGAGGTTGCAGGGTGACCTGGTCACGTTGAGTGAGTGTGCAGATGCGTGGCAGGTGCAGTATAATATAGATAAATGTGAGTTTATCCACTTTGGCGGCAAAAACAAGGAGGCAGATTATTATTTCAATGGTGTTACGTTAGGTAAGGGGAGGTGCAGCGAGACCTGGGTGTCCTTGTACACCAATCACTGAAAGTTGGCGTGCAGGTGCAGCAGGCAGTGAAGAAAGTTAACAAGAGGATTTCAGTATAGGAGTAAAGAGGTTCTTCTGCAGTTGTATAGGGCCCTGGTCAGACCACATCTGGAGTATTGTGTACAGTTTTGGTCCAGTAATTTGAGGAAAGACATCCTTGTAATTGAGGCAGTGCAGCGTAGGTTCACGAGGTTGATCCCTGGGATGGCGGGACTGGCATATGAAGAAAGATTGAAAAGACTAGGCTTGTACTCACTGGAATTTAGAAGGATGAGAGGGGGTCTTATAGAAACATATAAAATTATAAAAAGACTGGACAAGCTAAATGCATGAAAATGTTCCCAATGTTGTGCGGGTCTAGAGCCAGGGGCCACAGTCTTACAATAAAGGGGACGCCATTTAAAACTGAGGTGAGAAGGAACGTTTTCACCCAGAGAGATGTGAATTTGCGGAATTCTCTGCTACAGAGGGCAGTGGAAGCCAAATCACTGGATAGATTTAAGAGAAAGTTAGATAGAGCTCTGGGAGCTAGTGGAAACAAGGGATTTGGGGAGAAGGCAGGCACAGGTTACTGATTGTGGATGATCAGCCATGATCACAATGAATGGCGGTGCTGGCTCGAAGGGGCGAACGGCCTCCTCCTGCATCTATTTTCTATGTTTCTATGTTTCAACCTGGCTGAGGGACATCTTCAAGAGGCAGCCAAGATGCAGGAAACAAGATAATAATAGGAGGAGTACGTGGCCTCTGCGGGGATGTACAAAGGGATGGTTGGGATTGATAGGGACGTCTGCGATGCAAGATTTAATTGTTTTCGTTACCATCATCCCAGTATTGCACGTTTCTTCTGCGATTCTTAAATGTCGCTCTGAGGATGATGGGACGAAGTATCCCTGTTTTCCCAAGGCACGTTCGCCGAACATCAAGACGGCTTCGGGACATGTATCTTTAAAAGAAATTTCTATTTTCACGACTTCAGTAGATATTGGCAGAGGAAGATCGTTGAATGTTAATGGTGTTCGGGAGGCAATTATTGTCCGGAACAGGATTTCCCGTACAGGTAATTGAGTGATTTGATTTATTATGTATCATGGGGATTATGGGGACATGCAACAGAGAAGCACGTCAGTCGACCCATGCTGAGCGCACCGACCATCAGTGATGGCAACACTGCGAAGAACGCGATGCCCAGTTGCTTCTCCTCATAGGCAGAGCTCGAAGTAATTTAGGTAAAATTAGTAGATTATTCGCAAAGGCAACGCAGCATTGTTGCTTCTGTGAAGGACCAGGTATTTGTACTTATTCACTTAATCCAGTTTGATATCTGCCATAACTAATCCTGATGGTTGCATAACTTCATATTAACAGAGAAGGTTAGTTTATTAACCTGAACGTGCAGCCCTCCACTCACTCTTACACAACCCGGACACCCCTCCTGAACGTGCAGCCCTCCACTCACTCTGCAACAACCCGGACAAACTCCTAAAGGTTAGTTTATCACACCCATTGCCATCATATTCCTACTGTACTACGGAGACAAATGTTCCTTCTCTTTTTTCGCAGTTCTGGAGAACTAGGTCAAGAGCCGCAGACACGAAATATCAGCTACTTCTATTCCTCCATTTTTCTGTTACCATTTCAGATTTCCAACTAATACGATGTTGGTGTTTAGATTTTCTTGCTCTGCGTCTGGAGGCGTGTAGGGTTGCCCTGGTCCTAACGGTTTCCTGAGCCGAACTCACCATTATACATCTCAAGAGATGCAGAATTTAGGATTTCATTATGAATACGCTGCACGCATTCAAAACTCCAATAACACTGGTACAATATTCCAAGCACTACAATAAGACTGTTCTTTACCAATGTAGCACAATTTCAACATATCTGAATCATTATAAATTTCACGTGCATGTTTAAAACTTCGTATCTCAATTAGCTAAAAGGGATGAAGAGTAATAGTTTTCCAACTAAACAAGAGAATAACGGTTCACAAGAAATTAGTGAATTTCTTCGACAAGAATGCTTTGTGAGAAAATAAATAAAACATTATGTATTGCTTCTCGTTTTAAGTTTATTGCAGAATGTGTTAACGGCAGTTATCCAGAAGGATAACAACAAAATATGACATTAGAAATAGATCACTGATAATGCTCATATCAGTATCAAGGTTTCCCTGAGATATAAATAGACCTCAGTCGGCGACTGGTGTGTTTGCTGAATTTAACCAGGAAAATAGATTCTGTCCGACTGAAGGATGGCACGGGATCCCGTTTATAAAATAATTTCCGGTTCTAGATTCAAACCCTTGACATTCCTGTTAACATGCCTGTTAAAACACATTATGGATATATTTGGAATTTGAATATAATTGTTTACGTCACTCCCTAAAAGGGAAGTGCAGCGAAATTCGCACAGGGTCGGCGACGCAGTTTATATGGTTTATTAAAATATGGATTGTAATTCAGAAAACGCCTCTTACGCGGGTAGAACAAGGACGACGGAGATAATCTTCTTAAAAAGTGATGATTTGTCCGGGCTTGTCATGGATAATTTAAAAACGCTAAAGGACGCAGACATATTGATAGAAAAGTCAAAATTGAAGATGAACATAAGATTAGAATCAGCTATATATGATCAGGTTGTCAGGCAATATCGATTGGAAAACTCCATATCAGCAGGAAGTTTTCACTACAGGATAAATGTACCAACTTAAATATACGCTAATATCTGATCGAATATTGCTTTTGACAGATGTGATCCTCATCCTATTACGTTGGTTTCTCTACTGATTGACGATTTTTTGGGTCGGGACCATCCTTCAAACTGTCGAAGGGTTACCAATCTGAAGAAGGGAACGTCAATTCCCTCCCCAAATGCTGGTTGACCCGAGTTCCTTCAACCTTCAATGTCGGGAGCCACGACCGCCCCGACGTGGCAACTTCAACAGCCTGACCGCGGGAGAAGACGGCAGGGAAGAGAGAAGACATTCTGGCCTTCCATCACAGTGAGGAGGTGACAGGAGGAGACTCACTGTGATGGATGTTTCTTTTTGTTTGGTGTTGGTTTGTGATTGTGTGTTATTGCATATTTTTATTGCTTATTTTTATTGGTCTTATTGTTGGACTGTGGGTAATTTTTCATTTCACTGCACATTTATGCGTATGTGACAAATAAATTGACTATTGATTATTGACTATTGACAACCTGAGTTTCCTGATATTGGTCGGATATCAGTAATCAGTTAGATATAAAATTATAACTGCAAAAACAGAACATTCTCTGTAGGAACAACTACACTTCAGAAAATGTTTGAATGGATTTAAGAAATGGATAAATCAGAATATCGCAACTCGTCTCATGTTCCGTCTCACCACTTTTAGATATAAGTCTTAGGACTAACGGAATCAAGGGATATGGGGATTTAGCAGGAACGGGGTACTGATTTTGAATGATCAGCCATAATCATATTGAATGGCGATGCTAGCTCGAAAGGCCGAATGGCCTATTCTACGCCTATTTTCTATGTTTCTATGTTTATGCTGATTTCCCTTGGTCTGCACTCGCGCAATCTGAGCCCTGCTGCAGGATCTTGAGCCGCCAATCTCCAATCTCAATCTCAATCTGCGGTGTCTGTGTTTTCTGAAACATTTGTCCTCGCTATTGAACAACAAAATAGAGAGTAAAGCATAATCCGCCCACTGCGCCGTTACTTTCAAATTTATCCCATTACCGCGTGCGGAGGACTGTCGGCAAAGACAATTGTTGCCACCAAAATAATACAGAGAACATGAAAATGAAATCTCACTGCGCCGTTCCTGATAATTGCATTTCGGATGGCCTTCAGGAACCAAAATAATCGTGTTGCAAATAAAGGTGGAAAGATTATTTTTTTGCCAGGATTTCTACTTGAGTATCTTTCATTTTCATCATGGAAACGTGATAATCTGTGGTCATTGTTTGGAAACGGTAATCAATGCAGGGCACCAGTGATCATTCGAGATTAAGGCCCTGAAGGCCGATAGATGGCATTAGCTGGGGGAGCATGGTAATCTCATAAATGTTTCTAGGGACGAGTGTATCACGATTTTCTTCATCAGTAATGTCACACGTTATATGGACGAGAAGGTTGTCTGTTCAATCCCAAGAAGACTACAGACAGATTAAAATATGTCTACGTCATTACCATAATCCTGTATAGTTCACTGACAATTTCAGCCAGCTGGAAAACTCAGGCGTTACACCTCTCAGCAGACTACTGATAATAAAGTGAACATTTAAGAATCAATTCTGGTGTGAAAATAGGTTGGAAGTTTGTTTCGTCTAATCCGGCTGAATGTGACAGTGCGTTGCCACGCAAAACAAACTGGAGGGTTACGCCGGCAGCATTTGCTGAGAAACAACATCACAACATTCATTTTTTTTGGTATGATAAAAGCCTGTAAACTTACAGACTTGTATTCGCAAGTTGCTTAAAGATTTCTGATCACCACGCTTCTGAAAAATCATTCTTATTTGAGGAAATTTAAGGCCGTGCTTCTCTTTCTGTCTTCAATATATTGGTGATGTTGGACAAAGAAGAAATAACACCTACCTGACTCGTATGGCTGCAGTGCAGTGTCCCTGACATCCACAAACATAACGTGTCTAAAGCCGGTGATCATGGGCACATTACCTCCAGCCTCAGGGTCACCCTTGATAGATTACAATTTGCCTACCGTTCTCGGACAATGCATCGGGCGGGATGTCCATGGCGCTACGGTAGTCATCTCCAGAACACCTGGAGAAGAAGGTCTACTATTTATTGTCCATGGATCCACAATCGATATCATAATCCCAACCAAACCCATCTTCAAATTCATGTAATTTGCAGTCATCACGCCCTCTGCCGCTGACTCCCTCACCCAATCAAACAATCACCCAAATAAACAATCAGAAAAGGTAGGCGACAAATTAGCATCCGCGATCATTTTCAAAATCGACGCACAGCAAAGCCGCATCGTCCGCCTCTTACTCTCGCCCCATACATTTACGGCTGTGTGGCCAGATCATGCCTCAACTCAATTTACAGGAGTGTAGATAATTACACCATGGTCGGCCGGATCTCACAAGGAGATTGAGAACTTCGTAACATGAAGTCAAAATAACAGCCTATTCCCTCATGTCAGAAAGACGAAAGAGCTAGGTATTGGATTTATGGGGAGAGGTGGAGTTCATGAACCAGTCTGCATCAATGGTGCTGAGTTAGAAACTAGGTGGACAGGCAGATGTGTTGAAAGAGAGCACGGGAATGAGAATTACAATAAATTGGAAAAGTCGTCCTTCGGTCCAATATCTCACAAGGTATCACCTAAAAAAACATAATTCAATCCGCTGCAGAAAGACTAAAACAATGACGTTTTGCTAAAGATGGTGCAAATGAACGATTGTCTTTAGTGCGAGCGCATTAGATCACAGTAATTATAAACAGCCATGTTTTTGTTATGCTTTGTGCAATATTTCTGTCACATATTCAGACTCTTTCACAGTCTCGGTAAACTTGATTGTTCGTATAATCACAGATATCTCCTCAGATTTTAATTGCACATGATACTTGCGAAACTGAAGAGAATGTGCACATTGAACTTATTGGGGCAGCTAATGAAGAGATTTCAAATTAAACCGCAATAAAGCGTATACAAAAACTTTTAAATCGATGTTTCATGTGTTGACGATTTCAATTGATGAAATATGTGTCTAAAGGTTAACATTTTAACAGTGATGACGGGTATGAAACAAACAACCTAATTAACGTGATCGTGATTGAATAGTACCAATCACCTTGCATGTTGATTCCTCCCTCGAGGTTTCTGTAAAGTATAAGTAAGAGCTAAATTTGACATCGGGAGTTCCGTGTGCCCATTGAACAGACTAGAAAGGAATCTTCCAACTAAATATGGAAAAGCCTGCACTCCTGATGACCGAGAGTATTTATTATCCTATCCTTGCAATCATTGGAGTCCCAGGTAGGTGAGCCATGCAATGGATTTACAGATATACGTTGAAATGCTAACAGACGATATGAAACATCATAGCAAATATATCTGAAAAGATTAGTTTTCTATGAAATTATTAATACAAACAGCGTACTGTAAAAATAATGCTTCTCGCTACCTGATCCGAAGTATCGTGCTTAGCTCACTAATGTACTGGAGCTAACAATCATGTGAAAAAATGATTGAATTTCTTTGACGGTAAATTAATTTTACACGTTATATAAGTAATATGATATTTTATATATTTAATATCAGTTGTCCATTGGACACAACAAGCTTTCCTTCCGCTCCTCACACACGGTCTACCTAACACTGTCCTCGTGCACGCTTCTTAAAAAGGGTCTGCATATAAATGCAGTGGTTCAAGCTTTCTATTTTCCTTCCATGCAGTTGATTTTGCGTAGCTTCATTATACGAAGAACAAGTAACCGTACGGCGGCTTGCTGCTGAGCATTATTGAACGTAGCTGATTTTATCTTTAGACTTCACGGTCGAAATACAGAAAAAAACGTTTGTCGGATTCTTTGTATTCTGGAGCTCTCCCCAAAGAATGTCAATCATGCAAGATCGTCCTTGTACATGCGATGATCGCAGATACCTCCATCTGCCTGATAACATATCGCGAAATAAAACATGCAAGTAGAGGGGATCTGCCGGTGAGTATCCATAAAACTGACGTATTTTTATTTCAACTGTGAATCCTCAACTAAATTAGTTCATGGATAATTGAGGCTGAGCACCATCGTTTATTTTGAAGCTTTGTAACATTTACAGAATGCAGAAACTTTATTTTGAAGCTTTGTAACATTTAATTACAATTTGCACAAACGAAAACTCTCCTGATTTGACCTACCAGTTTGAATAGCCGTGTAATGTGTAAATTTAATCTATTGATGAATATATTACTTGTGCCTAATACTGAAATAAACGATGATAATTTGTTATAAATAGCACAGAACACTGGAGAGAAGACATCAGAATACTGTAATGCACAGCGGAGAAAGCAAATTCGCCGTTGCATTTCAGGGAGATTTAACTTTTACATTCAGTAGACATTCAAGAAGAAAGGTAACACCTGTTGCTTTTAGATTTTTCTGTCAGATTTAATCGCTACCATTTTTGTTTTTGTCGCCGAGATGGGATTAAAGTGTTGAGAATTCATCTGCAGACTGTGAAGGGTTGTGTAGCGGAGATTGTAGCATGCTCCAGGTTTAGTAGTTTGGGTCGATGTGTTGCATGGTAGTGCTTTCACGAAATTTTACATGTATCCGGAAATCCAGAGGAACTACGCATAATCATTTCCAAGGACAAGCTCTCTCTTTACGCATGGTGTTGTTTAATAGTGTAGATATGGTTATTGGACATTATTGAGCTGAGAGGGCGTTTAAGTTCAAATTCAACCCATCAGACCTACAGCAACCACAGCTCGAGACATTTCATCGTGTTGCTTCTTTATATGTTTACATATTTGCAAGTTTTCGAGATTACCAAACGTGAACGCAAACCTTTCCTAGTGCACGTATTGTCAGAAGTGCACCAGGGTTGTTCCGGGGATGGCGCGCAGACCTCTATCGCCTGGGCCTTACATTTATGTTTCCGAGTGGATTCGGCTTGCAAGATAGACGATGATCCCACGTATTCAGGGCTTTGCAAACTGCAAATCTTTAGCGGGATGATGCTAACCTGCCAGTCAGTGCAACGAGTCGGGATGTAAATGCGCGGAAGGCCGATCTGTCAACCTATTGGCAAGTTGTGCCTCTGCGGTTCAGATATGCTGCCCGGTTTTTCTTGGCTCAAGAATCAACTGTCTACCATCTGTGATTGACTGAATTTCAAAGCATCAGGACACCACCGAGGGGACCTTGCGGACTGATGACGGCCCTTCTGTCGTTCATTTCTGTATTGACAGAACACGTGTGTTTACAATTGGAACAAAGAATAGAGAGTATGAGCACAATTTGTATCCGCCACCGATGTAATGCCATACAGCCAGATAATAAAAGGTAGCGTGACAAAATTATTTGAATATGGTCCTAGTCAATGTGGCGACAGTAATTAAAGCAAGTGATTGCCCTTCCATTTCTCAATGTGTTTGAATTATTTGGCACAAGCCTAAGATGTTTAAACGAAATCATTTGTTTTAATGCTGATGTGTTTCATTATTTAGTGTGTTAAATCTATTCCAATATTTTCTTGCTTGCCTTAAGCCTTTGGAGGTATTTCACACAAAACTGTCGATATCTGTTGAGTATCAAAGGTTGTCCGGCTTTTCCAAAGTCACGACCTCGGTCCGTGCTACATGTGCCGAATTAATGTATGAATTAATTCCGTGGCGGATATCACACGTAAGCCTGCTTGGTCCGCCATATCGGAACTAAAACGTGCGTACGTCGAGTCTAAGGGGGGAGAAATGGACAGCAGGCGACTATGAAAATTTAAAAGATTATCCTCTGCTAGTTTATTACATTTGAGGAAAGGAATGAGAAATGCCAGAAGTGTGTATGCTTCGGAGGGGAACAATTTACATAGAGCTGCGAGCTCTAAACGTCACATTTACACATAAGATGCGAAAATCACACGTATGTGGTTATCAGTGGGGAGGCGCGTGTGCGACGGTATCCACGAGAAAAATTAATGTAACATGAGTGCCAAACACGTGAAAATTAAAATTTGAAATGAATAAGCATCCTTGGTCGTCGGGTACCCACCTGCAAATGACCTCTGGACTTCAGGACAGGCAGGCTCCTGCCACGTAGAACTGGTTATAACATCTCCACAAGGCTGGTTCACAACACTGCTACTGCTCGGGGCTGTGTGCTCAGTTCATGCTCTACTCCGTATACATCCATGCGTGTTTGACCACGTACGACGTTTACTCGTTCTTTATGTTAGCCGATGATACTGACGGGAACTTCGACAAGAATGATGAGACGAAATAGAGGAAGGAAATCCGGAACAAAGTGTCAATAATTCGGGACACCTATCTGGCCGTTAACATTTATGCGACACAGTTGCGTTTGAACCAAAAGAAGCGAAGAGGATAGAACATCGCCCCATCTCATCTCTAGATGTGGTCAACATTTCATGTTCTGTGGCATTAATATCACCAGAGCCATAGCTGGTCCCTTCACGGAGATGCGGTAACAAGAAAACGCATCAGCATATATTCGGCATGTCCACGAGTATTCTCTGCAAACCAGGCAGATGCGCTGAACACAGTATTTCCACGGATTCGTTCTCAAGCAAGTACCGCAAAGTCACAGTCTTTAAATGCCTGATCATGCAGAGGGTAGTGAAACACTGAAAAATCTATCATAGAGTTGCCGTTTTCTTCAGTCCAACGGGCATGCTAGATGGCTGCTGCCCAGACCATTGCGTTATCCCTCTTTTGCCTTCTGTAACGTCCATATTTAATGAAGGATTCTTCTCCACTGCTATCAATCTCCTTAATCACACCACTTTGAGGGAGGCAGCGCCAAATGTCCTTGCTCTTAACTCTCCATTATTCTGTTATCTCGTTATTGTTACTTAGTGTTTACTTTTGCAATTCATCAAGCTGAATTACTATTTTTGTATCATTATGACGTTTTAAATTCGGTCGGTGGTACATTTTTATTGCTTTTACCCTTACCGTACGCTATTATCTGTATGAGCCACATGATTTCACTGCATCCAGTTTCTTTGAGAACAACGTAATGTGAACCGGTGGTATTTCAAGAATACCTCATAGCCGTTCAAAGCCGATCATATCCGCTTCGGATAAAGCCGTAATATTTTGGTCGCCTGTTGATATTCACTGAACTGACAAACCGCTTCGATAATATGTCGCACATAATATCCACATAATCCTTTGAAAACCGCAGCATGTTTTAAAAAAGAACTTTATATTTTGCAAGGAGCAGTAAACATGAGGGGGTTTCAGTTTAAAGTATTTTCACCATTAGAATGTTAGCTCGATGACCAAATCTTTTTATATTACGTGAGCATCAGATCTGCTCCAACTGTAAACCTGGGTGATATAGTTTGGTATTCCAGTCGTAAAGGCAAGAAAGATACGTACACGCATGACAAATTGAGGCAAATGAATATATATTTCGCGGGTTATTTCGTAATGCAATTTTCTTCTTTTGTTTGCAGCAAATTTGATGGCAATCCTTATCCTGTCGTCTGGAAAGTGCGGCCTCACTAGATGTGTCATCCAGTATTTGAAATCAATGGCGGTAGCCGATCTGCTGGTACTGGTTTTCAGTGTAATTCTGGCTGAGATTAAAGAGGAATATTTTCCACATTCATTCCTCAATTACACCCCCATTTGCAGTCTTGTTATTGCACTGATTTATATTTCACTCGATTGTTCCGTCTGGCTGACTGTCACTTTCACATTCGATCGATTTGTTGCTATATGTTGCCATTCGTTACGTACAAAATATTGTACCTTGAAGACTGCATTGAAGGTAATAACAGCGGTGTTTATGTTCAGCGTTTTACAAAATATTCCAGTCTACTTTGTATTTGAACCGCGGGAAGTAATTAATGAGGTGCCATGGTCCTGTAATGTAAAATCAAGTTTCTACACATCACCCACGTGGATCGCGTATTTATGGTTTAAAACACTCTTAACTCCATTTGCGCCATTTGCGTTGATCTTTCTGCTCAATTCCTTGACCATAAAGCATATTATCATGGCCAACAGAGTCAGGAGCAAACTCCGAGGGAGTAATAGAGAGGCGTGTCAGACTGACCAAGAGACTGAGAACAGAAGGAAATCGATCATTTTACTCGTTGCAATATCTGGAAACTTTATTTTCTTATGGATGGTAAACCTCGTGTGCTTCATCTGTGTACAGGTGACAGATAATCAATTTTTGGCAACAGATTACGACGACCCTTTCACCATTGCGGAACATAGTGGCTTTATGCTAAGGTATTTGAGTACTTGCACAAACACTTTCATTTATGCTGTTTCTCAGAGACACTTCAGAGAGGAACTGAAACATGTAATTTCACGTCCCTTTCTTGTCATTGCTAATATATTCAAACGTTGGAAATAGGTTTAACACAAAGGGAATTTCATCCAAAAATGTTGATAAGTGATAATTTGAGAGCACCCATACATTACTGTAACATGTAATAACTATCGTCGTGGTATCCTTTTCCACAATTTATTGGGATCTACCCCCCCCCCTATTTTTGTACCCATGAAACAATAATAAACCAAAGTGATATTTTTGAAATATAGTGTAGGTAATTGAAATAGTATATTTGTTTCAATTTACTGATCCCATTTATGGCCACAACTTAGTTTGAAGTCCATTGTCTATCATCAGAACCAGAAAATCGTTCAAATCAGTATAATATGGCTTGTTACAAATCGGGCGGAATTAAAGATAGACGGATTTTTTGTTTAAAGATCTGTGGGGTCTGACGGGCTCCAGGGTTGGCTGAAAATATAAATGATGTTCCTTCCCACTGAGCTATTGTGAGCTTTTAAAAACTATTTAATCTAGCCTTAAACACAGTTCTTCTTGTTTTTGACTTTCAATTCTGCATGTGCCTCTTACAATTTCATTTTATTGAGTCAGGTTTTCCCGGTTCTCCCATTTCACGGCACAATAATAATAATAATAATAATAATAATAATAATAATAAACATTTATTTTATATAGCGCTTTTCAAAATACTCAAAGACGCTTTACAAAACAGTCAGGACATAAAAACAAACAAACGAACAAAAGATTTGTCCTGACGGAGATGCGGCGAACAAATAGCGCCAGCGTCCTCACACGTCAGGGTCCGGCAGTAAACAATAAAGAACATAAGACACACAATTACAATTTAACACAAACAACCATCACAGTGATTGCTCCAGTCACACCCTCGCTGTGATGGAAGGCAAAGAAAAGTCTTATCTCCTCCTCATTCTTCTCCCGTGGTCAGGCAGTCAAACTGCTGCCACGAGGCGATCGAGGCTCCCGACTTTTGAAGCCCCGACCGGGCGATTGAAAGACCCAGGCCGAGCCGAGCAGGCCGATGAAGGTCCTAAGCCCCCACCGGGCGATGGAAAGTGCCGCGGCCCGAGCCACGCAGGGCGATGAAGGGCCTGCGGGCGGGTTGATCATACCTCGCGCTTCGGGGCGGTCGAAGCTGCTACGGCTGAAGCTCCCGAAAGCCGGTCGCCAGCCAGGGACCTGCGAGCTCCCGATGTTGCGGTCTGCAGGGCCCGCGGCCGAAGCCTCCGAGATGGTAAGTCCAGGCCCTGCGACCGGAGTCTTCAAGGTCGAACCCAGCTGGAGGCCGCCGACTCCACAGTGTTAGGCCGTAGCGCAAAACGGAGACACGACACGTTAAAGGTCGCATCTCCGTTGAGGAGGAGATTAGAAAAAAAGGTTTCCCCCACCCCCCCCCCCCCCACCGCCCCCACATATACAGAGCTAAAAATAAATCAAAACATACATTTAAACGATAAGAATAGACTAAAACTAAAAGACAGAGAGACTGCCGGTGAGCCGCAGCTGCAGAACGCAGCCACGCCCCCTCACTGGGGCATAAAAACAAACAAATGAACAAAATACATTTTGCCTTCTTTACCCCATAAGTATTTGATTTCGCAAAATTCATTACTTCGCATATCTTGGCACGTGCCAAAGATCCGTCAAGGTTTCTATCTGTTCGATATTCAGCTGCAGCCTCAGCTAATTTTCCACGCGGTCCACAACATCCATATTGTTCCTGTCTTCCTCAAACTTACTAATGATATATCCAACATTCGCACCGAATTAGTAATTGATATGAAAAAAAATCAAAGATCCAACAATGTTTGCGTATTTTCTAATGAGATAATAAATCTTCCACCACCACCACGGGGCCCTTATCACCAAAATGGCAAAATTGTTTTGACCTTCCTGTGAATTAAATAGAGCACCGCTCTAAATTGTGGGATCTTGTTAAATGTCTTAGTAATATCCATTTAGGCATTGTTTACTGCCTTCATCCATATTATTATCCATATTATCAAATCACATTTGTGAAGATTTCTCTCGCACAATTACGTGCTGACTATTCCTGATGAAAAATTGTTTCAGATTTAACTTTTCTTGGACCATAAGACTTTCAAACATTCGAATAGAATTAGGTTACTCGACCGGTTGACTGCCAGTTTCTGTTTTTTCCTCTCAACCGCATCCTCCTTCATTCTCTCGGTAACTTTCGACGTTCTTACTGATCAAAGACATATGGATCGGTTTATAAAGTACCCTATGTCCTGACCTCTACATCCATTTGTGGCAAGGACTTTCACATATGCACAGGGACTTCCAAGTGCACTCCATACCGTGATATGATCCATAACAGGTAAAAAAAACTTATGTTCCCAAGCTACAACACCATTAAAGGTTTGCATTGTTGCCGGATAGGAAAGCTAAAATGACTGTGGTGGAATGAAATAAAAAAGTGGAAGCAACAACCTTTACTATTTCTCCTCCCGAACATTGCCTGTTGCTCGTCCCACAGATATTGTTTCTCCAGCATTTACTGTTTTCAGTTCAGATCGGCACATTTGTTACTTGATATTCAACCTACTATCTGACTGAAGGTGGCAATTGTATAGTTTAACTAACTGCGACTCTCAAACTAGTATCAATTAAAGAATAAGTTGTGTAAAAGTATCTGATGAATAGATTGTGTGAAAGGATCATAATGATTAAATTGCCGTCAGTGCCTATTATTGTGGGCTATTTTTTTTCACTGCGAGTTTTATGCTACTGCCTCTTATGATTGTACTATTGACCGGAATGTGTCTGGCTGTCATTATATTAGAAGGAGCAAACATAAAAAATACTTGGTAAAGTGTGTTCAAATGACGCATTGTCGTAAATGCTATCCTGTGTTTCTTGTCCGTGAACACCTGATTCATTTAGAGGATGCGTTCGCTCCAATGTACAATGATCTATTGCTTTACATTGCAACAACTGGCAAGATCCGTTCCATGTGATTATGACGGCAGTTATTTAATCTCACAAAAGTTTATAAATATCGACATGAATAAAGCTTTATCGAAAGGTTGGCTGATCAGACTAGAAAAATAATCTATGTGGCAGTCATGCATACAATTCGCTTCATGTATTATCGTCAAAAATATCACTATTACACTGGGGTGATGCAAGAAGCTATCAGGTTATATTGAATAGACGGCATCTGAATATTTTAATAGAAATGCCATATGCGTTCCTTGCAGACCATAATTGTTATCTCGTATAAAGGTATTAAAAATCGAAATTATTGTTCAAAATTGAAGATATTTCCAAGAGAAATATCATTGCGATAATGTTAGCATCCGTTCTGAAATCTGCAACATAATATTTGCAGCAAGGAAAAAGGAAACGTTGTGTTCATGATGGATGACCTCTTTCTTTCGTAAACGTAGTCTTTCCACTGCTGTCATGCGTGGATCCTCACCCACATCTCATCTGCGTCTTGCAATTCTGCTCTCTCTTCCCTTGCCTCCGCACGAAACTAAAAAATAGTTCCCCCGGTCCTTCGCCTTCACACCACCAGCCTCCCAATTCAACACATTATTCTCCATTCCCCGCCCCCCCAACACACACACTTTCCCATCCCAAATGTCTCTTGCCATTCGTAAAGACCGCTCTCTCTGCAACTCCTTGGTTCATTCATCACGGCGCACCCAAACCACCCTCTCCACAGATACTTTCCCCTGCAGCACAGGAGATGTAACACCTGTCAGTATACCTCAGGCCTTACATCCGTCCAAGGATACCAGTAGTCCTATGTGAGAGATATGTTCACGTGCACCTCCACTAACGTCACCTGCTGCTTTTTGTGCTCCCGCTATGGACTCCCATACTTCGGCGAGACTAAAGGTTGATGAGGCGACCATTTCACCGAATACTTGCTCTCGGTCAGTGAGGTCGTCCACCATATTCCAGTAACTAAACAATTTAACTCGTTTTTTTCCATTGCCACACGCATTCGTGTACTTGGCCTCCTCCATTGTCAGAGTAGGGCCATACGTAAACTGATGGAACACCATCTCATAATCCGCTTGAGTATTGTACAGATTAACGGTGTTAACACGGAACCGTTTAATAATTAGTAACTAACCGGAACAACGACTCCCCCTTTCTACCTCCACCCTCCAACCCCTCTTCAATGTGCCCCAACTGCATTCGAAGGAATGTCTCCCTTCCCTCGCTCCACGTCAAACCATCTGCCAATCACCCCCTTTACCTATCCAACTGCCATGCCAGACTTTGTCCCACCCTCACCTCTCTACCAGCTTTCTACCCAGGCACAAGCACAATCTGTGTGAACAATTCCCTGACCTGAAGAGTTAACGAACCACGTTCTCCATAAATACTGTACGACGCCGTAAATTACAACAGCAATTTGGATCTACAACATCTGCAGTTTCTTGCATCTTCATATGTGTGAATATATTGGACTAGTAGTTAACTCGTGCTAAACGGAATCCCGATATAGCACCACCTTCCCTGATAATTTTGACCGTACACGCCAATTCATCTTCCGTTTTATGCATCCCCATCTCACACCAATTTCCACCTTGAACGTACTTCTCATCTTTCTATCTATTCTCTCAGTTCATCACGCTCTGTCACATTTGATCTGATGATGGTCCTTCGCATAATATTGTTCACGGTATGACGATTCCCACCGCTTCCACGTCAACCATCTATCACCCTGGCACACTTAGACAAAGTTGTCCCACTTGGTCCATCCAGGTGCTACAAACAAGAGACAACTAACCTACCAACTCGAACGTCGTTGTGATGTAAGAAGAAGTCGGAGCATCCAGGGGAAACCCACGCAGTGACATGAAGACTGAGCAAATTCCAGACAGACATCATCGAGATGAATGTCAAACTTGGGTCAAGAGCGCGATAAGCCAGCAATTCTCTTCCGCCCATTACTCAGCCCACCCACTGTAGCTCTGCCGTCCCCCTCCCCCTTGGCGTGAATGTCCAAACGTAATCGTACGCACTTAACACTTCACGTTAAATAATTATGTCAGCATCAATGCGATACCGCCACAGAGCATTCGGAACGAACCATTCACACTACAAATCACCGATTCACTCTTTCATCACCAATCAGTTTGCTTCCAAGGAAAAGTTGGTATGAAATCGTATGATCCGCCACGGCTGTTCTTTTACCTCTCCTCTTTCCAACATTTAAGTACTAACAAACCCCTTGCCTGCAAAACCATGACTAACTTGTACTTTTTTGGTAAATTCGGGTTACCAACTTCGGCGCCAACGGTGTTGTCTGACCTGCACTGGAAATATCAAAGATAGATTCAGTAGTCCCTTTTCAGAACTCAAGGGGAAGATGAAACTCGGATTCCATTGACCTTCATCTCTCTACCCTGAACCCAGTCAGTGCTCTGTTCATTTGGCCGCAGGCATTGTTCCTGATGTCATTTTTGCAACAAAAAAAACACGCTTTGTTCCTGGCAAAATATAATGTTTTCATTGACCTCAACGAAATATTCCACAGTCATATTGGAGCAAACCGGGCGAGGTAATTAGCAGCTCCCAATTCACTCTCAATATGCTTACCCGCACGACATGTTTTGCCTGGCTTTCCAAAGATGTCAGGAGCTCCCTTTCAATTTGAACGTTCTGCGGGCATATTCTTGTGACTCTTGCAATACGTCATTAATTGCCATTGCTCGTAACATTTTCCATATTCCTCTCCATCAGCGTCTATCTCCAATCAGATGAGCCATGACTCGCAAGCCTGGAGCTCCGTTATCATCTCATACCAACACCTCTTTGGTGACCCTCGGATTATTCTTGATCGAACTTTGCTGGCTTTAAGAAGGGTCTCGACCCGAAACGTCACCCATTCCTTCTCTCCCGAGATGCTGCCTGACCTGCTGAGTTACTCCAGCTTTTTGTGAATAAATCGATTTGTACCAGTATCTGCAGTTATTTTCATATATATTTGCTGGCTTTACCTTGCACCAAACGTTATTCCCCTATCATGCATCAATACATTGTAAATTGATCGATTGTAATCATGTATTGTTTTTCAGCTGACTGGTTAGCACGCCACAAAACATTTTCACTGTACCTCGGTACACGTGTCAATAAACTAAAACGTGAGTCTTTCCTGCTCCTCATTTTATCATAATCTTTCCACGCTGAATATATTCGCGTTTCGGACTACTATGGAGCATCAAATATGCGTGTGTTACAATGAGCTTTCTGTGATGCATTGTCCTCGGATATTGCATGACATGAGAGTATTCTCAGCAGTTTCCGTTTTCACTCAAGAACCGATGTTCCCACTGATAAATGGAAGAACCCTCCCCCCTTCCCAATATCGCTCTCCCACTCACACACACACACACTCGCGCACACATGTTAAGTTGGTGTGAAAAATACTTTCTGTTAACATAACCACACATTTACTGAAATATTTATTTCAAGTAAAACAAATCGCGATATAGTGCCTGTGATTTGGATATGCTTTTTCAGGATAAGAATATGTATGGCATTGATGTAAACAGGAACAACGCTAATATATTACGCATTGTAAATTTAGGTCTGTGCATCGCTAATTAAAATTCCAGTTGAATGTGCATATGTCCCCTGAGTTTATGAAGCTGTGTCGCTTACTTCAATAATTTCGAAAGAAAGACAAAAGGCCGTTTAATAATTTTCTTCATTTCATCTCTGAAGTTTCGTTGGGACGCAGCGTAAATGAGGGTGTTTGTACAAGTGCTTAAAACTCTTAACTGGAATCCAGTTTCTTCTGCAACGGCGAATGGGTCTCTGTAATCAGATTTCATTAGTCGATTATCGGTAAAATGTAGAGCAACAAAGCAAACAAAATTTACCGTCCACAACAGAAGGAAGCTGCCGGATATCGCTAGTAGTAAAATGATCGATTTCCTTCGGTTCTCAATTTCTTGATCCATCCGGCATTTCTGACTTTCATTTCCCCGTAGTTTGCTTCTGATTCTGTTAGCCCGTATAATATGACTTATAGTTAAGGCGTTGAACAAGAAAATCAAGACAAATGGTAGAAATGGTGTTAAGATTGTCTCTAACCACAATAATGCAGCCCAGATAGGTAAAGTATAGAAGCTTGATTTTACAGTGCAGAACCAGGGCACATTGTCAATTACTTCACGTGGTTCAAGTAAGAAGAAGACTGGCATATTTTCAACAATGCATAATAAACAAACAATCGTTATAACCGTTGTTGAATTTTTTTAGTGCAATACTTCGTTTTTAACGGCTGACAACAAATAGCAACAAATCGATCAAAGGTAAAGGCCACAGTCAACCATACGGAACAATCAATAGCAATATAAATTAAGGTCATATTGAGACGGCAGATCGGTGTGTAATGTAGGACTGAACGTGGAAAAAACGCATCATTAATCTCAAAAAGAATTGGACCAAATATCAGATGATTAAGGTTCGCTGCCGCCATCCATACTAGATATCGGGTGATGCATATGGAGAGCCCAGACTTTCCAGTGGACAGGATGGAGATTGTCAATATATTACCTGCAAAAAATAAAGGGAATTGCATTAAAACGTATCTTGTGTTGCGACCAATAGAATTTATATTGTATTTCTTCCACATGTTGCATTCTTTCCATTGCTCATTTATCCTCATTCTCTTTAAATCTATGGAATGAATAATGACCAGGAGACAATTTTCTAACTCAAGCCTAATTCCCCGAATTTATGCATGAAATGGGGCTATTGCAGAAAGCAGCGCAATTTGGGATTGTTATTTTCTTTGATATTTCCTCTGGAACAATCATTGCGTTTTCCATCTGCAGAAAATTAACTGTGCTGGCGTGAATCAACTGTGAGAATGATGAGAATGATAAGTAAAGTGGTCGGTGTCCATTAAGTATTTCTATCACAGGTCATGTTGTGTTTTTTTGCAAATTAATTTCTAACTTTAAAGCTGCGTGTTTTAGAAAATCTTATACAATCGTTAATATTTATTACCAGTTTATTTGTAAATCAATCATCATGCTTAAAATATCCTCGGTATGTTCTCACATTCTCACATTACTATAATACAGTAACATAAACCGAACAAGCGCTGCACAACAAATAGTTATATCGGCCTTTGAAATATTCTGCAAGTACAATTGAGAAATGAGTGTTAGAAAAGTGTTGTGTTAACGTAAGGTCACAACCTTGGGGACCGCCGTCCCAAAAACCACTAATTAACGGATGCCGCTTTGGGAAAAAAACACATTTCGACACGGAGAAATGTATTTGAATATAAGATCACACATTTTAACAGATCGTGATAAAATCAAAACTGTCATTTTGACATGATTGTTCGTTTGTTGCAGTTTTCTATTCCGCATTCTATTTCCGAATAAATCAATAACCTTTTGCATTTCTGGCAGCAATAGTTCAAGAGATGTGTCAAACAGTAATATCATATTATATTTTATATCTATGTTTCGTCAAACTGAAAATACAAGTCAGTGTCAAACGGGTAGCTTCCACATTCAGGCGAATTAAGTATATTCGTTCGCAATTGAAACAAAATGCTTGGCGGATTTTGCCCTAACTCCACAACAGGTCCACGCCAATGCCCTTGCCCTGGCCGTGCTCTTATGCGTGGAACACATGGAGAAGAAGTACACCTACGACAGACACATATTGAACGATTAGAGCTGTGCTTTCAATACAATTACCGCAAAAAAACTATCTCCAAACTCCTGGAACCTGGAGTCATCACTCCACACTACAACTGCAACCTCGAATTCCTAACCCACAGATTACAATTAGAGAGAATAAGTGACAAATCGTCCTTCATGGTATTTCTCAATATTGCTCATGACTGTGGAGCATAATACTAATCCATATCACTCTACATATTTGCATATGACACTACAGTAGTGGATCCGATATCGAATAGTGACCAGGCGGAATACAGAAAGGAGTTTGTAATTTGATGCCAAGACAGGAACACCTTCCTCAATGTCAGGAACACAAAGTCGATCGTGATTGACTTTAGGAAGAAAAGCGGTTTACACACCCCTGTCCACGTTGATGATACCGACATACAGGTGGTCGAAACTTCCAGTTCCAAGGAATAAATGCCACCGGCGATTTGCACTCCAGCATCGAAGCAATGGCTTGGAAAGCACATTAATGCCACTACCTCCTCATAACTTTGAGCAATTTCAGTTTGGCTCCAACAACCCACAACAACGACTACACATGCGCCGTGGAAAGCAACTTATCGGCATGCACACAGCTTGGTTTCGGAACAGCTCAATTCACAACGCAAAAAAATTGCAGAGGGTTGCGGACGTAGCCCAGACCATCTCAACAATCAACCAGCCTTCCAGCGACTCCATGTGCACTTCACACAGCCTCAGCAAGGAAAGCCGACAGAATGAATAACCAATCTCTTCCGAGCACTCTCTCTTTCTTTCTCTGCAATCTAGCAGAAGATAAATAAGTTTGAAAACGCATACGTCCAGATTCAGTAACAATTTATTTCCAGCTGTTATCGGACAACAGAGCGATTATCTCATCGGGTTGACAGCTGTCCTGAACATTCACTACCTCACTGCTGACCTTTCAACTTCCCTTCATCTGCGTTTATGTTATATCTTCAACGTTTTTATTTGCACTAACTGTTAACTGTTATACACCTCATTCTTTATCTTCACACTGTGCGCGGCTTGGTTAATTGATGTTTTGTATTGTTCTTGACTGGATAGCACGGAAACAACAGCTTTTCATTGTATCGCGGTACAAGTGACAGCAATAAACTAAACTAAACTTAACTAAGCTAAAGGAATGTATCTCGTTTCTAATTATTTTTCCGGCAACGAACAAGGTGATGTCTACCAATAATTAGAAGGAGTAATTTTCTGGTCGTGGAAAGAAATCATTTCTCTCTGCTGTTTGGACAGGAATGCAACAAACAGTTCGAATCCTCATTTTTCCAGCACTCTGCACGAAGTCAAATCAGCAAATGTGGCTGGATTGCTCAACCAAACGCAAAGCGAACGCGAAGCAACATTCGAATCAATTGGACTGATCCTGAGAAATAGTCAGATTCGGTCATTGATTGCTTGGTTGTATCTGTACCATATTTATATATCCAAATTCACCCACGCCTGATACGTGGCAGATTCGTTCAATGCCAGTTATCTATTTCGGCATGCCATGCAGGTTAAGGCGTACATAGAAGAAGTTGACGGAAGTGGCTTACCAGGTACTCCAATTATTACAAGAATAGGATAGTAAATGCGATCTACCAATAATTTTACGGGCAGTCCCATAATCGGTGAGATGCGATGTTTCCAGTTAGTTGCAAAGGCTTGCAAATCGCTTACTTTCATGTCTAGTGTCTCATTTATATCTCAGGTAAACCTCGAGGGTATAATGTGCCATGCTGATTATTGCCAATGTTTATGACATTTGGGATACAGTGTGTCATTAATATTTTAGTACGCATGCTCAATAAAAGTAATGTGAGTTTAAGAGGCTTTATAATATTATTTATGGGAGAATTGGACTCATTTCGATGTACGTGTGGTTACTTGCCGGTAATGGAGAGTAAAGAGTTCCAATGCGGGCAGATGTGATTTGTAAAAACATTGAGAGCCTCTTCTGGGTTGTTTATTGGTCTACGCTCAAAATGCATCGAGGACATTGGACTTGCTCTCTGAAACTGCAACGCTAGAATGCTGTTAAACTATATTTTGTTTTCCACTGTTTCTCTATTTGCACTTCTATGGTCCTTTGTTGTACGTTAATACTGCTTAATTGTGTCATGTAAGGTTTTTTTAGTGGGTGGCACACAAGTAACGGTTCACACTGTCAAACATGACTTTAACAAACCAAAGCAATTGAATCTTTTTTCCACAGCGGAGAAAATACAGTACAATTGCATAAAGTGTTCCACATGACTTGTGTGGAATACCGAAACAAAGTCCGTGCAAAATGATTTATAACTATTACGCTTCTGAGCATGTGCATCAAATGGGAGTTCCCCATATTATATCAAAATAAACAAAATATATATTGTTGGACAAGATGCGGAAAGGCTGGCATTCTGTCAATAAATGTAAGTTGGGATGAAATAATAGGTCGGACAACGGGTTGGATCAGCGACTAAGCTTGCTTGACTTTTAATACAAAAAAACAGAAACACCTTGATAAAACCAATTTTCTATCCTTCAGTCTCAAATAGAAATGATGGCTAGCCGAAACGACGCGGATGCAGGCGCCAGCTCGCTCCCTCCCGCGTATTCCTACCTAACGTTTAATAATTCAAGAAATTTTTGAAGAACTGAGAGGAAATGAAAATTAGAGCCCCTGTGAGATTTTTTTGCAGAAGAAAAGTGGCTCACCCTAATTCAGCGAACACTCCTACACAACCTGGGGTGTCTCCATTTGTTGCAGGGACAGGGCGGAATATTGGGGCAAGGAGAAAGGCCACGGTGCCCGTTTTTATTGCCAATGCTACGTCGTGCATTGTTGTGACGGTCTTCGCTCAATTCCCCATTACCCAGACTACAGAATATTCCGTTCCATTTTATGTACCGAGGGATTTAACTTCGATCATCTTGTCCGCAGTTTACAAACTAGCACAAACCACCGCTAACGTGGCACTGGCTGTATTACACTCGCTGTTTAATTCTTTTCAGACTACAAATACAGAAGTTCTGTTCAATATCACCCCTGACTATACTCTAACTAACTTATGGAAAATATACCCTAAATCCCGTTAGAATGGGCACGCTCCACGTAGGAAGTTAAAACTCTTGATCACTGCTACACCACACCATTCGCATTCGACAAGGTTCCGCAGCATTCGAGAAGGGTCTCTAGAATTCGGCAAAGTTCCACAAGGTATGCTGCTCTGGGAGGTTAGATGGATCCAAGGGATCATAGCCATGGGCTCCAAGAAACAAAATAGCTGAATGGATAGAAAATTGACTTCATGGGAGGAAGCAGAGCGTGATGGTGGAAGGTTGTTTTTTGGACTGAGGGCCTATGACCAATCATGTGCCTGAGGGTTCGGAGCTGGGCCCATTGCTGTTTGACATTGATATCATTCGCTTGGATGAGAACGTACTGGCATGATTAGCAAATCTGCAGATGACACAAAATTGGATGGTTTTGTCGATAGTGATGATGATTATCAAAGGTTTCAGCAGTATCTTGATCATTTGGCCAAGTGAGCTGAGGAACGATTGATGGAATTCAATACAGAGAAATGTGAGGTTGCATTTTGAAACGTGCTGGCTTTCCAGAGCCAGCAAATCCTTCCTCAGGTATGATGCCCAAAATTGCTCACAATACTTCAAATTAGGCCTGACAAGCGCCTTATAGATCCTTGGCATTACATCCCTGTTCTTCTTTTCTAGCCCTCTTTAAATAAATACTAGCATTGCGTTTGCCATTTAGCAGCGATTCGACTTGCAGAATAACCCTTTGGGAATTCTGCAGAAGTACTCCCAAGTCCCTTTGCACCTCCGATGTCTGGATCCTCTCCCCATTTAGAAAATAGTCTACGCCTTTATTCCTACTTCCAAAGGCTTGACTCCACACTTTGGAACACAATAGTCCATCTGCCACATCTCTGCCCACTCTCCCAACTTGTCCAAGTCCTTCTTCAGAGTCCCTGCTTTCTCGACACAACCTGCCCCTCCACCTATTTTCGTAGCATCCGCAAACCTGACCCTAAAGACTTCAATGTCCTCATCCAAATCATTAACATATAATGTAAAGAGTAGAGACCCCAGCAACGACGCCCTGCGGAACTCCGTCAGTTAATGGCAACCGACCAGAAAAAGTCCCCTTTATTGCCACCATTTGCCTTCTGCCATCCAGCCAACCTACAATCCATGCTCGTATCTGCCCTTTGATACCATGGGATCTCATGTTCCTTAGTAGCCTCGCGTGTGGCACCTTATTAAAGGCTTTCTGAAAATCTAGGTAAGCAACATCCACTGACGCTCCTTTCTCTATCCGACTATTTAGTTCTCCAAAGAATTCCAACAGTTTCCTCAGGCAAGACCTCCCCTTCACAAAACTGTGATCATTTCGCCCTATTTGATGATGAAATTCGAAGAACTCTAAATTCTAAGAATGCTAAGAATTCAAAGAAAAATGGCGGCACTGTGGAGCAGCGGTAGAGTCGTTGCCTTACAGGGCTTGCAGCGCCAGAGACCCGGGTTCGATCCTGACCAGGGATGCTGCCTTTACGGAGTTCCACGTTCTCTCCGTGACCTCGTGGGTTGTCTACGAGATATTCGGTATCCTCCCACACTCCAAAGACGTACAGGTTAGTAGGTTAATTGGCTTGGGTTTGTATATTTGGTATAAGTGTAAACTATCCTTTTTGTGTGTTTAAGATAGTGTTAGTGTACGGGGATCGCTGGTCGGTGCGGACTCGGTGGGCCGCAGGGCCTGTTTCCGCGCTGTATCTCTAAACTAAACTAAACTAAACTCCGTAACCTCTTCGTTTGTAATGGACTCTAAAATCTTACCAACCACTGAAGTCTGAGTAACCGGCCTGTAGTTCCCATTCTTCCGTTTTGCTCCCTTCTGGTACAGCGTGGTAACATTGGCAATTTTCCAATCGTCTCTAGAACCGCTCTTTACTCGAGCGATTCTTGAAATATCACTATAAACGGCTCCACAATCTCTAAAGCGGTCTTTTTCATGACCCTAGTGTACAGTCATTCCGGTCCAGGTGACTTATCCACCTTCAACCCTTTCAGCTTCCCAAGCACCTTCTCCATAGTAATAGCCACTCCACTAACTTCCACTCCCCAACAGATGAGTCTGGTCATCTGTTAAGGCTACGTATGTCAGCTTACCGGTAGAGAATGTCGCACGAGCCACCAATGCAATGTGTCGGTCGACTGGAAGATGTTAAATACCATTTCACCTAACCTCACTGTAGATGGTTTATATGCAACCAATAACATAGTTACCTCAGTACCATTAACCCCGCCTAGTTAACATCAATCATAACGCCTTCCCTTCCTGGGTACAGTTCAGTAGAGGAACGTAGCCAGTGCTTGAAGATGTATGTAATACGCTGTGCTATCATTAAAAGATGTTGTACGCTTTAAGAGTTTGTGAAGTATTAATTTACATGGTGTCAGAAGTGGGAGACACTTGCGTCTCCTGTCTGTCGGGTTTTATTTCTTTTTTTTGATTTGTGCCTTTTTGTGCTTAATCTCTCTGACCATGGCGTCCTCTTGCAGAAAGCCCGCGCAGCTTGTCTTTGATGCTGACATTTCTGAGCGCTGGGACACGTTTGAGTTTGATTTCACCCACTTTGTCAACGTCGCACATCGCGCTGATCCTGACTCCCTTAAAGCCTCCCTCCTACTCAACCTTGTCGGACCTGATGCCATGAAGAGAGCCAGAACTTTCACCTATGCTCCAGCGGTCCTGGGCGACGACGACGTGGAGATTACCCCTGCAGAATCTGCCAGTGACCCCGCTTGCCTGCTACGTAAGTTCAGGGAGATTTGTGACCTGCCCTCGAACCGCATTCTGCAGAGGGCACGGTTCTTTACAAGAAAACAGTTGCCGGATGAACCTGTTGAATGTTTTATTGCTGATTTGCGTTATCTCGCCCAGCGGTGCCGTTTTGGTGACATGACGGAGCAGCTCACTAGAGACATTTTAGTAACTGGCATGCGTGACCAGCAGCTACGATGTGAGCTTCTAAGGGATCCGGATCTAACGTTGGAAAAAGCTATGCATGCCTGCAGATTGTCTGAGGTCGTTGTATTGCCAGATGACCACCGAGACTCGGCCAATAAGTCTATCAACCTGGCTGGGTGTAGGAGACCCCAGCCTCGGATGGTAAACAATGCTTTTCTGCCGCGTGCCAACCCAGGTCCTGGTGAAGTGCCCCAAAAAAGGTGCCCAAACTGTAACTACATGCACCATAGACTGTCTACCTGCCCTGCTTATGGCAAATTTTGTAACTTTTGTAACAAGTTAAACCACTTCTCTGCGGCCTGTCGCTCGATCCGTTCCCGTGGGAGACAGGCACAGATTTCCAGACCCAGTCTAAACATGCTGAGGCAATCTGATGGCTGTTACGATTTACAGCCCAGCCTGGTCGACTCCTACGAGGCAGATCCAATTAATCCTCCTGAGAATTCGAATGTGTTTACCCTCCTACACACAACCGCCCAACGCTCTGATCCCTCTGTAGCTCTGACTGTCAATGGTGTGTCCTTCCTTGCAAAGCTGGATACAGGTGCGAAGGTCAACGTATTGTCAATAAATCTTTTCAATAAGATAAGGAATAATGAGCCCCTGGTTGTTGACAACGCTACGTTGCATGCCTATGGTGGAGAAATTCTAAGGCCTGTGGGGAGGGCTGCTTTAACTTGTGTGCTGCAAAAGGCAACGAGAAACCTCGTTTTCTATGTTTTGAACTCTGACTGTGTAACCCTGCTGGGCAACCGTGCGTGCCAAGATCTTGGCCTGGTGTCCTTCGACCGCACGGTCCACAAAGTGCAACTGTCGTTCAACCCTGTTGTGGAATACCAGGACCTGTTCAACGATGACCTGGGAAAGTTACCACTCACATATCGTATTTCCGTTGACCCAAACGTACAACCTGTAGCCCGCGCAGCTCACAGGGTGTCTCACGCCATGAAAGACAGGGTCGAGGCGATGCTGAATAACATGGTCGAAAAGGGGGTGCTAGAAGCGGTTAGCGATCCCACCGCTTGGGTCTCCACTATGGTTGCCACGATAAAGAAAGACAAGAATGAAATACGTGTGTGTATCAATCCGAAGGACTTGAACCTTGCAATCAGGCGACCACACCACCCCATGCGGTCTGTTGAGGACGTGGCGGCTCAGGTCGGGCAGGCCACCATCTTTTCGGTCCTAGACGCTAAGAACTCGTTTTGGCAGATCCCGTTGGACAAAGAGTCTTCTGACCTAACGACCTTCGCCACACCGTTTGGCAGATTCAAGTTCCTGCGAATGCCATTCGGCATTAATTCCGCTAGCGAGGTGTTCCAGCGAACTATGGAGCAGATATTCTCGGGCCTGCCATGTGCCATCATCGTGGATGATATCCTGGTTTATGGGAAAGACATTGCGGAGCACGACCTGAACCTCCGCAGCATCCTGGATCGGGCGCGGAAGGTCAATCTGAAGCTGAATCCCAAGAAATGCCGGTTCCGCGTCCCAGAAGTCACGTATGTGGGACACGTCTTCACCTCTAACGGACTAAAACCCGACCCCTTGAAGGCAGCTGCCATCTCCGAGATGGCAGCCCCCACCGACGTGCCAGGTCTACAACGATTCTTAGGCATGGTGAACTACCTGGGGAAGTTTATACAAAACCTCAGTGAGCTGAGTGCTCCCCTGCGGCAATTGACAAAAAAGGATATTGCCTGGGCCTGGCTCCAACATCACCAGCAGGCCTTTGACTGCCTCAAGTCGAAATTGATTCACACCCCGACGTTGCGGTACTTCGATGTAAGTCGCCCCATCACCGTCACCTGTGACGCTTCCAAGTTCGGTCTGGGTGCGGCTTGCCTTCAGTCTGTCGATGGATCGTTACATCCTGTCTCCTATGCCTCCCGCACCATGACGGACACCGAGCAGCGGTACGCTCAGATCGAGAAAGAGCTGCTCGCGGTGGTGTTCGCCTGCTCCAAGTTCAGAGATTTCCTGTTCGGCAGCAGATTTACGGTCGAAACCGACCACCAGCCACTGGTGACCATCCTAAACAAGCCAATTCACGCTGCCCCCGCCAGGCTGCAGCGTATGATGCTACAGCTCCAGCGTTTCGAATTCGACATCATCTACAAGAAGGGCACCGAGATGCACATTGCGGACACCCTATCGCGCGCCCCGCGGACCTCCTGTGATCGCCACCCCTACGAAACAGAGGACTTGCTTGTACTGGGCGTTAATTTCATTCCCACCAAGCAGCTACAGGTGTTGGCCGAGCACACCGCTGCCGATCCAGTTTTGCAGCGGCTTGCCACGGTGATTAAAGCAGGGTGGCCAACAAAGCGCTCCGCTGCGCCATCTGAAACACAGCCTTTCTTCCTGGTCCGCGACGAATTGGTGCTCCAGAATGGCGTCATCGTCAAGGGACATAAAGTTGTGGTCCCGTCCTCCCTGTTTGACTCTTACTATTGCGCAGCCCATAGCGGACACCCTGGGGTCGATGCAACACTCGCCCACGCTCAGTGCCAATTCTACTGGCCCGGAATGGCCAAATATATCCGAGACCGAGTTTCTGCCTGCTCCACGTGCAACAGTCTTGCTCCACACCAGCAGCGACAGCCCCTGCTGCAACAGCCTGCCCCTGCCTTGGCCTGGTCCTCGTTGGCTGCTGACATCTTCGAGTGGCGTGGTAACCACTACCTTGTCCTGGTCGACTCATACTCAAACTGGTTCGAGGTGGATTTACTGACATCCCTCACGTCGGAGATGGTGATCCGAAAGCTGCGGAAACACTTCTCCACTTTTGGGTCCCCTGTCAGGCTGCAGACTGACAACGGCAGGCAGTTTACCAGCCGAGAATTCAAAAGTTTTGCGGACAAGTGGAATTTTGTGCATTTCACCAGCAGCCCTGAGTACCCACAGAGCAACGGACTTGCAGAACGGGCCGTCCGCAGCGCCAAGCATCTGATGGAACAGGCGAGACTTTCCAACACTGATTTGTACTTGGATCTCCTAAACCTCAGGAATGTTTCCAGGGATCCGGCCATGGGGTCACCTGCTCAGCGTCTGATGTCAAGGAATACCAGATCTACTATCCCGATTGCCCAGCGCCAGCTGCAACCTCGGGTGCTGGAGCCTGCCTCCGTGCAGAGGCGTATTCAAGAGAAGCATGACAGCCAGCGGCGTTCCCACGATCGGTCGTGCAGACCACTCGATCCTCTTTTGCCTGGACAGGTTGTTCGGTTGCAGACCGCCGGCGGTCACTCCCGTCTGGCCACCGTGGTTGGGGTGGCCGACTCACCTCGTTCGTACCTGGTGGACCATGAGGGCACCATCTACCGAAGAAGCCGACAACACCTGCTTGCGGTTAATGAGCCAAAGCCGCAGCCCCCGGGACCCTATGCCCCGCCGCTCTCATACCAGCAGCCGGCTGCCGTCCCGGCCAGCGTTCCTTGTATGCTTCGGTCCCCATATCGCGCGCCCGGTTCCCCTCTGCGCGGGTCCCCTGTTGCCGGTTCCCACTCTCCCGGTTCTACCACCGCACCTCCCTTCCCTGGTTCCCCTGCTGCCTCGTGTCCTCCGGTTTCTTCTGCTCTTTCGGGGGGAGGGGGAGACATTCGTACGCGCTCGGGCCGGATTAGTAAGCCACCTGTGCGCTATGGCGATTTTGCTTAATTCTGTTATTAATCCTGTTGTTGTGACAACAATCTGTTTAATTTTCTAGGGGGAAGGATGTAGATGGTTTATATGCAACCAATAACATAGTTACCTCAGTACCATTAACCCCGCCTAGTTAACATCAATCATAACGCCTTCCCTTCCTGGGTACAGTTCAGTAGAGGAACGTAGCCAGTGCTTGAAGATGTATGTAATACGCTGTGCTATCATTAAAAGATGTTGTACGCTTTAAGAGTTTGTGAAGTATTAATTTACACTCACTAAATACATCCCAGTCGTTCCAGTTTCCTCCAGAATTGCCTTATCAACTGCATGCCAAGGACGCTAATTTGGGTCTAACTTAAGGAAAACACCAGAGATGATTATTGTCTGCTTATGTCCAGATCCGATGATATTAAGATCGGTGTACACACACTGGACAAGAAGACGAACATCTCCGAACGGATGCCTAAATAAGATGCCCTATTCAACCTATCGGATGCCAGGGGACTAAAGTTCCACCTTGCGCATTTGTCCACCCTTCCCCTCATGTTTGTCCTTACAACGCGACAGAAGTCAATTCTGCTTTTACAAGGGAAAACTCCGCGAAAAAAATTACAAACGTTTGCATAAAATACAAAGAACATATACAGGTATCTATTACAATCGCCGATAGTTAATCCGACTAGTACATTTGACGGAGATAACTAAAACAAGTGGCAGTGCAAAAAAAGCTTTTGGAACTCAAATGGGACTTCTATGTGAACTGTGCTTTCTACTTGCATCACGAAAGTTTGCCAATAGTGTGTAATTGGATATTTGTAATTCCAGGATATGAATAAATTATGGGTGGGAATGGGATGTGTAAACGGAAGAGGAATTGCAGCGACTAGATTTATTTCTCATTCATTTTCCATCGAACGGGGAATCAATAATGATCTTCATTAAACGTGTTCCTTAGTTTATCCTTCTTGAATCGGGACTAAGGTCCCACATAGGAGATTAGTGGGCAAAATTAGAGCACATGGTATTGGGGGTAGGGTACTGACATGGATAGAAAATTGGTTGGCAAACAGGAAACAAAGAGTAGGGATTAACGGGTCCCTTTCAGAATGGGATGCTGGAACTGCAGCTGTTTACAATATACATTGATGATTTAGATGAAGGGATTAAAAGTAACATTAGCAAATTTGCGGATGAAACAAAGCTGGGTGGCAGTGTGAACTGTGAGGAGGATGCTATGAGGATGCAGGATGATTTGGACAGGTTGTGTGAGTGGGTAGATGCATGGCAGATGCAGTTTCATGTGGATAAATGTGAGGTTATCTACTGCGAAGTTTGCAAGGTGAACACATACGGATTAAAATGTTGGGCGGATCCTCACGCCTACCCGGCCGCCCACTGGTCGGGGTCGCCAACCTCGCTTGATTCGACAGTCTCTTCAGACCCAGGTCGTCGAAACTGCCGGGTCAAATAGCTTCCCTCACTTGATACTTCTTGATGCGATTTCTCCCCCAGTTGCATTAAAATCCGTGGTCTTCATAGCGACACCGCTGAATCGTGCGGCCATTTCTCATATACTAACAACACCACGTCCTTTCCTCCCACAGCTGCACGCCGCTTCATACAGCTCCGGGCCCAATACATACATCGCCTCCACGAGCACCTCCCCTAAATGCCCTCCTCGGTGCTTAAATCTGATCCCGAAACCAACCCTATCGGGTTTTCGCCAACCCTTCTGACATCCTCATCTCCAATGACGAACGGTCTGTCCGCAGCACAAAGCATTAACATTGTACCACCAAGGCCTTATCTCAACGTGTTCTGATGTTGTGTTGAACTTCTATCGCCTCAAACAGCCTATTTTTCCTTTAACCCCTCTCTCCGCCAGGAGGGATAGGTAGTCTAATGACGTCTACCATTGGGTCTCAAGGTTAAGTTGGCTATAATTTCTCCGACCCGGCTTCTTTCAAGGGCGCCATCTGAGATACCTTCTTTATTCAGTACACCTGTTTTCCCTCTGCTGCCACACATGGACTCCTCACATGTCAACTCTCTACTGCAGTTCTGTTCTCGCTCCCCATCCCCAGACAGAATAAAGTTAACGTTTCTCTATTCCTTACCCTTTACCTCACCAGCCTCCGCACCAAAGATATTATTGTTCGACATTACCGCAACCCTCAAAGTGCCCCCCCTCCCCCCACCTTCCCGTCCCCACCACTTTCGGCTTACAGCACAGACAATGACCTCCACAAATCCTTGGTTCCGTCATCCCTTCACGAACAGATTGCCCCGCCGTCTATACATTCCCCGGTAGTCGGAGAAGATGTAACGCCTATTCCTGCACCGCTCACTGGCCTTCGTGCAGGCAGCCTTCACTGCTCCCTCTGTCCCCTCCCATGTATCCATGCGAGCGAAGGTAGACTAGGTGACTCTTTGTCCGATCACCCGCGCACTGCCTGCCACGGCCGGCTGGACATCTCGCGTGCTCCCCTATTTAACTTTACCTCCCCTATCCTTGCCAGAGCGAAGCTGCACGCGAACAGGAGGAACAGCACCACATATTTCTCTTGGGTAGCTTACAACCCAAAGGTTTGAACAGTGAGGTCTACAATTTGACGTAAAACCCCCTTTCTCTTGTCACCTTCTCCCCCCGGTACGCAACGATTTCCCCGTTGAAGTACCCTCCCAGCCACCGTCCTGTTACACTCCCTTTCGTACACGCATGTCCCATCCAGGAGATCCCATTTTACTTTTATGCCTCCTCTTTTCCCCTATCCCTTCCATGTAAACATTTCTGCCCGGCTTTCCACTTCACTACTCAACTCCCATTATCTGACACCTTCGTCTCCTTTTCACCTCTATTATTTGTTATTTACACCACTCATCTTCTATCATCCAACGCCCATCAACTATAATATATCGTCTCGTTATTGGCCTGGTTTTGTTTTGCACCAAGCCCCTCATTTCTAGCATTGTCTCCATCCAATTTCAATCAACGTGCAGAATTGTTGTGTCCCGTTTGTGCATTCCATCCATAAATGTTGCTTAGCCGCGGGATTCCTCCAGCAATTTGAGTGTTGCTGAAGATTTCACCACCTGTTTTCTCTTGTGTCTTTAGACAATAGACAATAGACAGTAGACTATAGACAATAGACAATATGTGCAGGAGTAGGCCATTCAGCCCTTCGAGCCAGCATCGCCGTTCAATGAGATCATGGCTGATCATTCATAATCAGTACCCCCTTCCTGCCTTCAGCCTATACCACCTGACTCCGCTATCTTTAAGAGTTCTATCTAGCTCTCTCTTGAAAGCATCCAGAGAATTGGCCTCCACTGCCTTCTGAGGCAGAAAATTCCACAGATTTACAACTCTCTGACTGAAAAAGTTTTCCTCATCTTCGTTCTAAATTGCCTACCCCTTATTCTTAAACTGTGGCCCTTGGACTCCGGACTCCCCCATCAATGGGAACATGTTTCCTGCCTCTAACCTGTCCAATCCCTTAACAATCCTATATGTTTCAATAAGATCCCCTCTCATCCTTCTAAGTTCCAGCGTATACAAGCCCAGTCGCCCCAGTCTTTCAACATACGACAGCCCAACCATTCCGGGAATTAACCCCTACGTCCCCAACATGCCTTTACCACCCTATCGACCAGTGACACCACGTTCTGGGAACTATGTGGTTGTAGATTTCGTCTCTCTGTCTATAGCACACAACAAAGCGAAGTCACTTATTTTATCCAACCAAACTAAGAAACCTCACATTAGTTTCAGTTATCTGGGCAGCGTTCTTGTGGTTGGAAACCAACTTAGCACCATTTCTGAAACTTGTGTTGATCATACTGTTAACCGCCTTAACAATAATTCACATCTTACGGCCAAATAGAATCAGAAGCAACATCCGGGAAAGGAAAGTGAGGAATGCCAGACGGATCAAGGAATTGATAACTGAAATAAATCAATCATTTTATTATTCGCAGTTTTTGACAATTTCCTTCTGTTATGGATGATCAATTTTGCCTGTTTCATTTCCCTCTGTGTCACCGATCATGAAGTGATGAAATCTGATTACATGGACGCATTCACCATTGCGCAAGAAACTATATTTCGGTTAAAATTTTAAGGATTTGCACAAACACCTCCACTTATGGTACTTCTCAAACCAATTTCAGAGAAGAAATGAAGAAAATAATCAAACGGCCGCTTGTTTTTCTTTGTAATTTATTTATCGAGCCTCATAGAGCTTTGCAACAATCCCCTGCGTCCCCAACATGTGTGATTTGAATTTACTCAGATTAGTTGCATTCGAAATGACCTGATCGATCTTTTCCATAGTAATTGCAAATCGGATATGGAATCATAAATGGTGGGAGTTATTCAATACGGAAATAAAACATTCGGCCCGGCTCCTCCACACCGCCCACGGTGACTATCTATAATAGTCCTATTGACCTGCAGCTAGCACATACCAATTCAAGTTGGTTCGATGCACGATCGCCCTCAAGTTGGATTTAAACGGTACGGTAGCGCAGCGGTAGAGTTGCTGCTTTACAGCGAATGCAGCGCCGGAGACTCAGTTTCGATTCTGACTACGGGTGCTGCATTGTAAGGAGTTTGTACGTTCTCCCCGTGACCTGCGTGGGTTTTCTCCGAGATCTTCGGTTTCCTCCCACACTCCAAAGACGTACAGGTATGTAGGTTAATTGGCTGGGTAAATGTATAAATTGTCCCTAGTGGGTGTAAGATAGTGTTAATGTACGGGGATCGCTGGGCGGCACGGACTTGGAGGGCCGAAAAGGCCTGTTTCCGGCTGTATATATATGATATGATATGATATGATAAACATTGGAAGTGTAACCGCATCTAGACGGTATTACGAAATTGTGTTGTATTCCTCAGTATCTGAATACGTTTTCAACGCATTGTTCAGTTTGACGAAAGAGCATACGAATCATAAACAAGTGCACTTTTCCTCTACGTTTTGTTCAAAGGAACGCGACATGATTATTTGAAGCGCGAAATACAATTACATTTGCTGAGAAATCCATACTAAATTATTCGGGGCACGTTGTATCAAAATAGGCGTTACCACTGGCAGCTGGGAAACCGCTCCCTTCTCAGAGCGATCACGTGGATGAATCGATCCAATCGTACTGCCGCTCGTTAAACCCAAGAGTTTTCTCTGATATATAAATAACAGGTAAATGTGAAGGCAGGAGTTCTACGTGTCTGGTCCATACCAACGGAAAGGAACATTCTAGTTGATAATGGGATTCGCTTCAAAGTTACTAATAGAAAACATTTACAATCTTATTCTTGTAACAATCGGCGTTCCTGGTAAGCCACATTACATTTGTGTTATGGGTATAATTGTATTTGCGTTTATAAACTCTTTTATACTTTGAGATGGATAACTGAAGGCGAAAATAATTAACCATAATTTTGTCCTCAGAGTAGAAGAATGGTCGTTCCAAGACGATGTACATACTCCTTTCTAATGTCAACAAGTGTAATTATCTATCCTATAGTTGGAAGACTGGACAGGTTCCACGGCTCTGAGGACCCTGAGACCGCCGACGGCGTGTCCGTGTGGCTTCGCCGATTCCGAAGCAGCTTGATGGGTGATTGTAAACCGCAGTATAGCTCATAATTCGTTTGTTATAATTCCGCGGACAGCCAAGCCTTACGTCACCTCGTGAACGCAAAATTTTCAAAGCGGTTTTGTTGCATTCATTTCTATACATTTTACATCGTTAGTCAGAGTGTGGTTTATCTGTGGAATTCTTTGCCACAGAAAGCTCTGGAGGCCGTCAGTGGATATTTGTAAGGCAGAGATAGATATATTTTTGATTCGTACAGGTATCAGTGGTGATGGGGAGAAGTCAGGAAAATGGGGTTTGGAGGGATACATAGATCAACCATGGCTGAATGGCGGAGTAGACTCGATAGACCGAATGGCCTAATTCCACTCCTATTCCTTATGACCTTATGTATCCGGAACAGTCTTGCTGCCATTCGTGATTGCCAACCGATTAATTGATCACTTCGTGACAACAAAAGAGTTTGATCACTGTCTAGGTCGGCACACTTCATGGTGAAAGGTGGGAAACGATTTGGCCGTTTCATAGTTGTACATATTTGCAGACCAATACGCTCACAGATGCATATCGTGCAAATTTGAATAAATCGTGAGACTTGTTTCTAATTTCGCCCATTGGAGCCAATACGAATTATACATTAATAATTTACAATGATTCGGGATGGGCTTTTGATCGTGTTGAGCTGAGTGAGCAAGGCACGTTGTACCTAACTCTTCAGATATAATGCGACCCCCGGTCCAACGAAAGCTGGTGACGTAACAGAGAAGCGACTGGCTAAGTTCGTGAATTGATGACGCTAGATGGAAAACAATTCGAAAAATGCGCAGAAACAATCTGTGGCGCAAAAGAGAATGAAGTAGCTTGTTTTCAATAGGAGGAGATAAGAAGTGTTGATGTTTAAAGATCCCTTTGTGTACTTACTTTTGAGCGACCAAAGACAAACCAATGCTAAGACAAATCAAATAAAATATTGGCCTTTATTATGAGAGGAAATACATCTAGGAGAAATTAAGTCTCACCGGAATTCATTTGTTTTTTGTGTCTGCAGATTTGGTCACCCTACATATTCAGGATGTACTTGCCAGAATACTTATGCACAAAGTTCACTAGACACTTCCAGACACGGCAAGGTTTCCAGATGAGTAGTCATTGCATGCCCAGGATCTGTTAGTTCTAAGAAATCCGGAAGCCGTGAAAACATTCATTGCATTAAGGGGCGCGTTTAAAAGCTTTGATTAGTCAAAATTCTTGAATGCATGGGATAGATTTGGAGATACAGTTGAACGAAGAATTAAAAAATGCCTATTGTGATAGAACAATTATTTACCGACTATTCCTGTAAAGTAGCATACGTTATAATGCATTTTCTTTCTGTTTGTAGCTAATGTGGTGACAATCTCCATCTTATCCTCTGGAAAGTGCGGTCTCTCTCGTTGCATCACCCGATATCTAGTATGGATGGCTGCAGCTAATCTAATGTACTTAATTATCAGCGGAATACTTGAGCAGACTAGGGACGCATACTTCCCACATTCTTTTCTCAATTACACTCCCATTTGCAGCCTTATTATCACTCTGATCTATGTTTTCATGGATTGTTCTGTCTGGATAACCGTGGCTTTTACCTTTGATAGATGTGTTGCGATTTGTTACCAGTCTTTACGCACAAAATATTGCACTGAAGCAAACGCAATGAGGGTTATAACAGTGTTATCTTTAATGTGCGTACTGGAAAATATTCCAGTCTACTTTCTGTTTGAACCCTTTGAAAAAGTTGGCAACGTGCCATGGTTCTGCCATGTGAAATTAAACTTCTACGTTTTACCTCTTTGGGCTGTGTTCTTGTGGTTGGAAACCATCTTAACCCCATTTCTACCATTTATGTTGATTGTTGTGTTCAACGGTATGACGATCAGGCATATTATACTCGCAAACAGTGTCAGAAAAAAAATCAGAGGGAGACGGAGCGACAAGAAGCAGACTGATCAAGAGATTGAAAACCGAAGGAAATCAATTATTTTACTGCTGGCAATATCTGGCAGTTTTATTCTATTATGGGCGGTCAGTTTTGCCTGTATCATCTCTCTGTATTTTACAGATAATCAGTTACTGAAGTTAGGGGACAATGGCGCATTCCGCATTGCAGAAAACATTGGCTACAAACTAAGATCTTTGAGTACTTGCACAAACGCATTCATTTATGGTGCCTCGCAAAGTACCTTCAGAGAAGAATTGAAAAATATGATGAAACGTCCTCTTTGTGCTTTCGCCAATATATTTAAATAAATTATATGGGTTCCATCCCTGCGTTAGATACGTATCTATTGTGTATCAGATATGCACACACACACACACACACACACACACACACACACCACAATGCGCGATTATGAAGCCGCACTCAGCCTCCGCATAGCAAGGAATCTACTCTTTTGTTTCAAATCCAAGAAATATCTGACCAAGGTTATACATAATGAGTTACGGCTCATTCACAAAATGCTGGAGTAACTCAGCAGGTCAGGCAGCATCTCGGGAGAGAAGGAATGGGTGACGTTTCGGGTCGAGACCCTTCTTCAGACTGATGTCGGGGTGGGACAAAGGAAGGATATAGGTGGAGACAGGAAGATAGAGGGAGATCTGGGAAGGAGGAGGGGAAGGGAGGGACAGAGGAGCTATCTGAAGTTGGAGAAGTCGACGTTCATACCACCGGGCCGCAAACTGCCCAGGCGAAATATGAGGTGCTGCTCCTCCAATTTCCGGGGGGCCTCACTATGGCACTGGAGGAGGCCCATGACAGAGAGGTCAGACTGGGAATGGGAGGGGGAGTTAAAGTGCTGGGCCACCGGGATATCAGTTGCATTAATGCGGACCGAGCGTAGGTGTTCATCGAAGCGATCGCCGAGCCTGCGCTTGGTTTCGCCGATATAAATAAGTTGACATCTAGAGCAGCGGATGCAATAGATGAGGTTGGAGGAGGTGCAGGTGAACCTCTGTCTCACCTGGAAAGACTGTTTGGGTCCTTTGATGGAGTTGATGGGGGAGGTAAAGGGCCAGGTGTTGCATCACGTGCGGTTGCAAGGGAAAGTGCCCGGGGTTAGGGTGGTTTGGGTAGGAAGGGACGAGTGGACCAGGGAGTTGCGGAAGGAACGGTCTCTGCGGAACGCAGAGAGGGGAGGGGATGGGAAGATATGGCCAGTGGTGGGGTCCTGTTGTAGGTGACGGAAATGTTGGTGGATGATATGTTGGATCCGCTGGCTGGTGGGGTGGAAGGTGAGAACGAGGGGGATCCAGTCCTTGTTGCGAGTGGGGGGAGGGGGAGCAAGAGCGGAGCTGCGGGATGTAGAAGAGACCCTAGTGAGAGCCTCATCTATAATGGAGGAGGGGAAGCCCCGTTTTCTGAAGAACGAGGACATCTCGGAAGCCCTAGTCTGAAACACCTCATCCCCGGCGCAGATGCGGCGTAGACGGAGGAATTTGGAGTAGGGGATAGACTTTTTGCAGGGGACCGGGTGGGAAGAAGTGTAGTCCAGATAGCTGTGCGAGTCGGTGGGCTTGTCACTAGTTTTTCTCCTGTGATGGAGATGGTGAGGTCCAGAAACGGGAGGGAGATGTCAGAGATAGTCCAGGTATATTTAAGGGCAGGATGGAAATTGGAGGTGAAGTGTATGAAGTCAGTGAGATCTGCATGGGTGCAAGAGGTAGCACCAATGCAGTCGTCGATGTAGCGGAGGTAGAGTTCGGGGATGGGGCCAGTGTACGTCTGGAACAGGGATTGTTCGACGTATCCGACAAAGAGGCAGGCGTAGCTAGGGCCCATGCGAGTGCCCATATCTACGCCTCTGGTTTGGAGGAAGTGGGAGGAATCAAAGGAGAAGTTGTTGAGGGTAAGAACCAGCTCTGCTAGGCGGAGGAGAGTGTTGGTCGATGGGGATTGGCTGGTTCTACGGTCGAGGAAGAAACGGAGGGCTTCGAGACCATCCTTGTGGGGGATGGAAGTGTAGAGTGACTGGACATCCATGGTGAAAATGAGGGAGTGGGGGCCTGGGAACCGGAAGTTATCCAGGAGATGGAGAGCGTGTGAGGTGTCTTGGACGTAGGTGGGGAGGGATTTAACCAGGGGGGGGGGTAGGATGGAGTCGAGGTAGGTAGAGATAAGTTCGGTGGGGCATGAGCAGGCAGAGACAATTGGTCTGCCGGGACAGTTGTGTTTGTGGATTTTGGGTAGGAGGTAGAATCGGGCCGTGCGGGGCTGGGGAACTATGAGATTGGAGGCACTGAGGGGTAGATCGCCGGAGGTGATGAAGTCGGTGATGGTGCTGCTAATAAAGGTCTGGTGTTTATCGGTGGGGCCATGGTCCAGGGATAGGTAGGAAGAGGTGTCTGATAGTTGTCGTCTGGCCTCGGTGCGGTAGAGGTCAGCACGCCAGACTACCACAGCCCCTCCCTTGTCAGCGGGTTTAATTATTAGGTTACGGCTCAATTGACCTGAATTAAAATTGTTCGAACGGACAAGTTTACAGAAATTAACTGTAGTGATCTCAATACCTATGACGACAACGTGAGTACTTTTCCGTTTGTCAAAGTAAACACCGTTTTCGAGTAGTTAAATAAAATAAGAATAACCAAACACACATGCAACATTTCTGGAGAGAGAAACACTTTTGTCGTTCCAGGTCGATGTGTTTTCCATCGTTGAAAACAAAAGTTAGAAAGATAAGTTATTTTCGTTTTAATTCAAGTTATGTGAACAGTGCTGTGTTACAAGGGTCAGTATTAAGCTCACTGTTGTATCATATACTCATTAAAGATTTTCATGACAATTATTTGAATGACTCCAAAATTGGCATCACAGAAGACCGCATGCGCAGGTACCTAACTTTACAGGGGACCAAGATAAACTGGGAACCTGGGACGATGAATTTCGGAAGGAGTTTAAATGCCAAATGCAAGAAGTTGCGCTTTGTTATTTCAAACCAGGGCTTGGATTTACACAGTAAATGGTAGAGCCCTATGGCGTGTCAGAGATCATAGGGATGTGGCATAGCTGGCGCAGGTTCCCCAAAAATGGCAAGTCAGGTAACAGGTTGGTGAAGAGGATCCCTGGCACGCTTATCTTTAGTGGGAAGGATATTAAGTAGAGAAGTTGGCACATTATAAGACAGATATATAAGTTGTTGGCGAGATGACACTGAAGCTGCAAATGGTACAGCGAAGATTTACGAGGAATTTGCGGGACTAGAGGGTATGAGCTATATGGAAAGGTCGAGTACGCTGGGGCCCTATCCTATGGACCGCACGAGGATGAGGACGTATCTGATAGAGGCGTCTAAAATAATGAGAGGAATAGAACGGGTAGATGCACTATCTCTTGCGCAGAGGAGGTGAATCGAAGACCAGAGGACATGGGTTTAATCGGAATCTGAGTGGTAACCTTTTCACACTAATGGCGGTGGCGGTATGGAACAGCCCGCACGAGAATGTAGTTGAGGCAGGGGCTATCCCAACGTTTACGAAACTGTTAGACAGGTCCACGGATAGGACAGGTTTGGAGGCATATGGGCCTAACAAGAGCAGGTGGGACTGGTGTAGCTAGGACATGTTAGCGGTCTCCGAAAGTTAGCCCGAGTGACCTGCTTCCACGATGTAGCACTCTATGACTGGATGAAACCGGGTAAAGTGTGCAGTTCCGATCGCCCAGCTACAGGAAGGATGTCATTGAGTTGGATATGGCGCTAAAGAGATTTACTATGATGTTACCTGGGATTTGTAGAGAGAGGGTGGGTACGCAAGGATTTTTCCCGGTGGAGTGCAGGATTCTTCGAGCTCGCCTTAATGTCGTGGACAAGATCAGGAGGGTATGGATAGTGTAAACGCTGATTGGCATTTTCCCAAAAGAGGATTCCAAACATAGAAGGCATATGTCTGAGATGAGAGGGGTGAGATTTTAAATGGACATCAGCGAGAAAGATTTCACGCTGAGCGTTGGCTGTATCTGGAAAGAGCCACCAGAGGGAAACAAAAGAAACGAATACATTTACGAATTAAAACAAACATTTTGGATAGATATATGGATAGAAATGATTTGGAGGGATATATGGGACATGCAGGCGAAAGGGACCGGCCCAGTATGCCAACTTGCTCGGTATGGACATAGTGGGCCGATTGGTTCAGTTTCCGTGCTTTACAGCTCCTTAGCAATGGTCTGACCCAAATGTCATCAGCAATCAGAATAAAAGCTGCAATACAACACGGAGATTGCCTTAACATTCCTTCCAACTTTACATCGGAATGCAAGGTCCAGACCTGAAGCATTTGCTATTCCTTTTGCCTACACAAATTCTGCTTCATCCACTGAGTGAATTCATGCCTCCATATTCAGCATCTGTTACCTCCCTTGTTGCTGTGTTCGGGAATCTTCGTTTAAATATTCAAGAATTAACTAAATTATTTGCCCGTACTCATCCTTCAGCGATCGGCGGTAGCAACAAACCACTAAGCAAATGATTCCAGGGGACAAATGATTACACTCTCACGACCCCGATGTTGTTAGCTACAGTTGTGCTGTCAATTGGAAATATATTTACAATTATTGCCAGTGGAGGACGAAAGTTGAATTTTTGTGGGGAGATCTTCAAAGTTTTCCAGAGTACTTTTCAGGACTGTTCATTGAAATGACAAGGCAGGGCCGTTATGTGTTTGGAGGGAGATCACCGGTACCTTTCGACATTTAGGCCTACAATTGCAGAGGGAGTCCGGTGAACATACATATATCAATCAAAGTATTATAGAAACATAGAAACATAGAAAATATGTGCAGGAGCAGGCCATTCGGCCCTTCGAGCCAGCACCGCCATTTACTGTGATCATGGCTGATCATCTACAATCAGTAACCTGTGCCTGCCATCTCCCCGTATCCCTTGATTCCTCTTGCCCCTTGAACTCTATCTAACTCTCTTTTAAATTCATCCAGTGATTGGGCTCCACTGCCTTCTGAGGCAGAGAATTCCACAAATTCACAACTTTGGCTGAAAAAGTTTCTTCTCACCTCAGTTTTAAATGGCCTCCCCTTTATTCTTGGATTGTGCCCCCTGCTTCTGTACTCCCCCAACATTGCGAACATTTGCACTGCATCTAGTTTGTCTAGTCTTTTTATAATTTAATACGTCTCAAAAGATCCCTTCTCATCCTTCTAAACACCAATGAATAGAACCAATATGTGCCATCAATATGCTCAGTAGTAGTGATGTCATCCAATACATGGACAAGACGCTTGTGATTGCTGCCTCTATGTCTCTACTGCAATATGGCCTTCAGCCTGACAACTTTTGCTAACAGCAGCGGAATTGTGAACGTTTAATGAATTGCCCCCTGAAATCATTTGCTGAGAGGGTTGTGACTATCGACAGTAATCGGCCTCAATCTCCTTGAGGCCTTTTCTAAAAACGGCATAGTTTGCGAGTTTTTACAGATAACTGTGGCGCCTAAAAATCTATCGACTCGTATTCATCGGTAATACACTCAAATGAATGGGTGGCTTTAAGGGGGAGACGAAAGAAGCTTCAGATGCTGGAATCATAAGCAAAGCTTAGTTTACTTTACTTTAGAGATACAGCGCGCAAACAGGCCCTTCGGCCCACCGAGTCAGATATCAGCGATCCCCGCATATTAACACTATCCTGCACACCACGGCCAATTTATATTTATACAACGCCAATTAACCAACAAACCTGCATGTCTTTCGAGTGTGGGAGGAAACCCGAAAATCTCGGAAAAATCCCACGCGGTCACGGGGAGAACGTGCAAACTCCGTACAGACATCAGCTATAATTAAATTTAGAATAGAACGCGGGTCTCTGGGGATGCAAGACAGCAACTCTACCGCTGCGCCAAAGTGTTCATACTGTTGGGTTGAATATGAGATATTCCTCTTCCACGTTACGCCGGGCGATGCACAACACTGGAGGTCGGGCATGGAACGAAAGTTAAAATTACATGGAAATGGGAGCTCGAGTTGGCATTGGGAACAGAAAGGGTGTACCCAGCAATAAGGGAACCTCCTCTATGTATTGTTTCAAAAATGGAGATGGGGACATATGTCGAACAACGAATGCAGCAGACGGAACTCATGTAGGTTAAACTTTCTCAACTCGAAATTACATCTGACTTTTGCCAAGTTCCACTTAAAAATAATTCACCCCTACATATTTATTAAAACAACATAAAATGGTTAATTGTTGACGATTCATGTGATTTCCACTACATTCGTTCACTATCTGCTATTTGATGTGTTCATTTATGCTGTATATCAAACAAATTTTCAGACTGCAGCACAGTCTTCAAAAATCATATTATTGTTATATCGCACTTCCAGCTGCAGATGTTGTTTCTTATTGAATCATGACAGAATTTTTTTTTTCAATGCAGAATGAAAACTTGGTGCAACAAACAAGGGCACCGCGCGTTCAAGATGAATGACATTGAATGCATCTAAAATGCCTTAAAATCATATAACTTTTATGGGGGCTGATTCATTTGTCAGTTGTTGACGAATGTAAATGATGAAATATCTGTTTACAGCTTACCAACTTAACCGTGATGAGAGGCATATGGAAAATACGGTCCAATTAATGGAGCTAAATAGGTCCAATTATCGTCCTTGCTGATTGGTCCCTTGAGGTATCTCAAAAATATAAAGTTTACATCTTAAGTTAAAAGCAGAAGATCCATGTGGCTACAGAACTAAGCGGACAGGTTCCCACACCGATTATGAAAACTGCAATCCTACGGACGGAAAGTATTTACTATCCTATTCTTGGAGCAATTGGAATACCAGGTACGTCAATCGTAGCTGGTTGTCTCGATATATCTTGACGCGCTCGACTGTCGAGATTAAAAACGACTGAAATGTGTCTGAAAATATTTTCGGTTTTCAGCAAATTATTGATGCTCATTCAGCACATTACTCTTTAAAAAAAAAGTTTGGATACATGTCATTATCAATGTAACCTATTGTGCGAGTGCCGTGCCTGCACTAGAATGAGTCCTCGTGCTGATGAAGTATTAAGTCTTCCCTATGTCCTAGTTATAATTCCCACTTTAGTTATGCCACTACAGCAGCACTAAACATCCTTTTCCGCTACTGCAATAATAGCCTGCTTGAACAGAGAAGGGTTGCGTCCTTGTACCAAATGGGCTACATGAAAATGCAGTGCTTCGTCCTCTTTTACCTTTCATTCCATGGTCTGCTCAGCGTCGTTACAGATTTGGGAGGTGAGTTTCCCGTGACTGGCAATTTTTGCAGCACAAAATCAAAGATTCCTATCAATTCCAGCTTTAAACCCTATGGTAGGAGCGGAAAGACCTTCCCACGGGGGCTCGCAATTTCAACCTGGACCTCTGCCAGCCCCGCGGCCGTTTTCAGGCGGACACGTGCATTACCACCTGGACGTAGCGGCCTATTGCGACTGATACCGTAAGGGAAAGTAGAGAACATATTTAACCAACGTCTTCGTGATTGATGGCTATGCTTGGTAGACACGGATTGATCCGCGGATAGACAGTGAAAACCATCCTGGTGGCACTGAGTCGTACTTCTGAGTTCGTGAACCATGATTTATTGGTCAGGGGAATAGCTGATTTTAATCTATTTTGGACGGATATCTCTCCACGTTGAGAAATTGTAATGTGAAGCGCAAGGCATGGAAAATATGGACTGGAATATGTAAAGAAACAGGAATATTTAGCCTCCATAGTAATTACGTTTCTTTATAAACTAATCTCCAAGTTTGTTGAAAACGTTGAAGAACATATCGCTAGTTTCTCATACGTTATTTGATTTGGTGTCAACACCAAACAATGTTTATCTTGTCGCTGAAAGAAGAATGAGAATTGCACAACGCTTTATATATTGAGGATCCATTGACACACGGAAAGGGAGGTACGGAAACGGAGAGGACTAGTTTCGGTCAAGGACTCGCTTCATAGCATCAGGATATCAGAAACAAAGAGCATAACATTACCGAACGGAAACACTGTCTCTACCAGGGTGCCGTGTATCAACCAGAATTTCCTGGGACGGTACCCAATATTATTGAGATAAGGGGCTAAGGGGCGAGAGAAGATATATCCTGTCCGACCGATGGAGAAGAGACAGAAATTGAGTAGAGTTACGTCTTTACTCTTATTTTAGTTATGTATCTGCATTGCAATCGCTCCAGATAATATGGAGTCTGAGACTGAAGAAGTGTCTCGACCCGAAGCGTCACCACGTTCTCCTAGAATGCTTCCTGATCCGCTGATCCTTTTGTGTATCAACCACCAACTGCAGTTCTTCCTTTCTAGATGACAAAACAATAACAATAATATCAGGTAATATAGATTCGGGTCGTTAACTTATTGACATTATTGGATAACATGAAAACTCCCGCTCCTCGAAGTTGAAAACGGAAACCGAATGGAGCCGGCGCACTGCTGTCGGTGCTTTTTCAGTCCACTCTTCCGGCAGAAAGGACGACTAACTGTAACGTAGGACGATAATGCGCTGAAAACAGAGGATGACCACACTTTGAAACAGACCAAGTCTACTCAAGGCAACCAATATCGTATTCTGACGATATCCATATCAGTGGATGTACTATGTATTTCAGTACTATGCTGACAATGTAAAGGCAATCCGGGGTAGTAAAATACGTTTACATTACTTTGAATGACTTAATATACTTTAAATAAGGAATTTAGGTTGATGCTGGAATACTTATGTATGTAATTTCTAAAATGTATTTGAACACTTTTTGTACATGTCAGGGATGTACAGACGGTGTTACAACTACCGTAAACTATTGAGGTGTTATAACGTTCGGGCTAGCGAAAGGATTCGCTCTCGACGCCGTTCAGATCTAATTAACAACGTATTGTCTCGAACATAAGGTGGGGAGACTGATTCAAAACAATCTCCTGGAGGAATTCAGCGTTTTGTGAAGCATTGACGGGGGGAACTGGATAGTCGCCCTATCGGGTCCAGACACTTTTCCACTGCCGAGGAAGAGAAACTTCGTCAGACAGTACCTCGGCCGCTGATTTTCTCAAGCAGATTTTCTTTTAAAATCATGATTGCCGCACCTTCAGTCGCTTGTATGCTTCTGATTATATGATTTAATTGTGAGTGATCAGTTTCTATTGTTGTACAAAATAATTAGCCTGGAAATGCGTCCATTGCTAAAATGTGGACAATCCCGTGATGAAAATGCCAAACAGTGTAACTATGTGTGTTGTAATTAACCCTGATTGCGACAGCCCGTGGAATTTGTCGTTTTTGTTCATTCAAAAGACCTGATTGAAAAGACCTGAGGCATAACCAAATTAATGCGGCATGGGGACACACTATTTCGCCTGTGAAGACCCGTTTACGCATTTTTATTTCTTTGTTGCAGCAAATGTGGTGGCAATCACCATTCTGTCTTCTGGAAGGTGTGGTCTCTCCAAATGCATCATCCAATATCTGGTATCAATGGCCGCAGCGGACCTCGCGGTCTTGCTAATTAACGTAATGGTGAATGAACTGAAAGAGTCATATTTTCCTTATTCGATTCTCAATTACACACCAATTTGCACTTCAATTGTTCTACTAATGTATATTGCGCTTGATTGTTCTGTCTGGCTAACTGTCGCTTTTACATTTGACCGTTTTGTTGCTATTTGTTGTCAATCGTTACGGACTAGATATTGTACTCGTAAGTCTGCATCCAAAGTTATAATAATGATCTTTTTATTAAGCACTTTGGAAAATATTCCAATCTTCTTCATATTCGAACCTCGGGAAATAATTAACCAGAAGCCATGGTCCTGTTATGTGAAATCAAGCTTTTACACTTCACCTGCTTGGATTGTTTTTTTATGGGTTGAAACAGCTTTAACCCCATTTGCACCGTATGTGTTGATTCTTCTGTTTAATTCATTGACCATAAAGAATATCATACAGGCCAACAGAGTCAGGAGCAAACTTCGTGCGAACAACAAAGAGAGTGGCCAGAATGACCAAGAGGCAGACAACAGAAGGAAATCGATTGTTTTACTGATTGCAATATCCGCCAATTTTATTTTCTTGTGGATTTTCTTCATCTTTGTGCAGTTCACAGATACGGAGTTCTGGGCATCAGATTCCACTGATGCCTTCGCCATAGCTGAAAAATGTGGCTATATGCTGAGGTGTTTAAGTACATGCACAAACACCTTTATTTATGCCGTATCTCAGAAAAACTTCAGAGAGGAACTCAAGAATCTGTTTAAACGTCCGTGTTCTATGATTGGCAATTTATTCAAGCGTTGAATGTTGGCTTAGCATTAAACAAACATTTCCAAAACAAACCATGAAATTTGATTATTTAATGTGAACGCATATAATTCTGGAAATTTACAGGGACGTTATGGCATGATGTCCCTAATTATAACATTTACCCTAACATCTTGGAAACTATTATTGCCATTTATCAAATAATCAGCGAGATAAAGCTATTTGTTTTCGTATTGGGGAAAGGGTAACGGAAGCAAATACAGATTTGGTTCGTCCGACTGAAGTAAAGTCAATACCAGTCTCGAAAATTGCTGATAAACATGATATTTAGGCCCGTTTTATAAAGTGAACAAACCTTCAGTTCAAAGTGTGCATCGAGGTCAAAGAATTGTTCAAATCAATATGACATATTTGTCGAAAAGCGGGAAGGGATACATATATTTTGTTTATGAAAGTCGATCCTCTGACCGACAACAAAACTGAATGAACAGGCAAAAATAATATATTCCTTTATTCGTCCCACACCGGGGAAAAGGTGTTATTTTCAGCTGATGATGAGCGATAAAATCTATTAGTCGCAGCCGCTTTGGCTGGAAGGGAAATTAAAATGTTAATTAGAAAATCGAAGGTACAGATAAAATCAATGCAAGCATGCGAGTTGAGAAAAAATGCGATTGGTGGCGATATTACGCTGGCGTTGGCTAAACGTATGTTAAATGTAAAGCTGGAGGCGTTGTCGGCGAGGTAAGGGGACAGTTGCATGCTGTGCTGGAGGGAAGTTCGTGAATTTGGAAATGAGAAGCAATTAAATGTGCACAATTGAGAGAACAATTGAGAGGCGTTTGTGGAGGCGAACCATGGTGATGGAAATGTGAATTAATCTGGAAAGTAATTCAGTTGACTGTTTGATAAGCAAAGACTCAAAGTGCTGGAATAACTCAGAAGGCCCAATAACATCTCCGGGGAACATGGATATTTTAGCCATATCGCCGTTTCCATGTTAACTTATCCATGTTGGCAAGAGATATTATATGAGCCGTTGTGTTTCTATTGCAATTTATGTCTTTGTTCGTAAACCAGGCAACTGCAGTTCCTTGTTTCTGAGTGATTCGCAAGAACGGATATGGCGAACCGTCGAATTGAGAGAATGAGGATAAATATTTGCTGCAAGTTGGGAAGAGATACAATACAGAAAGCTAGTGGGGTCTGCGTGCTTACAATGTATCATCTGAGATAGATCTGGTGAGGTGAAAGTAGGGAGACAAGAACCCGATCTGAATGTATGATTCCCATCTTTCCTCATTATATTCAGATCCGACAATATCTCGTGTATTCAGATGCCTGTGTAAACATCTATTAAACGTAACGATTGCATCTGATCCCATAATTTTCTCTGGCAGTAAGTTAAAGATTCCAAACGCAGTTTGTAATATAATAACCGTTCCCCTAGATTTCACGTTTAAAATTTCTTTAAAACAAAGGATTTAGACCAACTACGCTATTAGGTTTCATATAATTTTAGTTACCCCCGTTAACTCATCCCATAGCTTCCGTCGCTCCAGGGAAAACAGAGCATGTCATATCAGTTCGCATAAATAAATTCTTCCTATCCTGGTCAATGTTCCCTGCCCTCCTCCTAGTGCAACCATAATTTTCTACGCGACTGCAGAATAGACATGTAAACGGTCGTCTAATTGCGGACTAATTTGCGCTTTCTAAAGTTGCAAAATGATTTCCTAGCTATTACATTTCTTGGCGTGTCAGGAAGCTGAACATGGCATTCTACAATAACCAATAAACCCATGTTCCCGTTTTCAGGGAATTGTGGGCACGATGCGCAAAGTCCTTCTGTGTATAAACATCCGTTTACTACGGACTACTTACCCCAGATATCCCACATCTATTTCACTTCCCAAAGTGCCTCAAGCTAGATTGTTGAGGATAAATGTAATCTGCCAACACTTCGCCCAACTTTTCATCTGTTCAATATCCAGATCCAGATAAACAATCATCCTCGCTCTCCATAACATAGCCAAATTTCCGTCAAGCTCAAACGTATTAATCAATGCTCTGGAATCACATTGAAGATGTTCTCTACGTCAGGAGCATCATGGTTTCCACCAGTTATTCCGCCAGTAGAATACAGTTTACATACAAGCAATTAGAACATCAAACACTACTCATTATCCTTTCCTTTAAAACAAAAATGTATTTAAATTTTAACAAAACAAATACATATATGAACTCATAGTACGCGATGGTACCTACATTGTAAATTCGATTATACATTTTAAATTCGATTATACCTGTATTGTTCTGTATTATCTCCCCCCCACAACCCCCCCCCCCCCACCCCCCAGTTAGAAAAAAGAGGTAAAAGGAGAAGAAGAAAGATAAAGAAAGAAAGAAAGAAAGAAAGAAGAAAGAAGGAAACCTGGAGACAAGAAGGAAACACTTCTGGCTAATTTCTTATTAAATTCTTTTTAGGGGTATCAAAACAATCCTAAAATTAAATATTTCCAATTCTTAATCCTAGTTTTAAAGTGAATGGGTTCCAAAGTTTCAAAAAGAAATCATATTTATTTCTCAGATTATAAGTAGCTTTTTCTAATGGGATACAACTACGTATTTCTGCATACCATCTTGCAATTCTTATTTCATTGTGATCTTTCCAAGTGACCGCCACACATTTTTTTGCTATTGCTATTGCTATTTTGAGAAATCTTTCCTGATATTTATCTAAAATTAATCTTGGTAATATTCCTTTAGTATCTCCCAATAAAAACAACCTTGAATCCAATGGTATGGTCTTATTCATCAATTGTTCCAAAATGTTTTTTCGGTATTTCCAAAAATGAGTTACCTTAGGACATGCCCATGTGGAGTGTAAAAATGTACCCACATCCTGGTTGCATCTAAAACAAATTTCAGGTAAATTTGGATTTAAATTGTTTAATTTTTTCGGAGTTAAATATAGTTGATGTAAAAAATTGTATTGTACTAAACTATATCTCACATTAATAGTATTTTTCATACTTTCTAAACACAATCTTTTCCAACTTGGTTCATCAATGCTAATATTCAGATCTGTTTCCCATCTTTGTCTTGATTTTTGAATTCCTGTCTTTGGACTAGATTTTTATAACAATTTATAATTGAAGATATAATTTTTTTAGTTCCCTTGCCCTGAATCAGGGATTCAATTCCTTTAATTTGAAATAAAAACATTGAATTACCTAACTTTTCCCTTAAAAAAGATTGTAATTGATAATAGAAAAAAATATTATTCTCTGGAATTTGATATTTGTTTCTCAATTGAGAAAATGTCAAAAAATTATTTCCTTCGTAGCAATCTCCCATATGTTTAATACCCTTCTGTTCCCAGACTTGTAATATTTGATTATTCCAAGCAAACGGCGGTAATCTATTTTTTACTAATGGAGTTTTAGCTGTTAGAAAAAATCTTTTATCATTAGCTTTAACTGTTTTCAACAATATATTAATTAAATGGTTTAGCAAAGGTGACTCTTGATCCTTAACTAATAGCTTCGCTTCCCATGACCCCACAGACGAACTCCAGGGAATCATGTCCCATTCAGTTCTGATCGCACCGCCTCCGGCGATCTCCCCTCCACAACCTCTGCCCTCATCGTTCCTCAGCCCCACGCTGCCCACATCTATCGCCTCCCCGAAATCCACAAAGCGGACTGCCCTGACAGACCCATTGTCACTGCCTTCTCCTACCCCGTTGAACCCTTCTCCACGTGCGGCGATTCCATTTCATCCCTCGTCTTGAGTCGCTTCACACCTCCGTCAACCACAACTCACACGCCCTTCATCTCTTTAACAAACATTAAGTATCTAGGCCCCAATTGCTTTATTTTCACCATGGGCGTCCAATTCAATTTCACCTCCATCCTACACTGAGTCTCAAGGCACTCCGATTCTTCCTCGAGCAGAGACACATTCAATGTCCCTTTACTCACACTCTCCTCCGCTGGCGCAATATCTCCTCGCCCGGAACAACTTCTCTTTAGACTCCTCTCACATTCACCAAGTTAAAGATGGAGGCACGTGCACGCGAATGGACACATGCATGCACTTTTGTCGTGTGAGTCGAATAGTCGTTCATCCAGGTGTAAAATGGCCCAACTCGTTCACCGCATCACCTACGACTGCATCCGACTGTCCTGCATCTGAGCAGTATTAGTCCATTTATCTTCCTTAAACACTAACGTCCACTTTGCCTCCAAATTCCTGAGGACAATCCCGAGTGCCGATGTGATGTGATTCACTGTGATAACATCTTCTGAGTTAATTACCATACGTCAGCTATTTAGTTTCGTTGCTTTGTTGATGGAGGTAGGTGGAGTGGGATGGTGGTGGGATCAAACTTGATGCCAGGCAAAGTCTGAATGGGGATACAATTAGGGAAATATTGAGTCAAAGCATTGTGCAGCATAGAATAGAGCCCTTCAGACACATATATGCCAAACGTTTTGCCTATCTGAATTGGACCCCTTTTTCAATTTCAAGAGTTTAGAAGGTATACAGGGAAACATGAAATATATCGGCAGCCACAAAAATGGTTACATGAGTCTGCATTGAGGTTAAGTGAAATCCCAAATCAATTATACATACATTTGTTGGAGCATAAGATCATAAGATCATGTGATAGGAGCAGAATTAGGCCATTCGGCCCATCAAGTCGTGGAGTGTCTGGAACGGGCTGTCAGCGATGGTGGTGAAAGCAGATGTGAGAGTGACGTGCAAGAAGCTGTTAGATAGGGACATGGATATGAGTGGATAATTCAACATTGCTTTGCCGCAGGAAGTAGAGAATGCGAATAGACTAATAAACATATGTTCTTACTTATAATTCTCCCTATTTTCTGTAATAGAGTAACATAATATCTATTTTCCAGAACAATGCTGGCAGTTATTGCGCAATAACATAATTAGCAGTAACTGACGTGATGAGGGTAACTATGTTTGTTTAACTGACTGACACTAATCCCAATTAATTTGCCTTGATTAGTGGTCATATGATTTATCTGGAGAATATGCTGCGATCTATAAAAGCAAGCGACCTGTCATACCACTGGCAGTAAACGACGATTGTCTCTGGGCATGGACCTGCCGGTACTCAAACAGGTGGAGAACATTTTCTACCCTATCCTTGTCATTGTTGGTATTCCTGGTAAGTGCTTTATTATTCTGTACCCAAGTTTCGCTCTCTCGTCTTTACTGTTTAAAAAGTTTGTGTTATTAATTATTGCTTGAGTTACTGATTCAGCATTGTGCGGCTTATATTTATCGGTTCCGTCCGTCGCACACTGATACTCACACATGTACGATACCAATCTGTTGCTGGTGCTTATTTGGACAGATAACCTACCTGCCAGCAGTGTATCGTAAGTAGAAGGACACGGAGAACCGTGCGTCATGTCAGCGGAGCTCGGAGAGCTGCTGCCTCACAGCGCCAGAGATCCGGTTTGATCTTGACCTGGGATCATGTGTAAAATTTGCACGTGATCTCGGTTGATTGCGGTGATTCAACTGTCAGCTCTGGCTTCATCCACATCCCAAAGTTACAGGCGCTCGACATTCCTCTCACAGATCATTAGTAATACTAACGGCAAGGAGCTTGAAGCTCGCCACTATTCACACACACACACACACACACACACATGCTAGTCACACATCGCACTGAAAAGAGAGGTAGACTGTGCTCTTAGCTGCTAACGGAATCAAAGGATATGGGGAAAAAGCCGGAACGGGGTACTGATTTTGGATGATCAGCCATGATCATATTGAATGGCAGTGCAGGGCCGAATGGCCTACTCCTGCAACTATTTTCCATGTTTCTATGTTTCCATTCCACTTCCGAAATAATATTTGAAACATGCCAAATTTGACCCTACTAATGATAGGTTCATCTTCATAAATCACAGAAGCAGAATGAGGCCATTCAGCCCATCCAGTCTACTGCGCCATGCAATCATGGCTGATCTATCTCTCCCTCCTAACCCCATTCTCCTGCCTTCTCCCCACAACCCCTGACACCTGTACTAATCTCTGTGTTGAAAAACACCCACTGACTTGGCCTCCACAGCCGTCTGTGACAATGAATTCCACAGATTCACCACCCTCGAGCTAAAGAAATTCCTCCTCATCTCCTTTCCAAAAGTCCTCTAAAGCCCTCTGTACCCTCTGGTCCTAGATTCTCGTAAAATGATATAAAACTTAGTGCATGGTATGAAAAGTGGGATAAAGGAGGCGGATTTTTAAATCTCCCAGATTATTTAAGACTGGTGGGACCATGGTCAAAATCAATACACAATAGACAATCGGTTTAGGAGGAGGCCATTCGGCCCTCGGAGCCAGCACCGCCATTCAATGTGATCATGGCTGATCATGCTCAATCAGTACCCCGTTCATGCCTTCTCCCCATACCCCATGACTCCGCTATCCTTAAGAGCTCTATCCAGCTCTCTCTTTAATGCATTCAAAGAATTGGCCTCCACTGCCTTCTGAGGCAGTGAATTCCACAGATTCACAACTCTCTGACTGAAAAAGTTTTTCCTCATCTGCGTTCTAAATGGCCTATCCCTTATTCTTAAACTGTGGCCCCTTGTTCTGAACTCACCCAACATTGGGAACATGTTTCCTGCCTCTAACGTGTCCAACCCCTTAATAATCTTATACGTTTCGATAAGATCCCCTCTCATCCTTCTAAATTCCAGTGTGTACAAGCCCACGTACAGACTCAGAAATTGAGTCTGAAGTTATTTCCAGTATTAATGGACTTCTTTTTCTTCTTGCGTTTGAGACAGCAGAAGTTATGAAGCTGTTTCTGCTTCTGCTGCCTCTGTTTGTTGTCGTTCGCCTGACTGAGGTCAGTTGACAGGGCTCACCACAGGGAGGTCGACAACACCAGCCCTAAATAATGGACAGGATAAAATACAGACAAAATAGTAGTTTCTCGGAGTAGTTTCCAGCGTACAATAGGTGAAGAAGCCTAGAGATGTACAGACACATAAATCAGGGAGACAGGTTGGAGAAATATTTAATACCTCAAGAGAATAATTTTCAATTGAAAAGGAAAAGCATTAGTCAATGCACAAGAGATTTGGAAATGAAAACCTGACAGGCCTAGTGAGTGCAGATAGAATCTCATTATATGCGAGATTGCTGTCATAAAAGCAACGATTTAAAAATAAAATTTAAACAGGAAGGGAACAGGTTGAAAGAGAATACAGACAAGAGATAATGTTAAATGGAAATTGACCTCAAGATGCTTGCCAGAACTGTTCATTTTAAGCTAAACATCCCAGCTCAATGTAACATTTCACTGCGGTCTTCAACAGCTTGTTTGAGATTTGTACAAGTCACATTCAGAAAAGGACACAGATTGCTGGATTACCTCAACGGCTCAAGCAACATCTCTGGAGAACGTGGACAGGTGATGTTTCGGTTCGGGACCATTTTTCAGACTGATTCCATAAACTAGTGTACGAAAGAATCAGTCTGAAGAAGTGTCCCGAGCCGAAACGTCACCTATCCATATTCTCCAGAGATGCTGCCTGACCCGCTGAGTTACTCCAGCACTCTGTGAAACGTCACCTATCCAAGTTCTCCAGAGATGCTGCCTGACCCGCTGAGTTACTCCAGCACTCTGTGAAACGTCACCTATCCATGTTCTCCAGAGATGCTGCCTGACCCGCTGAGTTACTCCAGCACTCTGTGAAACGTCACCTATCCATGTTCCCCAGAGATGCTGCCTGACCCGCTGAGTTACTCCAGCACTCTGTGAAACATCACCTATCCATGTTCTCTACAGATGCTGCCTGACCCGCTGAGTTCCTCCAGCAATTTGTGTTTTTTTCTAGTAAACCAGCATCTGTAGTTCTTTGTGTCTACATCCGAAGAAGATTTGCGTATCGTTACCAAATTAAGAATGTTGACAAATATCATGAAACAGGAGAGTATAAATGATAACCCAAATTCAAATGATTTCTAATTTCTCCTCATCTTAATCCTAAATTTGATGCCCTGTAACCGGGGAAATTATTTGAGACATCCCACCGGGGAAAAACATATCGCACACTGAACCCCGATATCCCAGTCAGAATTTGTCACGTTCAATTCGACTCCTCACAGCGCCAGAGACCCGGGTTCAATCCTGACCTCGGGTGCTTTCTGTGTGGAGTTTGCATCTTCTCCCCGTGACCGCGTGGGTTTCCTCCGGGTGCTCCGGTATCTTCCCACATCCCAGAGACGTGTCCGTGTGGGTTTGCAGGTTAATCAGCCTCTGTACAATTGTTCCGAGTGTGGTAGGGAGTGGATGAGAAAGTGGGATAACACAGAACTAGTGGGAACGGGTGATCGATTGTCGGCGTGGGCTCGATGGGCCGAAGGACTTGTTTCTGTGCTGGAACCTCTACAAAAGACTTACAATCCCAGGCTCATCAATCCTTAATTAAGCTGCACAATGAGGTTATTGACCTTTACTAGGGTGTTATAGGAACAGCTCAATAGAGTCGTGACACTGACAGCCACCAGGGACTATATGCAAGAACGTCAATGGCAATTCACCAGCCCGCTGACTAATTAGAATTTACAACATGTCTTCTGAGTGATTAACTAGTCCACACCAATCATTAATTACACGATTATGACACTCGGGCAGCTACCTCTGGAGGAATGAAAAAGCATAAAATGGAAGATAGACACAAAAAGCTTGAGTGACTCAGCGGGTCAGACAGCATCTCTGAAGAGAAGGAATGGGTGACGTTTCGAGTTGGTTCTTCAGACCTAAAATGGATCCAGGGCTAATTTGGAATTGGAGAGAGAGAGTGAGAGGGAGAGATGGAGGGAGGGAGAGAGAGAGAGAGAGAAAGAGAGAGGGAGGGAGAGAGAGAGAGAGAGAGGGAGAGAGGGAGAGGTGAGAGAGGGAGAGAGGGAGTGAGGCGAGAGAGGGAGAGAGGGGGGGAGAGAGAGAGAGAGAGAGTCTGTTGTGGTTTTAACGAGCAGCTGAGACAGCCCAATTTCAGTGAGGCATTTATCTCGGAATTACATGTCACAGTAGTGTGAGATTGCTCTGGACATTTCCACTGCGCTTCAAAGCTTTACAATTCCCACTCAACCCTGCTGCAAAACTAAACTTGCAAGAAATTGCAGAGAGTTTTGGAAGCAGCCCAGACCATCACACAAAGCATCCTCCCTCCCACTGACTCCATCTACACCTCACGCTGCCTCAGCAAGGCCAGCAGCATAATCAAGGACCAGACTCACCCCGGTCACTCCCTCTCCTCCCCTCTCCCATCGGGCAAGAGGTACAGAAGTGTGAAAACGCACACCTCCAGATTCAGGGGCAGTTTCTTCCCAGCTGTTATCAGGCAACTGAATCATCCCACCACCACCACCAGAGAGCAGTCCTGAGCTACCATCTTCCTCATTGGAGACCCTCCAACCACCTTTAGTCAGACTTTACTGGACTTTATCTTGCACTAAACGATATTCCCTTTATCCTGTATCTGTACACCGTGGACGACTTGATTGTAATCATGTATTGTCTTTTTGCTGACTGGTTAGCACGCAACAAAAAAGCTTTTCACTGCACCTCGGTACACGTGACAATAGACTAAACTATACCAAGTCTTTGTTTCGAAAACCAAGCTCCGGTTTCCTCGCCCATCCCAAAGACGTGCAGGTTTGTAGGTTAATTGGCCGTCAGTAAATTGCCCCCAATTGTGCAGGGAGTGGATGGGAAAGTGGGTTAACATAGAACAAGTGTGAACGGGCGATCGATGGTCGGCGTGGATCGGTGGGCCGAAGGGACTGTTTCCAAGGCTGTATCTCACACTCAAGTAATGCACCTTATTGAAGCCAGAGCTTTAGTCTAAGTGCAGGATTCACCTGTGGCAATACTACACCCAGTGCAAGTTAACAGCCAGTGTTTAAATTCCCTTCTTATTTATAATAAACGTGTGTAGGGACATACGGATTAGCGGGGGGGTCTCGAACCCTCGGTTGGGCTAACAGGTCACGTGGTGCGGGAGCGCGAGGTATAGTTGTGTCTGGCGCCAAACGGGGGAGATGAGATTAGATTATATTAGTAGTTAAGTAGTGTGTGTCCAAAGTAAGTGCGTTGCGCCTTGTCACGGTTTTTACGAAGAATAAAGTCTTTTGATAATAACGCCCGTTTTGGACTCACTACACGTGCCTATTTTTATCTTTTGTGAGAAAAAAAATCCAGACTTAAAAGTATTAAAATATATCAATAGACAATAGACAATACACAATAGGTGCAGGAGGAGGCCATTCGGCCCTTCGAGCCAGCACTGCCATTCAATGTGATCATGGCTGATCATTCTCAATCAGTACAATCTCAATCAGAAAACATTTCTTCACACACAGAGTGGTGAGTCTGTGGAATTCTCTGGCACAGAAGGTAGTTGAGGCCAGTTCATTTACTATATTTAAGAGGGAGTTAGATGTGGCCCTTGTGGCTACAGGGATCAGAGGGTATGGAGAGAAGGCAGGTACGGGATACTGAGCTGGATGATCAGCCATGTTCATATTGAATGGCGGTGCAGGCTCGAAGGGCCGAATGGCCTACTCCTGCACCTATTTTCTATGTTAAGTACCCCGTTCCTGCCTTCTCCCCTTAACCCCTGACTCCGCTATCCCTAAGAGCTCTATCTAGCTCTCTCGTGAATGCATTCAGAGAATCGGCCTCCACGGCCTTCTGAGGCAGTGATATCGTGTTAATAAGTATTAAAATATTTATATCTGAACTAAACTCAACTAATATTATTGTTCGAAGTTACATGGGGAAATTGTCAAAGACTAATTCTGCCTTCACAGCCTGAGAGTTGGGGAGCAGTTTATTAGGACAGGAATTAAGAAAAAGAATTAAAAGCAGACAAGGTTGACAGAGGTTAAATCCACGAAGTACACTCTCTGTAATAATCTCTCCCTGTTTTATTATTTGGGAATGGAGCGAAGCAATCAGCCCGTTGCAAAGATAAGAAAGGAACCAGCCTCTGTGACTAGACGATAGAACTATGTGAAGTGTGTGAGTTCAGCGTTTGATAACCAAGTCTTGCTGCCTTATAGAGCATCGCACTCTTCATTGCTTCCATCACTATCTGTAACAAGGGCGGCACGGTGGCGCAGCGGTAGAGTTACTGCCTTGCAGTGCTTGCAGCGCCAGATAACCGGTTTCAATCCTGACTACGGGTGCTGTCTGTACGGAGTTTGTTCGTTCTCCCTGTAACCTGTGTGGGTTTTCTCCGATATCTTAGGGCCCTGGTGATACCACACCTGGAGTACTGTGTGCAGTTTTGGTCTCCAAATGTGAGGAAGGATATTCTTGCTATTGAGGTCATGCAGCGTAGGTTTACTAGGTTAATTCCCGGAATGGCGGGAATGTCGTATGTTGAAAGACTGGAGTGACTAGGCTTGTATACACTGGAATTTAGAAGGATGAGAGGGGATCTTATCGAAACGTATAAGATTATTAAGGGGCTGGACACGGTAGAGGCATGAAACATGTTCCCAATGTTGGGGGAGTCCAAAACAAGGGGCCACAGTTTAACAATAAGGGGTAGGCCATTTAGAACTGAGATGAGGAAATACGTTTTCAGTCAGAGAGTTGTAAATCTGTGGAATTCTCTGCCTCAGAAGGCAGTGGAGGCCAATTCTCTGAATGCATTCAAGAGAGAGTTAGATAGAGCTCTTAAGGATAGCGGAGTCAGGGGGTATAGGGAGAAGGCAGGAACGGGGTACTGATTGAGAATGATCAGCCATGATCACGTTGAATGGTGGTGCTGGCTCGAAGGGCCGAATGGCCTCCTCCTGCACCTATTGTCTATTGTCTATTGGCTATCTTTGGCTTCCTCCCACGTTCCAAAGATGTACAGGTTTGTAGGTTAATTGGCTTGGTATAAATGTTTTTAAAAAAAATTATCCTTGGTGTATGTAGCATAGTGTTAATGTGCGGGGATCGCTGGTCGGCGTGGACTCGGTGGGCCGAAGGGTCTGTTTTCGTGCTGTATCTCTAAACTAAACTAAACTTAGTGCTTATCGGCTTTAACTTTCGTTTAGTTTAGAGGTACAGTGTGGAAACATACCCTTCGGCCCATCGAGTCCGTGCCAACCAGCGACCATCCGTTCACCAGTTCTATCCCGCACACTAGGGATACTAGTTTCATTTGCCTGCACGTGATCCATATCCCTCCATTCCCTACATATCCATGAGCCTATCTAAAAGCCTCCCAAACGCCACTATTCCAAATGTCTAAGTGTGTTTCCTTTTCCCATGTATTCATTCTCTGGTGGTTTAATGCCCTCTGTTGGCCTGCAATGTCTGTGCCGAATATCGCCAGATTAATATCATCTCCTCTCCCTGCACGTGATCCACAATGCAACATATAAGATTATTAAGGGGTTGGACAGTGTTCCCTGCCACTGCAAACAACCCATCATCTTCTGTGAAGCAAGATGCTGGTTCACATCGAAGACAGACACAACATGATGGAGTAACTCAGCGGGACAGGCACCGTCTCTGGAGACAAGGAATGGGTGACGATTCGGGTCGAATCTGAAGAAGGGTCTCGACCCAAAACGTCATCCATTCCTTCTCTCCAGAGATGCTGCCTGTCCCGCTGAGTTACTCCAGTAGGTTGTGTCTATCTTCATCTTCTGCTCCTTTATTTATTTTAGATGCCTTCTCTGACACCTCAGACAAGATGATTTTCTGTTCAATAAAACGGGCCCTCAATGCTAATTCCATTTCCCACTGGTCAGTCAGAGAGTGGTGAAGGTGTGGATTTCTCTGCCTCGGAAGGCAGTGGAGGCCAGTTCGTTGGATGCTTTCAAGAGAGAGCTGGATAGAGCACTTAAGGATAGCGGAGTGAGGGGGTATGGGGAGAAGGCAGGAACGGGGTACTGATTGAGAGTGATCAGCCATGATCGCATTGAATGGCGGTGCTGGCTCGAAGGGCTGAATGGCCTACTCCTGCACCTATTGTCTATTGTCTATTGTCTATTGGTTGAGCCTTTGAGGACTTGGTTTTGTAGGACTTTGGCTTGGCTGCATTTGGAGTATTGAATGCAGTTATGGTTGCCCTTATGTGCAGTTATGTTAGAGGCAGGAAACATATTCCCAATGTTGGGGGAGTCCAGAACAAGGGGCCACAGTTTAAGAATAAGGGGTAGGCCATTTAGAACGGAGATGAGGAAAAACTTTTTCAGTCAGAGAGTTATGAATCTGTGGAATTCACTGCCTCAGAAGGCAGTGGAGGCCAATTCTCTGAATGCATTCAAGAGAGAGCTAGATATAGCTCTTAAGGATAGCGGAGTCAGGGGGTATGGGGAGATGGCAGGAACGGGGTACTGATTGAGAATGATTAGCCATGATCACATTGAATGGCGGTGCTGGCTCGAAGGGCCGAATGGCCTCCTCCTGCACCTATTGTCTATTGTCTATTGTCTAGCACAGAAATTGAAATACATTAAGAAGACGGCATAACAAAAAGGAAAGAAGTCTAACTGTAAAAATGAGAGAAATAGGTGATAAGAGCAGAATTAGGCCATTCGGCCCATCAAGTCCACTCTGCCATTCAATCGTGGCTGATGTATCTCTGCCTCCTAACCCCATTCTCCTGCCTTCTCCCTATAACCCCAGACATTGTCAGATACAGCTTGGCATCTGCCTCCACCATTACCCCTGGCAGCGCGTTCCAGCCCCCCCCACATCCTCTGTGCCCGCACATCTCCTTTAAACTGTGCCCTTTCACCTTGAAGTCCCTGGCGTACACAACCTGGAAAAAAGGTTGTGACTGTCCACCCTATCTGTGCCTCCCATGGTTTAATATAAATCTCTCAGCCTCTGAGACACCTGAGAAAACAATCCAAGTCTGTCCAACCGCTCCTTATTGAATGAAAAGCCGTACAAAGAAAGTTTTAATAAACACAAGCGATTGGGGTCGAATAAAGGAACAGATGTGTCAGTCTGAAGAATTCTCCATTTAGGCTAAAGCTCTAGATACAAAAGGAACTGGAGTATAGGAACAGGCAAAAAAAGACACATAGTGCTGGAGTAACTCAGCGGGTCAGGCAGCATCTCTGGAGAACATGGATAGGTGACGTTTCACAGAGTGCTGGAGTAACTCAGCGGATCAGGCAGCATCTGTGGAGAACATGGATATGTGACGTTTCACAGAGTGCTGGAGTAACTCATCGGGTCAGGCAGCATCTCTGGAGAACATGGATTAACGATGTTTGGGGTTGGGACCCTTCTGTTTTGGGACAGGACCCCAACAAGGAACTGCAGATGCTGGTTTACCTAAACAGAAGGATCCAGCCCCGAAAAGTCACCTATCCATGTCCTCCACAGATGCTGCCTGACCACCAGCACTTTGTGTCTTTTTCTTTGTTAAACCAGCATCTGCAGTTCCTTGTGTCTACATTATAGGGACAAGCGGCCGGATTAATCAAAGGAAATTACAAAAGACAATGAACAGATTTAATAGAAAAATCCAGAAATTATTTAGAGAAAATTGGGAAACGTTAATAGAAACTGACAGAAAGAAAAGGCAGAAGGAAAATGCTGGAGTCACTCAGCGGGACAGGCAGCATCTCTGGAGAGAAGGAATGGGTGACGTTTTGGGTCGAGACCCTTCTTCAGTCTCATAACTTCAGACACATAAGCAGCACCTTGCCTCTTCCATGTAAGATGCGGAGTGTCAAAGCATATCTGTTCTTTAGAGTGCATTCCTTGTCACAGTAAATGGTGGGCAGGGATTTATTTTAACGCTTGGAATATTTCAGTTTTACTTCTTTACGAAACGAAGCATGCAGAGTCGGCTGCTTCAAGATTCAATTAAAGTTGGACGTGACAGGGTTGCTAAAGTTGGACGTGACATGAGCTTGTTGTTTTACTGGAACGTTGGAGGTTGAGGGGAGACCTGATAGAGGTATAAAAAATCATGAGAGGCATAGAAACAGTAGACAGTCAGAACCTTTATCAAAGACTAGAGGGCATAGCCTTAAGGTGAGAGGGGCAAAGTTTAACGGAGATGTGCGGGGGCAGGGTTTTTTTACACAGGTGTATGCCTGGAATGCACTGAAACACATTTCAGGGTTGGTGGTGGAGGCAGATACGACAATGGCGTTTAAGAGGGTTTTAGGAGGGTTTTAGGTATGGGTATGCAGGGGATGGAGGGACAATAGACAATAGACAATAGGTGCAGGAGGAGGCCATTCGGCCCTTCAAGCCAGCACCACCATTCAATGTGATCATGGCTGATCATTCTCAATCAGTACCCCGTTCCTGCCTTCTCCCCATACCCCTTGACTCCGCTATCCCTAAGAGCTCCATCTAGCTCTCTCTTGAATGCATCCAGAGAATTGGCCTCCACTGCCTTCTGAGGCACAGAATTAGACAATAGACAATAGGTGCAGGCGTAGGCCATTCGGCCCTTCGAGCCAGCACCACAGATTCCACAGATTTACAACTCTCTGGCTGAAAAAGTTTTTCCTCATCTCCGTTCTAAATGGCCTACCCCTTATTCTTAAACTGTGGCCCCTTGTTCTGGACTCCCCCAACATTGGGAATATGTTTCCTGCCTCTAACATAACTGCCGTAAATGAGGGATGACCTTTCATGCATCTGCTCTTTTCTGCATAATTTCCCTCGGCAATCAGGATTTCCAGTGTTCACAGGGAATTTGAGCACAAGGGCTTAAGGGAACCAAAGCATTCTTTCAATTATCCGAAGAAGGGCCCCGACCTGAAACATCGGCTCTCCATGTTCTCCAGAGATGCCGCCTGACCCGCTGAGGTACTCTAGCACTCTGTGAAACGTCACCTATCCATGTTCTCCAGAGATGCTGCCTGACCCGCTGAGTTACTCCAGCACTCTGTGTCTTATTTGAATGTTATCCTATCATTTCAAGTGCACAAAAGGTGACTCCGATGTTGGATCAATAAAATTAAACCACGTTTACCATGTAAGCCTTCAACATCTTCAACCAGTCAGGCATAAGTAATTACCATTAATTCATAATTAACTGTACTGTAAATGACCTCTGTAATTCTGCTTCAGAAGGCAGTGGAGGCCAATTCTCTGAATGCATTCAAGAGAGAGCTCCATAGAGCTCTTAAGGATAGCGGAGTCAGTGGGTAAGGGGAGAAGGCAGGAACGGGGTACTGATTGAGAATGATCAGTGATGATCACATTGAATGGCGGTGCTGGCTCGAAGGGCCGAATGGCCTCCTCCTGCATCTATTGTAAAATTTTAAAAAATGAATTCCTGATTAAAACTGAATCCCCCGGCTGTGATCTTCAAGTTTAGAACAACAGATGGCCTTGTGTGTTTGTGCTGGTGAGACTTCAGTTAGAGATATTTAAAGCTTGTTTGGTGATGATTATTTTTGTATTCCCCTTTTATGTTGTGTATGTAGGTGGTGCCGGTGCTAACTGGGCGTGAGGGGGAAAGGATGGCCAACGCGAGCGGGACAAACGCATCTCTTGGCAACTTCACGGACTTCGATGGAGGGAGCCCGTACCAAACAATTGAGGTGGTCTTCATCATGATCGTGGCCGGCTCGCTGAGCCTGGTGACCATTATTGGAAACATTCTGGTGATGGTGTCCATCAAAGTGAACCGGCACTTGCAGACCATTAACAATTACTTCATCTTCAGCCTGGCCTGCGCTGATTTGATCATTGGGGTCTTCTCCATGAATCTCTACACCATTTACATCGTCATGGGCTCCTGGCCCCTGGGTCCGGTGGTGTGTGACCTGTGGCTGGCTCTTGATTACGTTGTCAGCAATGCCTCTGTTATGAACCTCCTCATCATCAGCTTTGACCGCTACTTCTGCGTGACCAAGCCTCTCAGCTACCCGGTGAAGAGGTCCAACAAGATGGCGGGCATGATGATCGCCGCCGCCTGGCTGCTCTCCTTCGTCCTCTGGGCCCCGGCCATCCTCTTCTGGCAGTTCATCGTGGGCGGGCGCCAGGTCCCTCAGGGCGAGTGCCACGTCCAGTTCTTCTCCAACCCCGTGGTGACCTTCGGCACGGCCATCGCTGCCTTCTACCTGCCGGTCATCACCATGGCCGTCCTGTACGTGCACATCTCCTGCACCAGCAAGAGCCGCATCAAGAAGGACACCAGGGAGCCGGAGGTGAGCAGGGGCGGCACCTCGCCCAGCCTGGAGCGGCACAAGGTCGCCAAACCCAACAACAACAACGTCTCCGGCACCCTCGACGGGTTGCCGCAGGTCAAGGTGCAAAACGGCAAGGAGGCCGGGGAGGCGGTGATGGGGAACTGCGGTCAGGGGGAGGAGAAGGAGGTGTCCAACGACTACACCTCGGCCAGCGTCGCCCCCTCCGTCCAGAAGGAGGAGGGGGAGGAGGGGGCGGTGGACGGGGGCACCAGGGTCAAGGCCGCGGCCCCTGCGTCGTCCTCAGGCCGCTTCACGGTGGACGGCTCCACGTTCTCCTGCATCAAGGTGGCGACCAAGTCTCGGACCAGCGAGAGCTGCCCAGCGGCGGCAGACCGCGACACGGACCGCGGCGAGAGGGAGCTGGCGGCGGCCCGCAAGATCGTGAGGATGACAAAGGCACCGGCCAAGAAGAGGAAGGGCGCAGTGTCGCGGGAGAGGAAGGTGACCAAGACCATCCTGGCCATCCTGCTGGCCTTCATCATCACCTTGAGCCCCTACCATGTGATGGTCCTCATCAACACCTTCTGCTCTGTCTGCGTCCCCAATACTGTGTGGACCATCGGCTACTGGCTCTGCTACATCAACAGCACCATCAACCCAGCCTGCTACGCACTCTGTAACGACACCTTCAAGAAAACCTTCAAGCACCTACTCTTGTGTCAATATAAAAACATAGGCGCAACGAGGTAGAGAAGCACAAAGCCAAGCACATCCCAATGAACATTTTATACCCATCGAAGCTGACTTTCACTATGTTTCTCTGTAAATGTATGTAATTAATATGTTCAACATAATATGTTAACAATGCCAGAGTATATTTCCAGTACACACTATCCATAATGTGTCGAAAGCACATTTCAACTATGTCCGATTAATTTTTAACGTCTGTTGTAAATGAAGAGTGTGTTGGTTATTGGAGACGTAAGGAACTGCAGATAATGGAATCCTGAGCAAAACACAAAGTGCTGGAGGAACATAGCGGGTCAGGCAGCATCTGTGGATGGAAAGGACAGAGGATGTTTTCGGATCGGGACCCTTCTTTGGATTAATTGTAGTGGTGGGGGGGGGAGCAGTAGGAGGGGAGAAAGCTGGGAGAAAGAGGTGGGGACAGGACAAAGCATGGCAAGTGATAGGTGGATACAGGTGAGGATGGGTTTGGTTGGCAGATAGGTGGAGTGAGTGACAAAGGCTGCAGGTGAGAGGGTGTCAGATACGGAGGGGAGAGGAGTGAAATGTGAAGCCAGAGAGAGTGATCTGGGTGGAAGGGGAGGGGGGAGGAGAGAAGAAAGGTGGGGTAGTGACAGATATGTGTGTGTATTGAGTGGGGGTGGGGGGATGGTACGTGGAAGAGAGTGGTGGGCAAGGCAGTATCGATTTGACTTTGACTTTAGAGATACAGCGCGGAAACAGGCCCTTCGGCCCACCGAGTCCGCACCGACCATCGGTCACCCAGTGCACGAGAACCATCGTACACACACGAGGGACAATTTCCAATCTTACCGAAGTGATTAACCTACAAACCTGTATGTCTTTGGAGTGTGGGAGGAAACCGGAGCACCCGGAGAAAACCCACATGCTCACAGGGAGAACGTACAAACTCCGTACTGACAGCACCCGTAGTCAGGATCGAATCCGAGTCTCTACCGCTGCACCAGCGTGCTGCCCCAAAGTACTTAAAATTAGATCATTCAATGTTCAAACCATTGTGTTGTAAGCTGCCCTCTTGTAAGGAAATAAAAGATGAACCTGTCTAAAATTTAAACATTATAAAATGCAACAGGGATGTTCATTGATATATATTACACAGTATCAAAGATAATAACCAGAAGGGTCCCTTTTTTCAGACTGATTCCATAAACTAGTGTACGAAAGAATCAGTCTGAAGAAGGGTCCCGACCCGAAACGTCAGCTATCCTTGTTCTCCACAGATGCTGCCTGACCCGCTGAGTTACTCCAGCACTCTGTGAAACGTCACCTATCCATGTTCTCCACAGATACTGCTTGACCCGCTGAGTTACTCCAACAATCTGTGTCTTTTTTAATATTAACTAGTCCCTTCAATACTTTTGTGCTTCTATTATATCCTTATAATGTAATTAAGAATTCTGATTTCGTGGCTTCAATTTCCGATTCACTCATTAATTAAAAAAAGGCATTTAATGCAAGAAAAAGATCTTTCCTTTTATCCAGAAAATATATTCTAATCTAATAATTCATAGCATTTTATTGTGTCCTAGCCTGATAGCAATTCATTAGAATAGTTCTCTTAGTGGATTGCAATTTTTTAATCAGTTTTCAGGCGGCACGGTGGCGCAGCGGTAAAGTTGCTGCCTCACAGCGCCAGAGACCCAGGTTCAATCCTGACTACGGGTGCTGTCTGTGCGGAGTTTGTACGTTCTCCCCGTGACTGCATGGGCTTTCTCCGGGAGCTCTGGTTTTCTCCCACACTCCAAAGATGTACAAGTTTATAGATTAATTGGCCTGGCATAATTGTAAATTGTCCCTAACATGTGTAGGATAGTGTTAGTGTGCGGGAATCGCTGGTCGGCGCGGACTTGGTGGGCTGAAGGGCCTGTTTCCACGCTGAATATCTAAGCCCTAAACCAAACCAAATTCTTCCTTTCCGTTGCTTAGAACACAGCAACCACGAGCTCAGAATTCCATCAACAACAATAATCCATTCGGTTTTAGTAAACTGATTTTCACTAACCTCCATAAATTCTTGACAGGAATCTCTAGAAACGCAGAGCTCACCATGCTAATAACCTTCTAACATAGAATCATAGAGTCATAGGGTGATGCAGTGTGGAAACAGGCCCTTCGGCCCAACTCGCCCACACCGGCCAACAATGTCCCAGCTATCCTAGTCCCACCTGCCTGCGCTTGGTCTGGTTAACCTTCTATTAACCTTCTATTAACCGGTCTAACTTTGAGGAAGAGTCCCCACCTGAAACGTCGCCTGTCCATTCCCCTCCACAGATGCTGCCTGATCCGCTGAGTTCCTCCAGCACTTTGTCTTTTGCTCAAAGTACAAGCGTCTGCAGTTCCTTGCATCTCCTGCTCTGCCTCCTAAACTGATGACTCGAACCATCCTTGGTCTCCTCCTGGTTACCAAGCTCGTTGTTAACGAGGGAGTTGATGGAAGTGATGACGCTGGCTGCATTTCTGAGGCAGCGCCTCCTGTCGATCTCCGGAGGCGGCCAGGAATGCCTCAATGCCACCACTTCGTGTGGAGACTGAGGAGACCTGGCATGTCTCCAGTAATTCTTCCAAGCCCACCGTGGACAGCGTACTGTCGGCCTGCATCACGGCCTGGTTGGGGAACAGCTCTGCCCAAGAAATTGCAGACAGTTGTAGATGTAGCCCAGCCCATCCCACACACCACACTCCCCACCATTGTAGATGTGGCCCAGTCCATCCCACACACCACACTCCCCACCATTGTAGATGTAGCCCAGTCCATCACACAGGCCAGACGCGTACATTCACGGTTACATCACGGCATTTTCTGTCTTTTGTTGTAAACCGGCATCAGCAGTTCTTTGTGTTGTTTGGGCAGCTTACAACCCAGTGGTGTGAATATTGCTTTCTCTAACTTCAAGTAACCCTTGCTTCCCCTCTCTCTCTGCCCCTATCCCACCAACGTTATTGTACTGGCTGCAAAGTCGTCTCGTTGAGTCTCATTGTCTGTAACTCGTTTTCACCCAGCTCACAGCTGACAGTGGCCTGTTTCCTTTATCATCGCTACCTTTTCGCATATCTTTCATTCATTTGTTCTACACCTCTCTACATCAGAGAGTTGTGAATCTGTGGAATTCTCTGCCTCGGAAGGCAGTGGAGGCCAATTCTCTGAATGCATTCAAGAGAGAGCTAGATAGAGCTCTTAAGGATAGCGGAGTCAGGGGGTATGGGGAGAAGGCAGGTACTGATTAAGAATGATCAGCCATGATCACGTTGAATGGTGGTGCTGGCTCGAAGGGCCGAATGGCCTCCTCCTGCACCTATTGTCTATTGTCTATTGGCTATCTTTGGCTTCCTCCCACGTTCCAAAGATGTACAGGTTTGTAGGTTAATTGGCTTGGTATAAATGTTTTTAAAAAAAATTATCCTTGGTGTATGTAGCATAGTGTTAATGTGCGGGGATCGCTGGTCCGCGTGGACTCGGTGGGCCGAAGGGTCTGTTTTCGTGCTGTATCTCTAAACTAAACTAAACTTAGTGCTTATCGGCTTTAACTTTCGTTTAGTTTAGAGGTACAGTGTGGAAACATACCCTTCGGCCCATCGAGTCCGTGCCAACCAGCGACCATCCGTTCACCAGTTCTATCCCGCACACTAGGGATACTAGTTTCATTTGCCTGCACGTGATCCATATCCCTCCATTCCCTACATATCCATGAGCCTATCTAAAAGCCTCCCAAACGCCACTATTCCAAATGTCTAAGTGTGTTTCCTTTTCCCATGTATTCATTCTCTGGTGGTTTAATGCCCTCTGTTGGCCTGCAATGTCTGTGCCGAATATCGCCAGATTAATATCATCTCCTCTCCCTGCACGTGATCCACAATGCAACATATAAGATTATTCAGGGGTTGGACAGTGTTCCCTGCCACTGCAAACAACCCATCATCTTCTGTGAAGCAAGATGCTGGTTCACATCGTAGACAGACACAACATGATGGAGTAACTCAGCGGGACAGGCACAGTCTCTGGAGACAAGGAATGGGTGACGATTCGGGTCGAATCTGAAGAAGGGTCTCGACCCAAAACGTCATCCATTCCTTCTCTCCAGAGATGCTGCCTGTCCCGCTGAGTTACTCCAGTAGGTTGTGTCTATCTTCATCTTCTGCTCCTTTATTTATTTTAGATGCCTTCTCTGACACCTCAGACAAGATGATTTTCTGTTCAATAAAACGGGCCCTCAATGCTAATTCCATTTCCCACTGGTCAGTCAGAGAGTGGTGAAGGTGTGGATTTCTCTGCCTCAGAAGGCAGTGGAGGCCAGTTCGTTGGATGCTTTCAAGAGAGAGCTGGATAGAGCACTTAAGGATAGCGGAGTGAGGGGGTATGGGGAGAAGGCAGGAACGGGGTACTGATTGAGAGTGATCAGCCATGATCGCATTGAATGGCGGTGCTGGCTCGAAGGGCTGAATGGCCTACTCCTGCACCTATTGTCTATTGTCTATTGTCTATTGGTTGAGCCTTTGAGGACTTGGTTTGTAGGACTTTGGCTTGGCTGCATTTGGAGTATTGAATGCAGTTATGGTTGCCCTTATGTGCAGTTATGTTAGAGGCAGGAAACATATTCCCAATGTTGGGGGAGTCCAGAACAAGGGGCCACAGTTTAAGAATAAGGGGTAGGCCATTTAGAACGGAGATGAGGAAAAACTTTTTCAGTCAGAGAGTTATGAATCTGTGGAATTCACTGCCTCAGAAGGCAGTGGAGGCCAATTCTCTGAATGCATTCAAGAGAGAGCTAGATATAGCTCTTAAGGATAGCGGAGTCTGGGGGTATGGGGAGAAGGCAGGAACGGGGTACTGATTGAGAATGATTAGCCATGATCACATTGAATGGCGGTGCTGGCTCGAAGGGCCGAATGGCCTCCTCCTGCACCTATTGTCTATTGTCTATTGTCTAGCACAGAAATTGAAATACATTAAGAAGACGGCATAACAAAAAGGAAAGAAGTCTAACTGTAAAAATGAGAGAAATAGGTGATAAGAGCAGAATTAGGCCATTCGGCCCATCAAGTCCACTCTGCCATTCAATCGTGGCTGATGTATCTCTGCCTCCTAACCCCATTCTCCTGCCTTCTCCCTATAACCCCAGACACTGTCAGATACAGCTTGGCATCTGCCTCCACCATTACCCCTGGCAGCGCGTTCCAGCCCCCCCCACATCCTCTGTGCCCGCACATCTCCTTTAAACTGTGCCCTTTCACCTTGAAGTCCCTGGCGTACACAACCTGGAAAAAAGGTTGTGACTGTCCACCCTATCTGTGCCTCCCATGGTTTAATATAAATCTCTCAGCCTCTGAGACACCTGAGAAAACAATCCAAGTCTGTCCAACCGCTCCTTATTGAATGAAAAGCCGTACAAAGAATGTTTTAATAAACACAAGCGATTGGGGTCGAATAAAGGAACAGATGTGTCAGTCTGAAGAATTCTCCATTTAGGCTAAAGCTCTAGATACAAAAGGAACTGGAGTATAGGAACAGGCAAAAAAAGACACATAGTGCTGGAGTAACTCAGCGGGTCAGGCAGCATCTCTGGAGAACATGGATAGGTGACGTTTCACAGAGTGCTGGAGTAACTCAGCGGATCAGGCAGCATCTGTGGAGAACATGGATATGTGACGTTTCACAGAGTGCTGGAGTAACTCATCGGGTCAGGCAGCATCTCTGGAGAACATGGATTAACGATGTTTGGGGTTGGGACCCTTCTGTTTTGGGTCAGGACCCCAACAAGGAACTGCAGATGCTGGTTTACCTAAACAGAAGGATCCAGCCCCGAAAAGTCACCTATCCATGCCCTCCACAGATGCTGCCTGACCACCAGCACTTTGTGTCTTTTTCTTTGTTAAACCAGCATCTGCAGTTCCTTGTGTCTACATTATAGGGGCAGGCGGCCGGATTAATCAAAGGAAATTACAAAAGACAATGAACAGATTTAATAGAAAAATCCAGAAATTATTTAGAGAAAATTGGGAAACGTTAATAGAAACTGACAGAAAGAAAAGGCAGAAGGAAAATGCTGGAGTCACTCAGCGGGACAGGCAGCATCTCTGGAGAGAAGGAATGGGTGACGTTTTGGGTCGAGACCCTTCTTCAGTCTCATAATTTCAGACACATAAGCAGCACCTTGCCTCTTCCATGCAAGATGCGGAGTGTCAAAGCATCTCTGTTCTTTAGAGTGCATTCCTTGTCACAGTAAATGGTGGGCAGGGATTTATTTTAACGCTTGGAATATTTCAGTTTTACTTCTTTACGAAACGAAGCTGCTTCAAGATTCAATTAAAGTTGGACGTGACAGGGTTGTTAAAGTTGGACGTGACATGAGCTTGTTGTTTTACTGGAACGTTGGAGGTTGAGGGGAGACCTGATAGAGGTATAAAAAATCATGAGAGGCATAGAAACAGTAGACAGTCAGAACCTTTATCAAAGACTAGAGGGCATAGCCTTAAGGTGAGAGGGGCAAAGTTTAAAGGATATGTGCGGGGGCAGGGTTTTTTTACACAGGTGGGTGCCTGGAATGCACTGAAACACATTCCAGGGTTGGTGGTGGAGGCAGATACGACAATGGCGTTTAAGAGGGTTTTAGGAGGGTTTTAGGTATGGGTATGCAGGGGATGGAGGGACAATAGACAATAGACAATAGGTGCAGGAGGAGGCCATTCGGCCCTTCAAGCCAGCACCACCATTCAATGTGATCATGGCTGATCATTCTCAATCAGTACCCCGTTCCTGCCTTCTCCCCATACCCCTTGACTCCGCTATCCCTAAGAGCTCCATCTAGCTCTCTCTTGAATGCATCCAGAGAATTGGCCTCCACTGCCTTCTGAGGCACAGAATTGGACAATAGACAATAGGTGCAGGCGTAGGCCATTCGGCCCTTCGAGCCAGCACCACAGATTCCACAGATTTCCAACTCTCTGGCTGAAAAAGTTTTTCCTCATCTCCGTTCTAAATGGCCTACCCCTTATTCTTAAACTGTGGCCCCTTGTTCTGGACTCCCCCAACATTGGGAATATGTTTCCTGCCTCTAACATAACTGCCGTAAATGAGGGATGACCTTTCATGCATCTGCTCTTTTCTGCATAATTTCCCTTGGCAATCAGGATTTCCAGTGTTCACAGGGAATTTGAGCACAAGGGCTTAAGGGAACCAAAGCATTCTTTCAATTATCCGAAGAAGGGCCCCGACCTGAAACATCGGCTCTCCATGTTCTCCAGAGATGCCGCCTGACCCGCTGAGGTACTCCAGCACTCTGTGAAACGTCACCTATCCATGTTCTCCAGAGATGCTGCCTGACCCGCTGAGTTACTCCAGCACTCTGTGTCTTATTTGAATGTTATCCTATCATTTCAAGTGCACAAAAGGTGACTCCGATGTTGGATCAATAAAATTAAACCACGTTTACCATGTAAGCCTTCAACATCTTCAACCAGTCAGGCATAAGTAATTACCATTAATTCATAATTAACTGTACTGTAAATGACCTCTGTAATTCTGCTTCAGAAGGCAGTGGAGGCCAATTCTCTGAATGCATTCAAGAGAGAGCTACATAGAGCTCTTAAGGATAGCGGAGTCAGTGGGTAAGGGGAGAAGGCAGGAACGGGGTACTGATTGAGAATGATCAGTGATGATCACATTGAATGGCGGTGCTGGCTCGAAGGGCCGAATGGCCTCCTCCTGCATCTATTGTAAAATTTAAAAAAATGAATTCCTGATTAAAACTGAATCCCCCGGCTGTGATCTTCAAGTTTAGAACAACAGATGGCCTTGTGTGTTTGTGCTGGTGAGACTTCAGTTAGAGATATTTAAAGCTTGTTTGGTGATGATTATTTTTGTATTCCCCTTTTATGTTGTGTATGTAGGTGGTGCCGGTGCTAACTGGGCGTGAGGGGGAAAGGATGGCCAACGCGAGCGGGACAAACGCATCTCTTGGCAACTTCACGGACTTCGATGGAGGGAGCCCGTACCAAACAATTGAGGTGGTCTTCATCATGATCGTGGCCGGCTCGCTGAGCCTGGTGACCATTATTGGAAACATTCTGGTGATGGTGTCCATCAAAGTGAACCGGCACTTGCAGACCATTAACAATTACTTCATCTTCAGCCTGGCCTGCGCTGATTTGATCATTGGGGTCTTCTCCATGAATCTCTACACCATTTACATCGTCATGGGCTCCTGGCCCCTGGGTCCGGTGGTGTGTGACCTGTGGCTGGCTCTTGATTACGTTGTCAGCAATGCCTCTGTTATGAACCTCCTCATCATCAGCTTTGACCGCTACTTCTGCGTGACCAAGCCTCTCAGCTACCCGGTGAAGAGGTCCAACAAGATGGCGGGCATGATGATCGCCGCCGCCTGGCTGCTCTCCTTCGTCCTCTGGGCCCCGGCCATCCTCTTCTGGCAGTTCATCGTGGGCGGGCGCCAGGTCCCTCAGGGCGAGTGCCACGTCCAGTTCTTCTCCAACCCCGTGGTGACCTTCGGCACGGCCATCGCTGCCTTCTACCTGCCGGTCATCGCCATGGCCGTCCTGTACGTGCACATCTCCCGCGCCAGCAAGAGCCGCATCAAGAAGGACACCAGGGAGCCGGAGGTGAGCAGGGGCGGCACCTCGCCCAGCCTGGAGCGGCACAAGGTCGCCAAACCCAACAACAACAACGTCTCCGGCCCCCTCGACGGGTTGCCGCAGGTCAAGGTGCAAAACGGCAAGGAGGCCGGGGAGGCGGTGATGGGGAACTGCGGTCAGGGGGAGGAGAAGGAGGTGTCCAACGACTCCACCTCGGCCAGCGTCGCCCCCTCCGTCCAGAAGGAGGAGGGGGAGGAGGGGGCGGTGGACGGGGGCACCAGGGTCAAGGCCGCGGCCCCTGCGTCGTCCTCAGGCCGCTTCACGGTGGACGGCTCCACGTTCTCCTGCGTCAAGGTGGCGACCAAGTCTCGGACCAGCGAGAGCTGCCCAGCGGCGGCAGACCGCGACACGGACCGCGGCGAGAGGGAGCTGGCGGCGGCCCGCAAGATCGTCAGGATGACAAAGGCACCGGCCAAGAAGAGGAAGGGCGCAGTGTCGCGGGAGAGGAAGGTGACCAAGACCATCCTGGCCATCCTGCTGGCCTTCATCATCACCTTGAGCCCCTACCATGTGATGGTCCTCATCAACACCTTCTGCTCTGTCTGCGTCCCCAATACTGTGTGGACCATCGGCTACTGGCTCTGCTACATCAACAGCACCATCAACCCAGCCTGCTACGCACTCTGTAACGACACCTTCAAGAAAACCTTCAAGCACCTACTCTTGTGTCAATATAAAAACATAGGCGCAACGAGGTAGAGAAGCACAAAGCCAAGCACATCCCAATGAACATTTTATACCCATCGAAGCTGACTTTCACTATGTTTCTCTGTAAATGTATGTAATTAATATGTTCAACATAATATGTTAACAATGCCAGAGTATATTTCCGGTACACACTATCCATAATGTGTCGAAAGCACATTTCAACTATGTCCGATGAATTTTTAACGTCTGTTGTAAATGAAGAGTGTGTTGGTTATTGGAGACGTAAAGAACTGCAGATGCTGGAATCCTGAGCAAACACAAAGTGCTGGAGGAACATAGCGGGTCAGGCAGCATCTGTGGATGGAAAGGACAGAGGATGTTTTCGGATCGGGACCGTTCTTTGGATTAATTGTAGTGGTGGGGGGGGAGCAGTAGGAGGGGAGAAAGCTGGGAGAAAGAGGTGGGGACAGGACAAAGCATGGCAAGTGATAGGTGGATACAGGTGAGGATGGGTTTGGTTGGCAGATAGGTGGAGTGAGTGACAAAGGCTGCAGGTGAGAGGGTGTCAGATACGGAGGGGAGAGGAGTGAAATGTGAAGCCAGAGAGAGTGATCTGGGTGGAAGGGGAGGGGGGAGGAGAGAAGAAAGGTGGGGTAGTGACAGATATGTGTGTGTATTGAGTGGGGGTGGGGGGATGGTACGTGGAAGAGAGTGGTGGGCAAGGCAGTGTCGATTTGACTTTGACTTTAGAGATACAGCGCGGAAACAGGCCCTTCGGCCCACCGAGTCCGCACCGACCATCAGTCACCCAGTGCACGAGAACCATCGTACACACACGAGGGACAATTTCCAATCTTACCGAAGTGATTAACCCACAAACCTGTATGTCTTTGGAGTGTGGGAGGAAACCGGAGCACCCGGAGAAAACCCACATGCTCACAGGGAGAACGTACAAACTCCGTACTGACAGCACCCGTAGTCAGGATCGAATCCGAGTCTCTACCGCTGCACCAGCGTGCTGCCCCAAAGTACTTAAAATTAGATCATTCAATGTTCAAACCATTGTGTTGTAAGCTGCCCTCTTGTAAGGAAATAAAAGATGAACCTGTCTAAAATTTAAGCATTATAAAATGCAACAGGGATGTTCATTGATATATATTACACAGTATCAAAGATAATAACCAGAAGGGTCCCTTTTTTCAGACTGATTCCATAAACTAGTGTACGAAAGAATCAGTCTGAAGAAGGGTCCCGACCCGAAACGTCAGCTATCCTTGTTCTCCACAGATGCTGCCTGACCCGCTGAGTTACTCCAGCACTCTGTGAAACGTCACCTATCCATGTTCTCCACAGATACTGCTTGACCCGCTGAGTTACTCCAACAATCTGTGTCTTTTTTAATATTAACTAGTCCCTTCAATACTTTTGTGCTTCTATTATATCCTTATAATGTAATTAAGAATTCTGATTTCGTGGCTTCAATTTCCGATTCACTCATTAATTAAAAAAAGGCATTTAATGCAAGAAAAAGATCTTTCCTTTTATCCAGAAAATATATTCTAATCTAATAATTCATAGCATTTTATTGTGTCCTAGCCTGATAGCAATTCATTAGAATAGTTCTCTTAGTGGATTGCAATTTTTTAATCAGTTTTCAGGCGGCACGGTGGCGCAGCGGTAAAGTTGCTGCCTCACAGCGCCAGAGACCCAGGTTCAATCCTGACTACGGGTGCTGTCTGTGCGGAGTTTGTACGTTCTCCCCGTGACTGCATGGGCTTTCTCCGGGAGCTCTGGTTTTCTCCCACACTCCAAAGATGTACAAGTTTATAGATTAATTGGCCTGGCATAATTGTAAATTGTCCCTAACATGTGTAGGATAGTGTTAGTGTGCGGGAATCGCTGGTCGGCGCGGACTTGGTGGGCTGAAGGGCCTGTTTCCACGCTGAATATCTAAGCCCTAAACCAAACCAAATTCTTCCTTTCCGTTGCTTAGAACACAGCAACCACGAGCTCAGAATTCCATCAACAACAATAATCCATTCGGTTTTAGTAAACTGATTTTCACTAACCTCCATAAATTCTTGACAGGAATCTCTAGAAACGCAGAGCTCACCATGCTAATAACCTTCTAACATAGAATCATAGAGTCATAGGGTGATGCAGTGTGGAAACAGGCCCTTCGGCCCAACTCGCCCACACCGGCCAACAATGTCCCAGCTATCCTAGTCCCACCTGCCTGCGCTTGGTCTGGTTAACCTTCTATTAACCTTCTATTAACCTTCTATTAACCGGTCTAACTTTGAGGAAGAGTCCCCACCTGAAACGTCGCCTGTCCATTCCCCTCCACAGATGCTGCCTGATCCGCTGAGTTCCTCCAGCACTTTGTCTTTTGCTCAAAGTACAAGCGTCTGCAGTTCCTTGCATCTCCTGCTCTGCCTCCTAAACTGATGACTCGAACCATCCTTGGTCTCCTCCTGGTTACCAAGCTCGTTGTTAACGAGGGAGTTGATGGAAGTGATGACGCTGGCTGCATTTCTGAGGCAGCGCCTCCTGTCGATCTCCGGAGGCGGCCAGGAATGCCTCAATGCCACCACTTCGTGTGGAGACTGAGGAGACCTGGCATGTCTCCAGTAATTCTTCCAAGCCCACCGTGGACAGCGTACTGTCGGCCTGCATCACGGCCTGGTTGGGGAACAGCTCTGCCCAAGAAATTGCAGACAGTTGTAGATGTAGCCCAGCCCATCCCACACACCACACTCCCCACCATTGTAGATGTGGCCCAGTCCATCCCACACACCACACTCCCCACCATTGTAGATGTAGCCCAGTCCATCACACAGGCCAGACGCGTACATTCACGGTTACATCACGGCATTTTCTGTCTTTTGTTGTAAACCGGCATCAGCAGTTCTTTGTGTTGTTTGGGCAGCTTACAACCCAGTGGTGTGAATATTGCTTTCTCTAACTTCAAGTAACCCTTGCTTCCCCTCTCTCTCTGCCCCTATCCCACCAACGTTATTGTACTGGCTGCAAAGTCGTCTCGTTGAGTCTCATTGTCTGTAACTCGTTTTCACCCAGCTCACAGCTGACAGTGGCCTGTTTCCTTTATCATCGCTACCTTTTTGCATATCTTTCATTCATTTGTTCTACACCTCTCTACATCAGAGAGTTGTGAATCTGTGGAATTCTCTGCCTCGGAAGGCAGTGGAGGCCCATTCTCTGAATGCATTCAAGAGAGAGCTAGATAGAGCTCTTAAGGATAGCGGAGTCAGGGGGTATGGGGAGAAGGCAGGTACTGATTAAGAATGATCAGCCATGATCACATTGAATGGCGGTGCTGGCTCGAAGGGCCGAATGGCATCCTCCTGCACCTATTGTCTATTGTCTATCACCGTCTGTATCTCTCGTTTCCCTTTCCCCCGACTCTCAGTCTGAAGAAGGGTCTCGACTGGAAACGGGTAATTATAGACCAGTTAGTCTGACATCAGTGGTGGGGAAGATGCTGGAGTCAATTATAAAAGACGAAATTGCTGAGCATTTGGATAGCAGTAACGGGATCATTCCGAGTCAGCATGGATTTACGAAGGGGAAATCATGCTTGACAAATCTACTGGAATTTTTTGAGGATGTAACTAGGAAAATTGACAGGGGAGAGTCAGTGGATGTGGTGTACCTCGACTTTCAGAAAGCCTTCGACAAGGTCCCACACAGGAGATTAGTGGGCAAAATTAGGGCACATGGTATTGGGGGTAGGGTACTGACATGGATAGAAAATTGGTTGACAGACAGAAAGCAAAGAGTGGGGATAAATGGGTCCCTTTCGGAATGGGAGGCAGTGACCAGTGGGGTACCGCAAGGTTCGGTGCTGGGACCCCAGCTATTTACGATATACATTAATGACTTAGATGAAGGGATTAAAAGTACCATTAGCAAATTTGCAGATGATACTAAGCTGGGGGGTAGTGTGAATTGTGAGGAAGATGCAATAAGGCTGCAGGGTGACTTGGACAGGTTGTGTGAGTGGGCGGATACATGGCAGATGCAGTTTAATGTAGATAAGTGTGAGGTTATTCACTTTGGAAGTAAGAATAGAAAGGCAGATTATTATCTGAATGGTTTCAAGTTAGGAGGAGGGGGAGTTCAACGAGATCTGGGTGTCCTAGTGCATCAGTCAATGAAAGGAAGCATGCAGGTACAGCAGGCAGTGAAGAAAGCCAATGGAATGTTGGCCTTCGTAACAAGAGGAGTTGAGTATAGGAGCAAAGAGGTCCTTCTACAGTTGTACCGGGCCCTGGTGAGACCGCACCTGGAGTACTGTGTGCAGTTTTGGTCTCCAAATTTGAGGAAGGATATTCTTGCTTTGGAGGGCGTGCAGCGTAGGTTCACTAGGTTAATTCCCGGAATGGCGGGACTGCCGTATGTTGAAAGGCTGGAGCGATTGGGCTTGTATACACTGGAATTTAGAAGGATGAGGGGGGATCTTATTGAAACATATAAGATAATTAGGGGATTGGACACATTAGAGTCAGGAAACATGTTCCCAATGTTGGGGGAGTCCAGAACAAGGGGCCACAGTTTAAGAATAAGGGGTAGGCCATTTAGAACGGAGATGAGGAAGAACCTTTTCAGTCAGAGAGTGGTGAAGGTGTGGAATTCTCTGCCTCAGAAGGCAGTGGAGGCCAGTTCGTTGGATGCTTTCAAGAGAGAGCTGGATAGAGCTCTTAAGGTTAGCGGAGTGAGGGGGTATGGGGAGAAGGCAGGAACGGGGTACTGATTGAGAGTGATCAGCCATGATCGCATTGAATGGCGGTGCTGGCTCGAAGGGCTGAATGGCCTACTCCTGCACCTATTGTCTATTGTCTATTGTCTATTGTCCAGAGATGCTGCCTGTCCTGCTGAGTTAGTCCAGCGTCTTGTGTCTTTCTTCATCTCATAGTGGAAGCGTGTTTATCCAGACTAACGGACCTGCACGCTGCCAGCAGGGGGGGACAGCACCCTGTTAGTCAGATCTCTGTATAAAGTGGAGGATGGACAATCTGATTTTGTGTTCAACTCAAGTTTATTTGTCACATACACATACACGATGTGCAGTGAAATGAAAGTGGCAACGCCTGTGGATTTTGCAAAATTGTTTTACAGTTACAGCATATAAATTAAAGTTAATACAGAGAAGACAAAATTTAGTCCCTGGAGTTATAATATTTAACAGTCCTGACGGGCTGTGGGAAGAAACTCCGTCTCATCCTCTCCGTTTTCACAGCGTGACAGCGGAGGCGTTTGCCTGACCGTAGCATCTGGAACAGTCCGTTGCTGGGGTGGTAGGTGTCCCTCATAATCTTGCTTGCTCTGGATCTGCACCTCCTGATGTATAGGTCCTGCAGGGGGGCGAGTGTAGTTCCCATGGTGCGTTCTGCCTAACGCACTACTCTCTGCAGGGCCTTCCTGTCCTGGGCAGAGCTGTTCCCAAACCAGACTGTAATGTTGCCGGAGAGGATGCTCTCTACAGCCCCAGAGTAGAAGCAATGAAGGATCCTCAGAGACACTCTGAATTTCCTCAGCTGTCTGAGGTGGTAAAGGCGCTGCTTTGCCTTACCCACCAGTGCGGCAATGTGCGTTGTCCATGTCAGATCCTCTTTGATGTGGACTCCCAGGTATTTAAAGCTGCTCACCCTGTCCACAGTAGACCGTGTTGAGCATTTGCACGGTTTCAGGACTGGGCGAAGCTTTTGACAATGAATTGTAAGACAGGACAAACAGCATCTAACTGCTGCCTGGCACCTCCGCACACACGGCGATATTGTGGTACATCGTCACAGCTAGTTACAGCTGCTACAACAAGCTAGGTTTGTATCGAACAGTTCAACGCAAGAACAGGCCTTTCGGCCCACAATGTCCGTGCTGAATACGATGCCAAGGCAATCTAACCCCATCTGCCTGCACGTGATCCATATTCCTCCATTCCCTGCATGTGCAAATATCAATTTAAAACCCACTTAAACGCCACTATCGTATCTGCCTCCAACACCACCCCAGGTAGCGTGTTCCAGGCCCCCACCACCTTCTGTGTATAACGTTTGCCCCACACATCTCCTTTAAACTTTGCTCCTCTCACCTTTAATGCGCTCTAGTCTTTGACATTGCCACCCTGGGAAAAAAGGTTCTGAATGTCCACCCTATCTAGCAACAGTCTGTTCGAACTTCTACCATCGGGCAGACGATACAAGGCCTTCTACGCCCGCACCTCCAGACTCAGGAACAGCTTCATCCCCAGGGCCATAGCTGCTATGAACCGGTCCTGCTGAGCCGGACGGTCACATCGCACAGTGAACCGGCACAGATCAACTTGCACTTTATTCTATTTTAAAACTGTTCCAATTTGTTTCACTGGGTTGTCTAAATTTATACTGATTTGCTAATTAATTTATTGCATCGTATGGGAGGCGCATTCCCAATCTCGTTGTACCCCTGTACAATGACAATGAAGATATATTGTATTGTATTGTAGAGTAGACCAGTATCCCAACATGGAAATGTCAAACAATAGAGGGCATAGCTTTAAGTTGCGAGCCACTCAGCGGAAAGACAATACATGATTACAATCATCAGCCAATTCCGCCCTATCAGTCTCCTCAATGTAGAGGGAAAAATCTTCTTCAGCATCATAGCTCAGAGGATGACCAGCTATTTAGAGAGAAACAACCTTGTGGATACAACAGTCCAAAAAGCAGGCATCCCAGTGTTCTCTGGATGTCTCGAACATACCAGCATGATTTGGCACCAAATCCAGACTGCAAGAAAAGAAAAGAGAGATCTGCATGTCGTTTTCCTTGACCTTGCCAATGCGTTCGGAACTGCCCCTCACAGTTTCCTGTGGGCATCCTTTGACTTCTTCAGGATACCAGAGACCATCGCAAGCCTTGTCAAGGCTTATTTTCAGGATCTGCAGCTGTGTTTCACCACGCCAGACTTTACCACCACATGGCACTGCATGGAGATTGGCATAATGGCAGGGTGTACCATCTCCCCATTGATTTTTACAATGGCTATGGAAGTCATCATAAGGGCCTCCAAGTGGGTGGTGGGAGGCGAGCGGCTGATGTCTGGAGTCCGTCTACCACCCATCAGGGCCTACATGGATGACATGACAATCATAACAACAACAGCACCTTGCACCAGGCGCCTTTTAAGGAAGCTTCAAGAGAACATCACTGGGGTTAGAATGAAATTTAAGCCATCCAAATCAAGAAGCATTTCTATAATCAAAGGCAAACTGACGGATCAAAGGTTTTTCATTGATCAAGAACCAATCCCAACTGTGTCAGAGAAGCCAATCAAAAGCCTGGGGAGATGGTATGACTCTAAACTGAAGGACACTGATCAAGCAAATGAGCTGAGGCAAGAAATCATCAAAGGCCTAGAAAACATCGACCGATCCATGTTGCCTGGAAAGCTGAAAATCTGGTGCCTGCAGTTTGGGTTACTACCTCGCCTTATGTGGCCACGAACCATGTAAGACATCACCCTCACAAGAGTTGAGAAGATGGAAAGAACAATCAGCTCTTTTGTGAGAAAGTGGTTAGGTGTTCCTCGATGCCTGAGGAACGTAGGCCTGTACGGTCAGCGGGTACTTCAGCTGCCTCTCTCTAGCCTCACAGAGGAGTTCAAGCGCACTAAAGTCAGACTAGAGATGACCCTGGCAGAATCGAGGGACACTGTCATCCGAGCTGCTGCCCCAACCCTGGCAACAGGAAGGGAGTGGACGGCTAAGAATGCGACACAGCAGGCAAAATCTGCTCTCCACCAAGGCGACATGATTGGGCAAGTCCAACACGGACGAAGTGGCTTGGGGCTTGGCGAAAAGCGACCTTGCTGGAACAAGGCATCCTCACTGGAGCGCCGGAAGTTGGTCACGGCCGAAGTCCGCCGACAGGAGGAGTCGAGTAGGTGTGGCAAGGCTGTGTCGCAAGCTAAACAGGGCCAGTGGATGAGATGGGAGAGTGTGGAAAAGCGGAAGATCAGCTGGAAGGACATGTGGGAGATGGAGGCGAGCAGAATAAGCTTCCTCATACGGGCAACCTATGATGTCTTTCCTAGCCCAAAAAATCTCAACCAATGGCTGGGCGAAGATCCATCATGCTCCCTGTGTTCAACACCAGCCACGCGTAAGCACATCCTCACTGGGTGTAAAGTAAGCCTCTACCAAGGACGGTACACCTGGAGACATAATCAAGTGCTCAAATGCTTGGCAGCGACTCTGGAAAGCAAAAGAACAACCAACAATGCCCTGCCGCCCAGAACAACCAACCCAGTTATGCCAATTGCCTTTGTTCGGGAGGGGGAACAAAAGCAACGGAAAATTCCACCAAGGACAAGGTTTGAACAGCTGGAGGCAGCCCGGGACTGGCAGATGCTGGTGGATGTGGACCAGCGGCTTACAGTTCCACCAGAGATAGCCATCACCAACTTGAGGCCTGATCTTGTCCTCTGGTCCAACTCTCAGCGCATGGTGTGTTTTGTGGAGCTCACAGTCCCTTGGGAGGATGCTGTGCAGGAAGCCTTTGAAAGAAAGAAACTGCGCTACACAGACCTTGCAGCGGAGGCAGAACAGCGGGACTGGAGAGAAAAGATCTGCCCTGTAGAAGTTGGATGTCGAGGATTTGTGGCAACATCTACCGTAAGACTGATGAAGGACCTGGGGATCAGCGGACAAGCCCTACGCCAGGCTATCAAGGAAACATCACAGATGGCAGAGCGGAGTAGCCAGTGGCTCTGGCTGAAGAGGAAAGACCCAATCTGGTCTCCCAAATAAGCCGGCTAGGCAGATGTAGAGGGGAGTGGTTCTGGGAAGCCAGAATGCACTGCTGAGCCTATTGGAGACGTCGTGGGTCCAATCAGCGAAACGTCGATGAAAGTAGGTGCCCACTTGATAACCCCAATGACGTGTCTGCCTAGCCTTTCTCAACATCGGATGAGCATAGGTGAGTGCATAAGCCTCCCATCACCACCGGGAGCAAATTGACATTTGGCACTTTGGATTTCTAACATCTTGTCCTGTGTATTTGGAAACAAGCGATCCGCAGAGTATAGATACATGACAAAGGGAATAATGTTTAGTGCAAGATAAAGTCCGATAAAAGATAGTTAGAGGGTCTCAAATAAGGTAGATGGGAGCTTGGGGCCGCTCCCTAGTTGGTGGTAGGATGGTTCAGTTGCCTGGTAACTGCTGGGAAGAAACTGTCCTTGAATCTGGAGGTGTGCGTTTTCTCACTTCTGCACCTCTTGCCCGATGGGAGAGGGGGATAAACAATACTCGTTTATTATATTGTTCACGGTGCACTATGTTTACATGTTCTGTTGGGCTGCAGCAAGTAAGCATTTCATCGTTCTACCTGGGACATCTATATACTAAAACTCCCCTCCCTCCCCCTCCAATCTTTGCACATCCCCCAATCCTTCCCACTCGTCACCTTAACTTCATGTTTCATGCATCTTGTGTTTTTATGACCGTTGGCAGATCAATCTCCCTCCTGGGGTGAATAAAGCTCTGTCGTATCGTCTGGTAAGTTTTGTGTGACGGCAGTACATCCCAGTTGCCTTAGTCTTCTGCATCTGTTCATCAAACCCTCCGTCTGAACAAATTTCCAACCAACAAGTTTAGCCATCCCCGCAAGTATCAAACCAAGCTGTTGGCCAGAGCGTTTAGTGTATGCGTCAGGAGGTCACGTTGTGGGACTTTGGTCAGGCTGTATTCAGAGTATTGTGTGCGGTTTTGGTCGCCCCCATTGCAGGAAGGGTGTGGAGGCTTTGGAGAGGATGCAGAGGAGGTTCACCAGAACGCTGCCTGGATTAGAGGGTGCCAGCTACAAAGGAGAGGTTGGACAGACTTGATTGTTTTTGCTAGAATGCCACAGATAGAGAGGAGACCCAACAGAAGTACATAAAACGATGAGAGGCATAGATAGGCATAGGGGTGTGAAGAGTCTTTGTGGATGCTGGTGGCTTTTCTGAGGCATCGTGTGTTGTAGATGCCCTCCAAGGCTGGTAGCTGTGTTCCGATGGTCCTCTGAGCTCTATGGACTACCCGCTGAAGAGCTTTCCTCTCTGCCTCCGTGCAGCTGAGGTACCACACAGGGATGCCATGTGTTAGGATGTTCTCTGTGGTGCAGCGGTAGAATGTCGTCAGCAGCTGTTGGGGTAGACCAGACTTCTTCAGTGTTCTCACGTAGAACAGTCGTTGCTGTACCTTCTTGACCAGCGCAGCAGTGCTATTGGACCATGTGAGATCCTCCGAAATGTGAGTGCCCAGAAACTTGAAGCTGGGCACTCTCTCCACACTGTCCCCGTTGATAAAGATCGGAGCCTCTGAGGGTTTTATATACCTCTATCAGGTCTCTCCGATATTCCAGAGAAACAAAAACCCAAGTCCGTCCCACCTCCCCCTGTAGCATGTACCCTCTAATCCAGGCAACTTTCTGGTGAACCTCCTCTGCATCCCTCTCCAAAGCCTCCACATCCTTCATGTAATGGGGTGAGCACAACTGCTCGCAATGACCCAAATGCAGCCCTATAAATTGGTCACGTGGTTTAGTTTAGTTTAGTTTAGTTTAGAGACACAGCGCGGAATCAGGCCCTTCGGCCCACCGAGTCCGCGCCGACCAGCGATCTCCGGACACTAACACTATCCTACACACACTAGGGATAATGTTTACATTTTGCACCAAGCCAATTAACCTACAAACTCGCACATCCTTGGAGTGTGGGACGAAACCAGAGCACCCGGAGAAAACCCACGCGTACGGACAGTACCCGTAGTCGGGATGGAACCCGGGTCTCCGGCGCTGTGAGGCAGCAACTCTACCGCTGCGCCACCGTGCCGTAATGTTCCACGCTGCTATTTTATGGATTGAAGCACAAGTGATTAAATTATTTTGAACGACCTACATTGTTTGCTGAAGTGTGCTTTGTGACAACTGGATATTGTATTGAGTGAGGAGAGGAAGTGAGAGAGTGAAAGTGTCAACTTCGCTATTGTTACTTTGATAAACCCTGAGTGATGCGGCCTCTTCCCACTTGACTCCATGCACAGGCTCTTCACATGATTAATAGCACGATTAACAGTACAAGATACAGACAACAATAAAGCTGAGAGTCGTCGCTAATCCTCATCAGAACGACTGCTACAGCGTAGTGTGGGGTTGACATCGAAGCTTGGCCTGGCAACAGCTCTACCCAAGACCGCTGGAAATGACAGGCAGTCTAGGATGGCACGGTGGCGCAGTGGTAGAGTTGCTGCCCCACAGCGCCAGAGACCCGGGTTCCATTCTGACTGCAGGTGCTCTCAGTACGGAGTTTGCACGCTCTCCCCCTGACCGCGTGGGTTTTCTCCGGGTGCTCCGGTTTCCTCCCACACTCCAAAGACGTGCGGGTTTGTAGGTTAATTGGCCTCTGTAAATTGTAATCTGTCCCCAGTGTGTTAAGTGTGCGGTGTGATCGCTGGTCAGCGCGACCTTGGTGGGCCCAAGGGCCAACTGTCCAACGTTACCGGAACGTTCCAGCCAGGCCGCCGAGGGAGGGCGGAGATACCGGCCCAACGGGAGTCGGCTACGGGAACGGATCTGCCGGCTCGGGCCGGGCCGGAGTTGCACAGCCCCGGCCGCAGGGGCAGTGTCCATCCGCCGAACGGCCGCGAGAGTCCCGGTGAGGTGGGGATCGGCCGCCTCGCCCGGCCCGGGGGGCATGTGGTTGTCGGGGGGCTTCCGTGGGGGATTTCAAGTGCGCTCTCGTAATTTTGTCCGGATTAAAGGAGGTGCCAGTCCACTGGTTGCCGGAACATCAGTGGTGGACCTGTACTCAATGAATTTAACCCAACTGGACACACAGGGGGAAATGATCTTTAGTTTCTGGCATTTAGTCGAGTCATAGAGTCAAAGAGTGATACAGTGTGGAAACAGGCCCTTCAGCCCAACTTCCCCACACGGCCCAACAATCCCAGCTACACTAGTCATAGAGTGATACAGTGTGGAAACAGGCCCTTCAGCCCAACTTGCCCGCACAGGCCAACAATGGCCCAGCTACACTAGTCATAGAGTGATACAGTGTGGAAACAGGCCCTTCAGCCCAACTTTCCCGCACCGGCCAACAATGTCCCAGCTACACTAGTCCCACCTGCCCTTGTTTGGCCCATATCCCTCCAAACCTGTCCTATCCATGCACCTGTCTAACTGTTTCTTAAACATTGAGATAGTCCCAGCCTCAACTACCTCCTCTGGCAGTTCGTTCCATACACCCACCAACCTTTGTGTGAGAAAGTTACCCCTCAGATCCCTATTGAATCTTTTCCCCTTCACCTTGAACCAATGTCCTCTGGTCCTCGATTCCCCTCCTCTGGGCAAGAGACTCTGTGCATCTTGTGGGTTGGCAAATGATTTGGCCATTGGCCATGATTATCTTTGTACACATTGATTGTAAAATGTTGTAACACAAATAAAATTGCTGCCTGATTTTCTCACATGTGTGAGGGAGCAAAGATTAATTTCTCTTGTCGAGCGTACCTTCCATTTTCTCTTTGGAGCGCTCCAAAGAACTGTTGGAAATGATGTTTCCATTTTACACCAACGCTACATTCCACAGATGAGGTCATCTGACATATTTGTTCCTGAATTCTTTGAAGTGAGTCCCTTTCAGTGACTATTATAGTTGTTTACTACAAAGAGGCATTTCTCAAACAAATCTTCCTGGCCTAACTGTTGTACAGTCGCTTTGAAGAGTAATTTTATTAACCATTATCGCTCCCTATTGTAGTTAATGGGCTACTCTGTCTACATTTATTGCGCCGACCACTGACTATACACTTCGATCCTCATGCTTGATATCTTCCCAGACATATATTAGCCTTTAGGTGCACTTTTCGAACGTAATATACAGACATCAAAACAGAAGACAGGTTGCGCCTTTTTTTTCAGAAGCAAGGAATTGCAGATGCTGGTTTACAGAGTAAGATACAGAGTGCTGGAGTAACTCAGAGGGTCAGGCAGCATCTCTGGAGAACATGGATAGGTGACGTTTCACAGAGTGCTGGAGTAACTCAGCGGGTCCGGCCGCATCTCTGGAGAACATGGACAGGTGACGTTTCACAGAGTGCTGGAGTAACTCAGCGGGTCCGGCCGCATCTCTGGAGAACACGGGTTTCGGGTCGGGACCCTTCTTCAGTCAGAATTTTTTTCCAGTATCGAAAAATCAAATACTAGAGCGCACAGCTTTAAGATTAAAGGAGATGTGTGGGGCAGGTTTTTTTTACACAGAGGGAGTTGGGTGCCTGGAACGTGCTGCCAGGGGTGGTGGTGGCAGATACGAGTGATAATTGTGATGGTTGTTCTCTGTGGATTCAACCTGTTGGTCCTATTCCACTCTGTGTAAGATGGGATGCATTCAACAGGTCCTAAAAATCTGAGTTGGTAATATTCCTCTGATGAGACCAGTCCCCTCGTCTGAAGAAGGTTTTGACCCGAGACGTCACCCAGAGATGCTGCCTGACCCGCTGAGTTACTCCAGCACTCTGTGAAACGTCACCTATCTATGTTCTCCACAGATGCTGCCCGACCCACTGAGTTACTCCAGCACTCTGTGAAATGTCACCCATTCCTGCTCTCCACAGATGCTGCCCGACCCGCTGAGTTACTCCAGCACTCTGTGAAACGTCGCCCATTCCTTCTCTCCAGAGATGCTGCCTGGCCCGCTAAGTTACTCCAGCACTCTGTGAAACGTCACGTATTCCTTCTCTCCACAGATGCTGCCTGACTCGCTAAGTTACTCCAGCACTCTGTGAAACGTCACCCATTCCTTCTCTCCACAGATGCTGCCTGACCCGCTGAGTTACTCCAGCACTCTGTGAAACGTCACCTACCCATGTTCTCCACAGATGCTGCCTGACCCGCTGAGTTACTCCAGCACTCTGTGAAACGTCACCTATCCATGTTCTCCACAGATGCTGCCTGACCCGCTGAGTTACTCCAGCACTCTGTGAAACGTCACCTATCCATGTTCTCCACAGATGCTGCCTGACCCGCTGAGTTACTCCAGCACTCTGTGAAAAGTCACCTATCCATGTTCTCCACAGATGCTGCCTGACCCGCTGAGTTACTCCAGCACTCTGTGAAACGTCACCTCTGCATGTTCTCCACAGATGCTGCCTGACCCGCTGAGTTACTCCAGCTTTTCGTGTCTATCTTTCTAATTTTCATTCTATTTTGTTTAAAGTTGAAATTGTTTTGTTTTTTTAAATACCTTCACTGTCAACGTTATCTTTCTCAGGCAATGTGAAGTACATTCATTCACCAGCAATGTGTCTGCTCTTAAACGACTCCTCTGACAATGTTTATTATTCCAAAACAGTACGAGCTCAATGAACTGGAGACAAGTCACGCTGGTATTTCACTGTCAGAATGACAGCACGACATCCAAAACACCAATCCCCTGTTTGAAACAATAACAGTAGATATGAGAGAGAGAACACTTCCTTCTCAACCACATTGATTCTATAATTAGCTTCTAATATGCAGGGACTGGATGCGAATGTTGGATAACATAGAACCAGTGTGATAGATGATCGGCGCGACTCGGTGTGCCGGGCACCTGTTACCATGCTCTATCAATCAATCTGATTACACGGGATACTGATTGTGAATGATCAGCCATGATCACATTGAATGGCGGCGCTGGCTCGGAGGGCCGAATGGCATACTCCTGCAGCTATTGTGTATTGTCTATTGTCATATCCATCAAGCACTGACCCAAGGAGAACCTACGCCAGCACAGGGAGAAAATGCCAACAGCAGCAGTGACCAGGATCGATCCGAGGTCGCTTAGCTGCCAGGCAGCAGTGCGCCTGCTGTCAATTTGACTTGAAGGAAAGGGGCGAAAAATGAGGACGCCTTATAACGCAAATGCGTTAGGAAATATAGTTTAGCAGAGGCGTGAATTGGATGTAGTATTTGCATTCATATGTGCATCGCGAATTCAATCTGCAACTGCTAGTGAACAATGCGAGCCTGGCCACGCCACGCCGCAGACATCTCGATGCGATTTATATTTACACGCATTACTTGTCAACTGCGGTAATCATCAAACTCTTCTTGTTTTAAAGTTGATGCTGTATTTTGCCTTCATATGGAAGGTTATAACATAAGGTATGACGCTGGAGTGTGATGAGTAAATCGGCCGAGATTCTTTATTCTCCACATTCCTCTGTGAACAGGCGAATGGAATTCACGATTGATATATATCCAGTAGACCCGTCCGACATTTTAATAATCGTTCTGCGATAGGCCGCGACTCTGTAAATCCAGCCATGGCCTTGGCCACTGCATTGTATTTGCTATTAGTTTGCGAAGTCCATCTTACAGATGTCCTTTCCTGAATCAGAGATGTGTGGGTGACACGAGTAAAGGGGTAGTTGGCAGTCTCATATACTCCATTTACTTTCGCTGAACTGTCAAACTGATGTTCTTCTGGAATAGTGAATGTTGATGTTTTTAATTTCGTCTTTCCTACAGCCAACCTGATGGCAATCGTAATCCTCTCCCGGGGAAAGTGTGGACTCTCCAAATGTATCTCCCGCTATCTGGTATCCATGGCCGTAGCTGATTTAATGGTTCTGATCTTCGAGGTAATTCTCTCTGAGATTACAGATGGCTATTTTCCTTATTCATTCTTCAAAATAACTCAAATTTGTAAACTGAATATTTGCAATACTTTTATTTGCATCGACTGCTCTGTGTGGTTAACGGTGACCTTCACCTTCGATCGATTTGTCACTATATGTACTCAGAAGTTACGAATAAAATATTGTACCGGGAGAACAGCGGCCTTGGTGATATCACTGACATGTATCTTCTGTATTATTGAAAATATTGCTGTATATTTTGCCTACGTACCTCAAGAAATAATTGACAACGTGGGCTGGTTCTGTGTCATAACTCCAGACTTCTACACCTCACGGTTATGGGCAGCACGTTTCACCATCGATACAATTTTAACCCCAATTGTAACAATTTTACCGATCATGCTCCTGAATGCCCTGACAATGACGCACATCATACACGCCAACAGAGTGAGGAGCCGTCTCCGAGGGAACACGAAGGACGAGGGCGGCACGGATCAAGAGGTGGAGAACAGAAGGAAGTCCATCATTCTATTGCTGGCCATATCCGGTAACTTCGTCCTACTGTGGATGGTAAACCTCGTGTGCTTCGTGAGTGTACACTTCCTCGACGTGGAGTTTTCGACAACAGATCACAACGACCCATTCACCATTGTGGAACTGTCCGGATATATGCTGAGATCTCTGAGTGCTTGCACCAATACGTTTATTTATGGGGTGTCTCAGAAAACGTTCAGGGAGGAATTTATAAAAGTGATTAAGAGCCCATTCGTTTTAATTTCCAATTCAATAAAGTGATATGCGTTCAAAGTGAAAATTCGTTTCTCAGTTACGTTGCCTTCTACGTTATTTCATTGCATCTGACTTTCCGAGATGCCATTTGCACCATAGCGTCAATACCGACCTTCAAGGTAATGCTTGCAGTCCTTTTCCCCTCCGCACATCCATTTAATTTATTCGCTAAAAACCACCCAAATGCACACTATTGAACCAGCAGCCCAGATGCACCAGGGCAGTATTATAGTGGTCATTTGCCCTGTAAACTACTTACGTCTTTGGGACGTGGACAGTAAGTGGAGTCCCAGATGAAATTCCCCGCGGTGGCGGGGAGAACATGAGGAACCCACACAGCATCAGAGAAGTAGATCGGAAGGAGGAGTCTGCAGGTGCATCATCTACAGGTACATAAGTGGTTCATCGCACAAATATGGCATTGTGTGTTAACTACAACAAATTGTTTGCACAGCTCAGAAATTATAAACACAGATATCGTGGTAGAATTGAATATAAAGCTAGTTTAGCACCGGGTAAATTTATGTATGTAACCCAACGACCCCTCGGTACTAGTTTACCAAAGAAGACACAAAGTGCTGGAGTAACACAGCAGGTCAGGCAGCATCTCTCGGGGACAGAGATGGGTGACGTAATAACAAGGAACTATCAAACAACAATCCTTTGGGCGCCTCCACAGTCTTCTGGGGCAATGGATTCCACAGGTTCTCCACCCTCTAATGAAACAAATTCCTCCTCATCCCCTTCCCGAAGGAACGTCCTTTAATTCTGGCTCTTTGCCCTCGTGGAAATAGCCACTCCACATCCATTCCATGCAGGCCTTTCACTATTCGGCAAGTATCAAAGAGGTCTCCCGCCATCCTTCTAAACCCCTCTCAGGATTGCCAACAGGGAAGCTCAGTAATGTCTCCACTCGTATATTCTGTACATTCTGTCAGCATATTGCATACCGTCTTTACGCGCAAAAGAGGTAACTGGAATCAAGGTTGACTTGACCAATCCACATGTCTAATTACAATCTAGATAGGATGACCTGCATCGATCCAATTTCGCCCTGCGTAAGTTAGGTGAAATTGGACGGCAGGTTGGGGCAGCTGGTAGAGCTGCTGCCTCACAGCGTCAGATGCTCAGGGTCGATTATGGCAGCGAGTGCTGTCTGTGTATAGTTTACAAGTTCTTCCTCTCACCGTGTGTGGTCGCGCCTGGTGCCCCGGTTTGCTCCTACATCCCGAAAAGGATTAATCAGCATTTCTAAATTGTCCCTTGAGTTTAAGGACAGGAAGATCAAGTGGGATAACACCGATTTAGTATCACCCCGGGGCCGGTACCACCGAAGATGTCGCCGCCGCCGGCCCCCACCACGACCTGGGACGCTCCTAGGCCGAACTTCCCCTCCTTCGCCGCCACCACGGTCGGTTCCAGGCCGGGCCTACTGACGTCGACGCACCGCCGGCCCGCATGGTTTTTTCCACCGCTTCCATGTCGTGCCAGCCAACGCCATCGACAACGCTTATCTGCAACCCGTCTGCTGGCGCGCCCGCAGCCATTGACACAGCCGCTCCTTGACTCTGCCCCGGCGACCAGCAGGCGGGAGGCATCAGCTCATACCGGTTCCAGCCTCTGTTACGTTCGGAGGTTCCACGCTGCCGGTCCCAACAACATCACGTGGACTGACTCTCCTGCTGTATCTCCTGAGTCGCGCTGTTCCCACTGCCAACAGGGAACATCAGTAATGGCACCACCTTTACACTACACTTCATCGCACCCCCCTGTCTCAGTCCCCATGATCTCCCCACAGCACCTCACCCTCGATCTCTCCATCACCCCCCTCCGTTGACCACATCCCTCCCCTTGGCGTCTTTTCTCCACCCCACTGACCTATCTCTTTCGGATGCAGAACCAACGTTCCTCAACAGAAGCCTTACCTATTTACCCCTGCGCCCACATGCCAATGAGACCCATTCCCCCTCCTTCCACCATAATGTAGAGCTCTTCTTAGGGCGCCCCGTCGCCGGACCATTCCCTGTGACAAAGCGGGCTTCGACTCCCACTGATAACACTTTTTCCCCGCTCTCATATTTCTCCTCCACGTGGCCTCATCCCGCGGGACTTCTACCCACTCTGGTGGTTGTTGCCGTGACATCAATAATATTGAATTCTGTACACCCCTGACCCAAGCTGACCTCACTCGTCTCAACGCACTGCTCTCCTTCCTCTCAACCATAGTCCGGACATTGTGATTAACCCGCCGACAAGTGAGAGAATACATGTCCCATATAAACCTTTCCCTTAATAAAACGAATAATCGTTCATCTATTCCCGTCCTGAATCGCTTGCATTACATTTGTCTTTGAAAGCAGAGTAAATCGTTTGGCATAGCGATGCGTAAGCTCAGTTGTCTTTCAACAAAGTCTTAATATTCAACCAATTTTTATTTCAAGATTAGTGGTAACTATTCAGCTTCCTTTTCACAGATAAGCAGGCCGTTCCTTGACAATGGGACCAATTAGAATCATGTACAAAAAAATTGTGATCCCCAGTCTTGTAAGTTTTGGAAAGGACAAACATTTAGCACAATAGCTTTTCAAAAACAATGTTGCAGTTTATCCTACTCTGGAGTTACAGCAAGGAGACAAAGTCTTCGACCCACCGAATCCACGCCATCTACCGATCTCCTTTCACGCTACTTCTATATTATTCCTTTCTTTTTCCTCTCCCTCCAAACAAACGGACAATTTATAGAGGCCAATCAACCCGTGTGGACAGCGGAGCAATCGCAGGACACCGGTAACACGGAGAACGTGGTAAACCTATGCTTCACTCGGGCCATTTCCCCCCATCATGCTTCCCCAGTATGTGTGCTCTAGAGTTAACCAAATTTCTGGTTAACATTGATGTAATACCTTTGCCAAAATTAAATGCCAACTTAGTTTTCTTTGGTCACTGTTGTTCTGGTGCATTGTGTAATAAACACTCTGACAAATAGCTCAATTAATGAAACGAGAGTAATGAGGAAATCATGTTTTTGCATTTTAGATGCATAATAGCGAATAAATGCTCCTTCTGCTCTTGAAATAGCTTTCAGTTGGTTATGTGTACGATGTTTATCCGTATTTTCCGTGTTACCACTGCCGACATAAGTTGCATTCAGTGATCTCAGAACAACTGTCGGGTTAAAAATAGTAATGCAGAATGATCGCGTGTGCACACTCAGTCGACTGGACTGGTTTTCAAAAACTGCGCCTGTAGTTGCATTTCTTCAGTTAATTACGAGTCTGTGTGCTAAACGTTCTTTTAAATAATTTTGAAATTAATAAATGCACATTTATGCTTGAACCTACGCTCTGTTGCTTTTTAAACATTATTATTACCAGTATCCTGATCACAAAACATACTTTTACATTGCAGGCATGCAAAGCAACACCGATAATTAAAAACGAAAAATAAGTCACAGATGGAACAATATACACTTGTGAGAGGCTGGCCGGTGGCGTTACCAGGAATATTGAGAACAATTAAGTAAAACTATATTGTAATTATTTATTGCTATTTGTATCTGTTTATTTTTGACACGTTTACCGCCAAAGTGTGTAAAACATATGAGTGCGTGAGGTATGTTGGACGATGGGAACCCTTGTACGTCCTGACATATGGGAGGTTCGTTTGATCGTCTGGGGTAGGTTCCCGACGCGCAAGGTCGCCCATCCATTGCCTGCACAGGATCGGTTCCATGGCAGGAGCAAAAACACGATTCCCTGAATTTAAAGATTAACAGGTCTTATCTCTGCATCTCAAGTTTTCAAGTTGTATTGATGTGATTGATGTTGCATCAGGAAGTCAAGGATTCAGTCGCAAAAGGGGGTGCTGACTCCGAGGTCATGCATGACAAAGAATACTGATATAGTCGATCGATCGCAAGGAAAACATTGCTATGGCACATCAAATGATCGAATGTTCATACAGGTGTATTGAAGAAAATCGCCACTTAATCTTGCATCCGAAACAAGCAATAAATCGTGTCTTTCTCCCAAATCATCTCCACTCTTCTATTATCTCACGGTGTATTCATCATTATATGCCAGGTGTTCCTCGCCAATCGGTTTGCTTGGTGTGATTTAATTCATAAATCAGCTGCCGGAAGTGCAACATTTTTGCCATTCAGAAACCACGTTACCTGTTGTGTAATAGCTTGAAATAATTGAAGTTTCTGTCGGGAAACTACATATTCTAGTACACAATCATTGAACAACTTTCATAAGATAGAGAGGGAAAGGACAGTTTTCCCACTCAAACAGGTTGACGGAACAGGCTGAATGGTGTAATTAAGGTAGAGTGTAACGTCTCCAGTAGGATTCATAGAGAAAACCTATTATGTTAGTTGGAGATTCAAATTCCACGGAGCTATGAGACATATTTGCGTAAGCATTTCTCCGCTCTTACGTGTCAGACGATCAATAGACATTTTCTGTTCTTCCCACGGATCACAGAATCTCGTGTGTCCAAAGTAGGTGAATAGTGGACCAGAGGACATAGGTTTCAGCTGAAGGGGATAAGGTTTATTCACAAAATGCTGGAGTAACTCAGCAGGTCGGGCAGCATCTCGGGAGAGAAGGAATGGGTAACGTTTCGGGTCGAGACCCTTCTTCAGACTGATGTCAGGGGGGCGGGACAAAGGAAGGATATAGGTGGAGACAGGAAGATAGAGGGAGATCTGGGAAGGAGGAGGGGAAGGGAGGGACAGAGGAACTATCTAATGTTGGAGTAGTCGATGTTCTGCCTGCAAACTGCCCAGGCGAAATATGAGGTGCTGTTCCTCCAATGTCCGGTGGGCCTCACTATGGCACTGGAGGAGGCCCATGACAGAAAGGTCAGACTGGGAATGGGAGGGGGAGTTAAAGTGCTCGGCCACCGGGAGATCAGTTTGGTTAATGCGGACCGAGCGCAGGTGTTCAGCGAAGCGGTCGCCGAGCCTGCGCTTGGTTTCGCCGATGTAAATAAGTTGACATCTAGAGCAGCGGATGCAATCGATGAGGTTGGAGGAGGTGCAGGTGAACCTTTGTCTCACCTGGAATGACTGTTTGGGTCCTTGGATGGAGTTGAGGGGGGAGGTAAAGGGACAGGTGTTGCATCTCGTGCGGTTGCAGGGGAAAGTGCCCGGGGTTGGGTTGGTTTGGTAGGAAGGGGCGAGTGGACCAGGGAGTTACGGAGGAAACGGTCTCTGCGGAACCCGGAGAGGGGAGGGGATGGGAAGATTTGGCCAGTGGTATTCCCCTCCTCCTTCCCAGATCTCCCTCTATCTTCCTGTCTTCACCTATATCCTTCCTTTGTTCCGCCCCCCTGACATCAGTCTGAAGAAGGGCTCGACCCGAAACGTTACCCATTCCTCTCCCGAGATGCTGCCTGCCCTGCTGAGTTACTCCAGCATTTTGTGAATAAATCGATTTGTACCAGCATCTCCAGTTATTTTCTTATACTAGGGGATAAGGTATAACCTTTTCGCACAAACGGCGGTGGATGTATGGAATAAGCTGCAAGAGGAGGTAGTTGAGGCAGTAACTATCCTAAATTTTAAGAAACTGTTCCACTGATAAATGAACTGGAGGCCAAACGCGGCAGGGGGGCCAGTGCAGCGGGGCACGTGGGCCGGTGTGAGCAAGTTGCGCCAAAGCTCCTGTTTCCGAGTTGTATCACTCTATGCCTCTATGACTCAATGACACAGCCTTCTGCGCCAACAACATGTGAGGCTTGACGTGATTTCTATGGTCCAGAATAGAGAATGTGCATTCACATATGCCTATAACTAGTTATAAAGCGAAGGCTGTCGTTTGTCAGCATTCCTCTGATGCATGCAGCAGTTTAGTGCTTTTCTGAACTTCCATGAATCATTTTGCTGGCGACAACCTCAAAGAAGGTTGCTATCGGAAGTTCCCGAAAACACATAGAGACTGAGAGTTTGAATTAGGTTTAAGGCTAGCCTTTCAGAGATTGCCTTCTGTCTTTTATGTGTTTCTTTGGCCTGTTATTCTCATTGCGTGATGGTCTAGGCTAGGTCCCCAACTCTGTAATTTCTTGCGGTCTTGGTTGGAGATGTTCAATGGTACAATTGTTTCCAAATTATCACTTGTACCAAGTTGCAGTGAAGCTATGGTTTTACGTACATATCAGCAAGACAATCACACTACATAGGGAGTATCATCCGGTTAATACAGAGTGCATAGAACAGCCCACTGATTCCATATTGAAGTTACACCATTTTGGCGCTATTTCACAGTCCCAGCTCAGTTGACAACAAAGGCCCGTCACAGCTTCTTTAGAAGCTGGTTAGCCGAAGGGCGCCACCAGCAGCCGATCTCGAGGGTGAGAAAGGTAAGACCCTCCTATTCTTCATGCCGAAACATTTGTCCAACGTTCGCCACCGTCGTGGACTCCCTCCATCCTTCTCTCCGAATCCCGATCTTCATTGGCACGCAGAGTCCAGGCTCGCCAGGGTTTCTCCGACAGAGACGGCGGAAGTGGCGGCGCCTAACGGTTGCGGCTCGCTAGCTGTCTGTTCGTCTTTTTTTCCTTTTTTTGTTGTGTGTCGGTGTTGGGATGTTTTTGGTTGTTGTTTTTTTTTGGTTGTATATGTGTGGGGGGTGGTGGTGTGGGTGTGGGTGGGTGGGGGGGGGGGGTGGGGGAAACCTTTCTCTTTTAGGCCGCGGGGCCTTCCATCGCCCGGTGCGGCTCGGCCGCAGGGCCTAACATCACCCGGTGCGGCTCGGCCGCTGGAATTAACATCGCCCGGTGCGGATTGGCCGCGGGGCGTAACATCGCCCGGTGCGGCTCGGCCTCGGGACTTTACATCGCCCGGTGCAGCTCGGCCGCGGGACTTTTCATCGCTGGTGCGGCTCGGCCGCTGGACTTAACATCGCCCGGTGTGGCTTGGCCGCGGGGCCTTCCATCGCCCGGTGCGGCTCGGCCGCGGGACTTAGCTGCGCAAGGCTCGGTCGCGGGGCCTTCCATCGCCCGGCTCGGCCGCGAGACGTTTCAGCGCCCGGTGCGGCTCGGCCGTGGGGACTTCCATCCCCTTGCGGGGACTGTGCGGGTCGGTCGGGGACGAGCTGTCTATCCGTGGGCGTGGGGAAGAGAGTGGAAGTTTTGTTGCCTCCATCACAGTGAGGGGATGTTTGGAGTCACTGTGATGGACGTTTGTGTTGGGGTTCTGTGTCTTGTGTTCTTTTTTGTGTATGACTGCTATGTAGTTTCGTTGGGTACCTTGGTACCGAATGACAAATAAAACTCTGTTGAACTGTTGTTGAACTGTTGAACTGTTGAACTGTTGACTGCTCCCGAACCAGGCCATGATTCATTCCGATAAGAAGGTTACGATGGCGCATCTCTGGATGTTGGTTAGGGTTGTTGCAGACAGGGCAAACTTCCTAAGCCTTCTAATAAAACAGGCAGGTGTGCTTTGTTGGTCATTGCGTTGATGTGACTGGCCTGGGACAAATTGCTGGTAATATTTACTTCTAGGGACTTGATATTTATTCTTACATACTTGATATTTATTCCTAGGAACTAGATATTTATTCCTAGGAACTTGGAATAAATATCAATATAGATCAACTGTAACAATGTATTGGCACGCCAAGTGGATACACCAGCACTACACGGGAAAATTGGAAGCCGTATCATAATTTCTAAATTCAGATTTAAAATAGATTATTGTCAAAGCCATCAGGGCGCAATGAAAGGCATTGTCCGCACGAAACTCACGATGCAAATAATTTACGAATTTTAATGCTACAATAAATACAACAGTGCGTGCGAAGCCGCAGAATGGTGCAGGTGTGGGACACCTTAGGCGGTGTTGGCCACATGAGCGTACAACAACGGATTAACGGAATGAGGGAACGTTATGAGTAAGATATGTAGCGGCATATCCCGGAAGGGGCTGCGAAACAAGAGATTGTTTCAGTAGTTGGATAGTAGGGAGGGAAAAAAAGCTATTCTTAAGTCTGGTAATCAGAACTTTCAAGCTCTTGCATCTTCTCCAAGAAAGTTGAAAAGAAAAGGCAATGACCATGATAGCAGGAATGCTTGACGATACTTCTGGCCTTCTGGTGAAACGTACTTTGATATTGAACTGGATGGAAGGAATGATTGACTGTAGTCTGTTCACTGTTCTCTGACCATTTTTTCAGACGTTCATGACCGGAATATTTGGCAGTCCAGTTGGAATGTCATCGATGGAGCATCGTAGAATTTCGGCGGTATCCTCGCGCCCACGCCATATGTTCTCAGGTACAAGAAAATAAATCCGCTAATGCACTTTCTTTATGACCGCCTCAGTAGTAAAGGATCGGGATAGGTTGTTAATGATACGGATGCTCAGGAACCCGAAGCCCCGGACAATCTGTAGAGTGGGCTCGTTGATGAGGACAGGGCGTGTTATGTTCACCCTCCCGCCTGTTTACGTCAACGACGAACTCTGTCATCTTGATCAGTTAAGGTTGATTTCCTGACAGAATACAGATGATTGTTGAACTCCTTCCAACATTTCCTCTCATTCAATATGTAAATTAGTCAATATTGTCGACACCAATAGTGTCGGTGTACACAGATCGATTTCGCATTGTACGTAATCACAGTTATTGGTGTGCAAGAAGTGAGAGGGACTGAACAAACGCCATGGAGTATCACTGGTGTTTACTGTCATGGTGGAGAAATGCTATGACCTTTTGTAAACTACTCATGTCTGCCTTTCTACAGCTTTATCAATAAAACACATCTATTTTGACTTTGGTATAAAAAGAAAAAATATCTATCTGAGTCCTATGCTCAGAACTGCAATACTTATAAAATATTCTGCACTGATTTTGTTTCATTATCACGGGCAAATTATATGGACCTCTTTATGGAATTTCATTGAATTTTCTCCAGATGTGAAGATGCTTCCGTTTGATAGATTTGGTTTATTAATGCCATGTTTGTGTACATTCCGTGAAAAGCATTATATGCGTGCCATCCACTCAAATTATACCGTATATGAATATAATCAAGCCATATAAATGTGCAACAAAAAGAGACGGTAGTGCGAAGAAAAACACACCAGACACCAACAATATAGCATTGTACAGCACTTGTTGACTTTACAGCATTGTAGTTTTGCAGTTGCAGAGAACACCTTAGATGTCCACAAAATCTATTGATCATAGAACATGAAACAGCTCAGCGCGGGCTCACAATGTTTGTGCAGAAGACGATGCCATAGTAAACTAATGCCATCTGCTTACAAGTAATCTATATCTCTCCATTCCCTGCACATCCACATACAAACTCATGCACATTGACAGGAGCGCACGTCTCCCATAAATCAACATTGAAAGCTTTTATCGTGCAGTATATTTCTTGAGCGTGCGTGCTAAAATGTTAATGATACAGTGCATCCCAATTGTCTTAAACAGTGGCAATAAACAAAAATCACCTTGATTGTATGATAAAGGGAGTGGAAAATTCTGATCATTTTACAGGGCTCGCTATTCCCTCGAGGTTTATCTCAGATATAAATAAGAGGTAAACAAGAGAGTAGGAGATCCCCGTTCCTTCAACTAACTGGAAACATCGCTTCCCTTTGACGATGGGATTACCGGTCAAGTTACTCGTAGAACGCATTTACTATCCCATTCTTGTAATAATTGGTATTCCTGGTAAGCCATTCACATAATATTATTATACCTACGCTGCATAACTCGTTCTACGCTCGCTGGCATACATATATATATATGTATGTGGAGTGAAGAAATAGGTGACGTTTCGGGTCGAGACCCTTCTTCAGGGTCTACCTGAAACGTCACCCATTTCTTCTCTTCAGAGATGCTGCCTGTCCCGCTGATTTACTCCAGCATTTTGTGTCTACCTTCGATTTAAACCAGTATCTACAGTTCTTTCCTCTGTGTGTGTGTGTGTGTGTGTGTGTGTGTGTGTGTGTGTGTGTGTGTGTGTGTGTGTGTGTGTGTGTGTGTGTGTGTGTGTGTGTGTGTGTGTGTGTGTGTGTGTGTGTGTGTGTGTGTGTGTGTGTGTGTGTGTGTGTGTGTGTGTGTGTGTGTGTGTGTGTGTGTGTGTGTGTGTGTGTGTGTGTGTGTGTGTGTGTGTGTGTGTGTGTGTGTGTGTGTGTGTGTGTGTGTGTGTGTGTGTGTGTGTGTGTGTGTGTGTGTGTGTGTGTGTGTGTGTGTATTCGACAGTGATAATTGGCTGCGAACACATCTGATACTTATATAGACAACTATTAAACTAGTCATACAATAACGGCACTGACAGAAACAAACAAACAACGATTCTGACTTTGTTTTCGGGAACCGTGAAATTGATACCAATGTTGCATCTGGGTTCTATTCCATGTGATAGAGCAATCCAGTCACGTTTGTGTAAATGAATCATTGCAGAGTCTTCAAATGTTTATATTTGTGCTCTGCGCTGCATGTCTTCCAAAACCGTTTCGATAATTAGAAACCGCTGTCTGTGAAAATTTAATATAAGATATTTTATTTGGTAGACAATCAAGCCTAACTTCACGTTCGTGGCGATAAATATCCCAAGGTATATTTTCTGTTTTTCCATGGTCCGCTTTGGTACTTGGCACAGAAAATCTTAAGTGACTTTTCATTCCATTTGCAATTGCACAACGACGCTACTAGACTGGGAAAGGACTCGGTATCATTATGACCGAACCACGTTATGTTCCTGATAACCCGAAGAGAAGAACGGGTTACCTAAACATGATTGACTTTTGTATCATGCGAAAAACGTCACCTGGGGTGAACGTTAGAAATTAACCCCAGGTATAGCTGAACGGTTACAATTAAGCTCAAAGAGGAGATCTCTTCACTCATAAAGGGATGTATTTTATTCGTTGTACAATGTGGCAACAGCGCCGAAGTTACGTGGAGAGATGTTCTTGGTGGGATGAAATTGAACATTGAACAGTACAGTACAGGAATGAGCCTTTTGGCCCACAATGTCAGTGCCACACACGATGCCAAGTTAAATAGGTCTCATCTGCCTATCCGCCTATACATTAAATAGGTCTCATCTGTGTATCTGCCTATACACAGACCACATTCGTCCATTCCTTGCACTTCCATATGCCGATCGATAAGCGTCTGAATCGCCATTACGGTACCTGCCTCCGCAACCACCGAGGTCGATGCTGTCCAGGGCCACACCACTTTCAACGTAAAAAAGAACGTGCCCCGCAGATCCCACTCAATCATCCCCCCTCTCACCTTATTGCTATAACCTCGAGATTTGCACCCTGATAATAAAGTTCTGATTGTCTACTCGACCGGGTGGCGCCGATTGCGGGGTGGCGCCGTACGTGGCAGGCTCGCCAACAGCCTGTCTCGTCCCTTTCTTATTTTGATGTTTTTAGTCTGTTTTAATTATATGTTTTAGTGGATGTTTGGCTTTTGTATTTGCGGGTGTGGGGGGGGCGGGACTTTTTTTTAAATGTCTTCCAGCAAAGGAGATGCGACTTTTTCCCGTATCGTATCTCCGTCCGCACTGCGGCCTTAACATCGTGGAGCTGGCGGTCCCTTTGTTCGGGATCGACGGCGGTAGCTCCAAACGGCCCGATCGCGGGAGCCTCGATCGCCGACTGCGGGAGCTCCAACCGCCCCGACCGCGGGAGACAAGGAGGAGGAAGGTAAAAGTTATTTGCCTTCCATCACAGTGGGGAATGTGAGGTCGCCGAAAATCAAGATGGGCGTGCTGCCTGCACTGGTGGGGGCTCCGAGGAAGTGCCGAGAGTGCAGCTATCTGGGTTTTTGCGGGCACATCACGCCATGAGGACATCCGGAGTCTACTGTGGAGTGTGGAAGGCTTTCTGACTGTTCGGCGGACAGGGACTGCAGAGAGGGACAGCGGTTGGTGCAACCTTGGTCACATCACGGCGAATGAGTGTGTGTGTGGCCTGGACATTGAACTGATGGCCGTGGGTCTCCGCTTACGCTGTGTGCCCCAGGGATTCTCACACGCCGCTGTGGTGGCTGTGTATGTTTAATCTTTATGTAGTTTTGTATCTTGTTGCTTTTTTGGTATGACTGTATGGCAAGTCAAATTTCACTGCACACACGTGCATTCGAGTTTGGACCATTGAACCACTGAACCATTGAGCAATTAACCCCTTTCAAATGCGAGCTACTCCTGTCTCGAATAATTCTCTCCAATAGTTCCCTTGCCACTGAACCTTGCTCCCTGGATACTCTCCACAACCCTTCACCAAAACAAAGGAGCAACTTTGGCCACTCTTCTGTGTTCCTCTGTGTGGCTGGAAAAGGGACAATTATTCTCGTCAAGGCACCCACATTCTCCTCTGTTGTTTCCGTCAACACCTTGGGACAGATCTTTGGCCTTGCGGACATAACCATGTTAATATTTTCAGGAGGCTCGGCATAAACTCCTTCTAGATTGCAAACTGTTCTAGCATGTTTATGTAGTCTCCACAGTAATCTTACTGCCCTCCCAGTCCTTCTCTGTCAGTGACGGTGAAAGCTACCCGTTTAACACTTCACCCACATCCTCCAACTTCAATCATATATATCCTCCTTTATCCTTGAGCGTTCTACATTCTCGCGGTTTACCCGCTTGTGATTAATGGATCTATAGAAAGCTTTGGGATGTTTATGAATCCAATCCGCCAATGACATTTCAAAGACCCTTCTGGCCCTTCTAATCGCCCCTTCAGGTTTTTTTCCCTCTAACATGCTTTATCTTCCCCACAATAGCCGTCGGATCACACCTTCCCAATTAGTAAAGGATTTTGTTTCAACTGCAAATGCATACTATCCTAATTGTCCAGAACGAGTAACCTATCGATTTTGACCCTGACTTGTATTTCCAGCTTGACGATAAAATAGACAAAACAAATACATTACTAATTTACACATTTATTTAATTATCAGTGCCAGAAATGCAAACTGGTGGTGATTTAGTCTGGACGAGAAAGAGAAATAGAAAACATGCAACAAAGCATATTTTAAACAAACATGTCAACTGGTGATTCCACGATCAGTCAAAATACAATTTTAATTCTCCAATCAGAAATTTGTGAGGGTTCTGCAAAAACGGCATCCGTTTGCTGATGGTTTCGACGACGGCGCAGAAAACGATCCTGGCACGTTATTTAACTTTATAAATCGTAAATATCCCATCAAGAAAAAAAGCAATTAAAGCTTGCTTATCTGATCATGCTCACCGCTGAATCGCTAAACCACAGATAATTTTCTCCAGATGGGAAGTGCAATGATTGTTGATCGGAAATATGAAACAAAATAAAAGCAAATGCCTAATTGCACTGCTTCCTGAAATGGTCTCATCCAGTCCAAATCTTCGGATTAATAAGGCGGGGCATAATAAAGCATATTCTGGTTTCATTCATTCCATGGTTTTCAATAAAACGTGCATAAATGAACATTGCAACCTCTGAAAGAAAGGTAACATAACTTCGATTGATCCCGGAGGAAGATACATCTTAATACAATTCCCTTAATTGTTTGCAGCTAATTTGTTGACAATGTTCATCCTGTCCACCGGAAGATGCGGACTCTCCAGATGCATTACCCGATATCTGGTGTGGATGGCGGCAAGTAACCTACTGCATTTGATAGTTGGTGCGATTCTTTATCAGATTAATGACGCGTTTCTTCCACGGTCATTTCTGCATTACACTCCCATCTGCCGGATTATTCTGACTCTGAGTTTTATCGCTATTGACTGCTCCGTCTGGTTAACTGTGGTCTTTACCTTTGATCGATTTGTTGCGATTTGTTGCCACTCGTTACGAATGAAGTTTTGCACAGCAAAAATTGCATCAAGGGTTATCACAGTTGTATGTATGCTCTGCATTATAGAAAATATACCAATCTACTTCTTACTTGAACCTCGCGATATAATTGACCATGTGCCATGGTTCTGTAATGTGAAATCAAATTTCTACGCTTTACCTATGTGGGCTGCATTTTTATGGTTGGAGACCATCTTAACTCCATTTCTGCCATTTGTGTTGATCCCCTTGTTCAATGCCTTAACTATAAGTCACATTATGCGGGCAAACAGAGTCAGAAGCAAGCTCCGTGGAAAGGAAAGCGAGAAGGGCCAGATGGATCAAGAAATTCAAAACCGAAGAAAATCAATAATGCTACTACTCGCAATATCTGGTAGTTTCCTTTTGTTGTGGATGGTAAATTTTTCTTGCTTTATTTCTCTATATTTTACCGATAACGAACTGATGAAATCTGATTACAGTGATCCATTCAGCATTGCGGAACAAACTGGGTTCCAGTTAAGATTTTTAAATACTTGCACAAACACCTTCATTTATGCTGCCTCCCAAAGCAAATTCAGAGAAGAACTGAAGACAATTTTTAGAAGGCCACTTGTTTTTCTTTGTAATTTATTCCAGTAGATTACACGATTTGATAATTTCAGAAGACATGTACATACACGTCTTTGAGTGTTAGAAAAGCGCTATATAAATGTCATGCATTATTATTATTATTATTATTATTATTATTATTATTATTATATTTAGGTGAATTAAAGGTGTAATTGGCATACGCTTGAATGTCCATTCCGTGATATATTACAGTTTGTCTTGTTTACATAAACGCCTGGGATATATTGTTACATAGGTTATTAAAAAGATAGGTGGTGTGAAATAAAGTTTGAAGTGCTGTGGGTTGTGTATATACGGAAAATAATATAGTTGGTTGCGGACAGGGATGGTGGGTAGGGCGGAAATGGGTTCTAAGGTAAGAGGGGTCAGCGATCAGCGGCGGTATAACAATGGGAGCGGGAGAGAAGGGGGGGGGTGTTTGTAGGTTGATCACCTTGTGTTTGGAGAATTCAAAGTGGATATCGTTAGGTTGTAAGCTACCCAAATGGAATATGAAGTGTTGTTCCTTCATTTTACAGCGGTAGAGGCTCACGGCAGAATCGTCAGTGTAGTAATGGGAAGGGACGTCAAAATGGTTAGCAACCGGGATATCCAACCGGGATATCCAGCAGACCTTGGCAAACCGAGCACACGTGTGTGGTGAAAGGGTCGCCTAGTCTACACTTAGTCTCGCCAATGTACAGTAGGGCACATCGGGAACTGAAGTTAGTCGATGTGCACGTGTACCCCTGCCTCACCTGGAAAGCCTGCTGTGGCCCATGAAGGATGTAAGGGGAGGAAATGAGCGGTATCTGGAGAAGAGGTATCTTCGGTTTCCTCCCACACTCCAAAGACGTACAGGTATGTAGGTTAATTGGCTGGGTGAAATGTAAAAATTGTCCCTAGTGGGTGTAGGATAGTGTTAATGTGCGGGGATCACTGGGCGGCACGGACTTGGAGGGCCGAAAAGGCCTGTTTCCGGCTGTATATATATGATATGATATGATAAGACGGAAAATTGGTTGGATGAGAAAATGTGACAGTTGGAGGCGTTGGATATGTCCGAGAATAATGTGTTGAATACGGCTGGTTGTGTGAGAGTTATGGAACAGTAGAACACGTTTTTGAGTCTGGAGAGGAGGGGGGAGGGGTGGGGTGAAGGGCCCAGAGTTCAAAATTACGGGGCACGGAGGAATTGTGGGTTAGAGTAAGTTTGATATCTATATACTACTAAAACTCTCGGTTTGTTTGTGTTTATGTGTGTACCATGTCCTCCACATTCCCAAAACGGTAGGCAATAGACAGTAGACAGTAGACAATAGGTGCAGGAGAAGGCCATTCGGCACTCGGAGCCAGCACCATTCAATGTGATCATGGCTGATCATTCTCAATCAGTACCCCGTTCCTGCCTTCTCGATAGCGCCACAATTTTAGGCCCACCCTCCTCACCATTCCGCTGTGGTGTGAATAACCCCACTTCTGTTACTCTTTAAAAACAATTTACTTTATAAACTTTAATAAATCTCCCCCCTCCCCGAAAGACCAGCGAGAGGACCGGCGCCGTCCCGGTGTGCCCCGCGCCTGACCTCCCCCATGCTGCAGCGCGCCGCAGAGGCTGTGGCAGAGGGTCCAACAAGATGGCCGTCGCTGCCGCTCCCCGCCGACCGCAGCAGGAGAAATGGGGCTGAAGTCAGTGCCTTTTCTCTGTCCACTCTCGCCCACCCACGGCCCCGGGAGACGCGCCCCGCCTGGCAACGGGTGCATGCCGTCGACACCGTTCCCCGCCGCAGATTGCAGCCGAGCTGCAGGAGACGCCTCGGCCCCGCAGGAGAAACGGAGCCGACGTCACTGCTTTTTCCCTATCCCCCTTGCTGACACACGGCCACGGGGGCCATTACCGCCCGGCACCGGCTCCACGGTTGGGCCGAGGGGAGCGGGATGCAGCGTAGGAGGGGTTGAGGGGGAGTGGTAGAGAGGCGGGGAGGGAGGGAGGGAGGGAGGGAGGGAGGGAGGGAGGGAGGGAGGGAGGGAGGGAGGGAGGGAGGGAGGGAGGGAGGGAGGGAGGGAGGGAGGGAGGGAGGGAGGGAGGGGAGAGAGCTGAAGTGGATGGGGAGCGGGGGTTGGGGGAAGGGGGTTGGGGGGAGGTGATGGGGAGGGGAGGGAGGGGGAAGGATGGGGAAGGGGTGAAGGGGATGGGGAAGGAGTGGGGGAGTGTGAAGTGTAGGTGGGGGGGCTGCACCAATGCAGGAGAGGTTTGGACCCATCGGCTCCACTTGGTCTAGTGATAGATATAACAGCATGATGCGCGGATTATTGTTACTAAATAAGGCGAATGTCCATCGTAAGCATACGTTTTCCTTGGTTTCTAGCTGAAAACATTATATTACAGAATTTAGTGTCCATCCCGATAAACTTCCTTTGCGAGCGTTTGTTAATATTTTTTGAATGATACTTATTTTAGAAATAACTTCCATGCAGAACAATCATTTCGATTTTAATAAACTTCTACGTTAATAATTATCGACTATAAGAAAATCCTGCGGCATTTCTAGTAAAATATTCAGATACATGCTGTGCTACAAATCTGATTTTTTTTTTTCGCCGCACCCCCAGCTGAATGCTGACCTTTTCCCACAATAAGACATGAAGGGAACGGTACGTTACTGCAATAGAGATTTTTTTTTCCAAATCAGTTAATCGAACGTTTCAATAAATATTGATGTTCAGTCAATGTAGTCTGTCACGATCTTGAACGCAATTGCTGGGAGAGGGATCGCTTCACTGTTCAGCGATAAATAAGTCCAAGATGACTAACATTTCAACCCATTTAACGTCAAAGTGATGAATTTTATTATCAGTCACGTCTTTAATTTTCACGTTCTTGTTTTCAGGATGAATTGCTGCGCAGTTATTATTTGTAGATGTTGGTGAATGAGATGAGACGGTGGAAAAGGATAGTAATGGCACAGGTTTTTATATTCTCACGTGTACACAGATACAGTGAGATACAGCCATATCAAATCTTACTGCACATGAAGCCAATCAAGTCTTACACAAGAACAACGGATAGAGCAAGGAGCAACATATCACTATACTGTGCACAATATAATGTGACAGCATCTTCGTGTTACATTCGCAAGAAAAGAGTCCAAATTCTGTACTGAGTTTAGGTCGATGATCGCGACTGGGGGGAGAAATCTGTTCCTGAATCTGGTGGTTAGTAATTCCAAGCTTTTGTATCTGCCGGAGAGTAGAGTTCGGAAGAGAGGCAGGCGGGGTGAAAAAGGTAATTCATAATGTTGGCAGCCTTACCGAGACAGGATGCAGTGTAGAAGGATTACATGGTGGGTACACTAGTCATGTGCGATGAATTGGACTATATCCAGAACAGTTTGCATCTTCATGCGGCCTCAGGAAGAGTGGTTCCTAAGTTACATTTAAGAGATTGTCAGGCTCCCTCAGCAACCGCGATCTCCAAGCCTTAGTGTCATGAGCCATATTCGACACTAATCAGCAGTGGTCCACATCGTCCACAGTCACCAAAAATGATCACATGATGTAGTTTAACCATGAAGACTGTTACAAATACTCCAACACAAATGCTGGCGTTTTCCCGCCAAGGATTCTGTTTCCTGCAGAAATTTGCGACACAATTATTTGGGATTGTGAAGGGCAACCTTCCCACAGCTTCCAGCAACGGTGACGTGAGAATGTATTTTCTAGCTGCCCTAATAATTTCGCTTGCAATTTTTGTCATTGCCGATTGCAATCCGCCCACAGTTATAGTAGATATTCGGGGAGGGGCGGCTTATCGCTTCGTTTCTAGATGAATATTTCAGGATAATCATTTTAGAAAACATAGTTACGGGAGATCGGAAGCGAAGTTGTGAGTTGAGTTGTAACCAGCAGCAGCTTGTATCGCTCTCCGTTCTCGCTGAGGAATTGGAAGACATCCACCTTCACTGTGATCAGAACAAAAACAAAGTTAAATTAAGCTCTTTCCACTACACGTCCCGAGACCGTATCACTACAGCCCACTATACAGGAGACACTTGAGTGCAAAAGTGCATGCTTTATATAAACGTTTGTGTGTAACATTAAAGAACTAGTTTTTTGGCACATTGTTGCATTTTCTCCTGATACACCATGCACCGTTACATATCCGCTGGGACTTACTGCACCGGCATTCAACTCACCATCCTCCGAGTAATCACGTCCAGACTCCCTCCATTGCCCGAGATCTACAAACAGGATATTATTATAGCGCAAGTGTTCCAGCCATTACATGTGGAAAATATATATATTTGTTTGTGCTTGACACTGTGGCTTATTCCTTAATTCGTATTCCCGTCCCATACTCTTACACCCGTAAATCATTTCTGCAATCTACTCCTTGAAACTGTAGAATATCCTTGTCTCAATGGTGCATTTGCACCAGGGCCAACCACTTATACACATCTTGCTCTTTGTTTCTCCAATAGTCGTCTAAATTGGTCCTCTTCAGTAAACCTCCTTCGCCTCATCTATTCTTATAAGCGCTTGAATTTAGAAATGATAGGAGCAGAATTAGGCCATTCTGTCCATCATTCCACTCAGCCATTCAATCATGGCTGATCTATGTCTCCATCCTAATCCCATTCTCCTGTCTTCCCCCAAAAGTCCCTGGCACCTCCAGTAATCAAGAATCTGTCTATCTCTGCCTTAAAAAAACATCCATTGGCATTGAATTCGGCAGATTAACCATCATCTGGTTAAAAAAAAAACTCCCCCTTCACAAAGGAACGTCCTTTAAGCCTGAGGCCATGACCTCTGGTCGTAGATTTTGCACGAGTAGAAACATCCTTTACACATCCACTATCCAGGCATTTCGCTATTCGGTAAGTTTCCATGGGATCCTTCCTCTACCTTCTAAACTCCAGCGAGAAGAAGTCAAGTGCCGTCAAACGCTCATCAAATTTTAACCCACTCATTCCTGGGATTATTCTCGAAAACCTTCTCTAGACCCTCTCCAGAGCTAGGCCAACCTCCCTCAGATATGGGCCCAAAAGATTGCTCACAGTACTCCCAATGCGGCCAGTCCAGCGCCTTACAGAGCCTCAGTATTACATCCCTATATTTGTATTCTAGTCTTGAAATAAATACTGATATCTTCGGTGCTGGTTACATCTCACAATCAATCACAATCACAATAACAATAATACTTTATTAGCCAAGTATGTTTTGCAACATAGGAAGAACTTCATTTGCCATACATATATAGATATCTATATATCGATATAGATATATATATATGTATCTTCAAAAAAAAACATACAGTTATTCAAACCTTCGCGTGAACAATTTTCATCGCACTATTTCAGTTGTCGAGCATATCCTCCCGACGTCATCTATTGATCCATTTCGGATGCACAGGGCTAGGCGAAGCGGGGTTGGGGGGTCATTTAGCAGGGGTTGTACAGGTGTCGTGTCAATAGTTAGCTTCAATTACCGTACAGATATGAAGGTAAACCGCAGAAAGTTGTGAGACTAATCTACCCGTAGCAGATTCATGGGGGTGATGAGAAGGTCTCATTCCCAATATTGATGGTCATTTCCTGAGTGCAAGGAATAATGATGGGGCGGAAATTGATCGGTGAGTCCAACAGAGTTTCTTTGGAACATGATGTGGATAGCAGTACTGGAAACGGGACAGTGCTCGGCCTTATCATAGGATACTAACGGGAGCAGATGATTGAATTGTCGCTGTGGGTACTCTGACAATTTTGGGCATATTGGTGTCAATTTCAGGATAGCTATGGATATGGGGATGCTTGGTATTGAATTGTCGGTCCAAATCAGTGGGAATGCTGAATTCAATAGAATAGAATGTTCAGCGAAAGGCGTTTTGGAAGAAAATGGCAAGAATAGGAATCATTAACATCTTTTGAGGAAAACATGGGGCGTGCCTATTTTAAGATAGTAATTAGGAGTACAAAGAGGGCGATGGCCACAGCGTAGGGAGAATGCAAAGACATTCTTATCTATAGGATGAGTAATTGCAATGTTCGAGAAAGGATTCGATGTGTGCAAGACCTTGGTGTTGCTCAATTTGTGGAGCCAATGAATCCGAGTTTGATCGGATCAGGGCAGCAGCTCAGTTGGAGTTCGATACTGACGTCGGATCCTCTCTGTTTGGAGTCTGCACGTTCTCTCCTGTGATCACGTGGGTTTCCTCCGCATGTCCCCCCCCCTCCCCCCCATCCGAAAGTCGTGCGTGTTCGGAGTTTAAATTACCTCTGTAAATGCCCCTAGTGTGTAGAAAGAGTGATAACAATGGGTCGGTGTTGACAGGATATGGATGGTCGGCGCGGTCTCGTTGGGCCTGTTTCTACACTACGTCCTTGAATCAATTCAGTCAGTCACCAAGGGCAAGTTCTCAGCTATATTTACCAAGGAGCATCATGAGGAAGTTTTTGTCCAGGATGGGATATGGTGTTAGCATGCCGGTATCAGGAAGGAAGCTTTTCGATGACATGGAATGCATCAGGACTGATAAATCAAAATTGTTGATATGGTCGAATGAGGTTAAGAGAGCGGAGGTTAGAAAATGTTCTTGGTTCAGTTTCGAACGACAACAAAGATAAAGCAGGTAACCACAGATCACAGAGATTTAGGGGAAATATGAGAGATAATTCTATAGAATATGACATATTTGGAAAGTTGCGGTTGATTGGCTGTGGTCAGTGTGATATTCTGTCGCTCTAAGTTCCTCGATTTTGAGGACAAAAAAAGAATATTGAAAAAGGCAGAGCCTTGATGTTGCCTGTGAGAGCATAAATAAGTAAGGCATCTGTCAAAGTCCCACATGCCCGTCTGTTTGAAAAGATTGGTGACAGGACGGAAGGGATAATGAGGAGTGTTTGATGTTCTAATTGCTTGTATGTAAACGGTATTCTACTGGCGGGATAACTGGTGGGAACCATTTTGCTGCTGGTGTAGAGAACATCTTCAATGTGATTCCAGAGCATTGATTAATAAGTTTCAGCTTGACGGAAATTTGGCTATGTTATGGAGAGCGAGGATGTTTGTTTATCTGGATCTGGATACTGAACAGATGAAAAGTTGGGCGAAGTGTTGGCAGATTACAATTTTCTTCAACAATCCAGCTTGAGACCATTTGGGAAGTGAAATAGGTGTGAGATATCTGGGGTAAGTAGTCCGTCGTAAACGGATGCCTATACACAGAAGGACCCTGGGCATCGTGCCCACAATTCCCTGGAAATGGGAACTTAGGTTTATTGGTTATTGTGGAATGCCAATGACATGTTCAGCGCCCTGACACGCCGAGTAATGTAATAGCTGGGAAATCATTTTGCAACTGTAGAAAGCGCAAATTAGACTGCAAATAGATGATCGTTTACATGTCTATTCTGCAGCCGCGTTGAAAATTATGGTTGCACTAGGAGGAGGGCAGGGAACATTGACCAGGATTGGAAGAATTTATTTATGCGAACTGATATGACATGCTCTGTTTTCCCAGGAGCTACGGAAGCTATGGAATGAGTTAACGGGGATAACTAAAATTATATGAAATTTAATAGAGCAGATGGTCTAAATCTTTTGTTTTAAAGAAGTTTTAAACGTGAAATCCAGGGGAACGGTTATTATATTACAAACTGCGTTTGCAATCTGTAACTTACTACCAGAGAAAATTATGAGATCAGATGCAATCGTTACATTTAATAGATGTTTACACAGGCATCTGAATGGACGAGATATTGTCGGATCTGAATATAATGAGGAAACATGGGAATCATACATTCAGATCGGGTACTTGTCTCCCTACTTTCACCTCACCAGATCTATCTCAGATGATACATTGTAAGCACGCAGACCCCAATAGCTTTCTTCATTGCATCTCTTCCCAACTTGCAGCAAATATTCCTCAATCTCTCAATTCGATGGTTCGCCATATCCGTGCTTGTGAATCACTCAGAAACAAGGAACTGCAGTTGCCTGGTTTACGAACAAAGACATAAATTGCAATAGAAACACAACGGCTCATATAATTGCTCTTGCCAACATGGATAACTTGACATGGAAACGGCGATATGGCTAAAATATCCATGTTCCCCGGAGATGTTATTGGGCCTGCTGAGTTATTCCAGCACTTTGAGTCTTTGCTTATCAAACAGTCAACTGAATTACTTTCCAGATTAATTCACATTTCCATCACCATGGTTCGCCTCCACAAACGCCTCTCAATTGTTCTCTCAATTGTGCACATTTAATTGCTTCTCATTTCCAAATTCACGAACTTCCCTCCAGCACAGCATGCAACAACTGTCCCCTTACCTCGCCGACAACGCCTCCAGCTTTACATTTAACATACGTTTAGCCAACGCCAGCGTAATATCGCCATCAATCGCATTTTTTCTCAACTCGCATGCTTGCATTGATTTTATCTGTACCTTCGATTTTCTAATTAACATTTTAATTTCCCTTCCAGCCAAAGCGGCTGCGACTAATAGATTTTTATCGCTCATCATCAGCTGAAAATAACACCTTTTCCCCGGTGTGGGACGAATAAAGGAATATGTTATTTTTGCCTGTTCATTCAGTTTTGTTGTCAGTCAGAGGATCGACTTTCATAAACAAAATATATGTATCCCTTCCCGCTTTTCGACAAATATGTCATATTGATTTGAATAATTATTTGACCTCGATGCACACTTTGAACTGAAGGTTTGTTCACTTTATAAAACGGGCCTAAATATCATGTTTATCAGCAATTTTCGAGACTGGTATTGACTTTACTTCAGTCGGACGAACCAAATCTGTATTTGCTTCCGTTACCCTTTCCCCAATACGAAAACAAATAGCTTTATCTCGCTGATTATTTGATAAATGGCAATAATAGTTTCCAAGATGTTAGGGTAAATGTTATAATTAGGGACATCATGCCATAACGTCCCTGTAAATTTCCAGAATTATATGCGTTCACGTTAAATAATCAAATTTCATGGTTTGCTTTGGAAATGTTTGTTTAATGCTAAGCCAACATTCAACGCTTGAATAAATTGCCAATCATAGAACACGGACGTTTAAACAGATTCTTGAGTTCCTCTCTGAAGTTTTTCTGAGATACGGCATAAATAAAGGTGTTTGTGTATGTACTTAAACACCTCAGCATATAGCCACATTTTTCCGCTATGGCGAAGGCATCAGTGGAATCTGATGCCCAGAACTCCGTATCTGTGAACTGAACACAAATGAAGCACCCAAGGTTTACCATCCATAAGACAATAAAATTCGCGGATATTGCAATCAGTAAAACGATCGATTTCCTTCTGTTGTCTGCCTCTTGGTCATTCTGGCCACTCTCTTTGTTGTTCGCTCGAAGTTTGCTCCTGACTCTGTTGGCCTGTATGATATTCTTTATGGTCAATGAATTAAACAGAAGAATCAACACATACGGTGCAAATGGGGTTAAAGCTGTTTCAACCCATAAAAAACAATCCAAGCAGGTGAAGTGTAAAAGCTTGATTTCACATAACAGGACCATGGCTTCTGGTTAATTATTTCCCGAGGTTCGAATATGAAGAAGGTTGGAATATTTTCCAAAGTGCTAAATAAAAAGACCACTGTTATAACCTTCGATGCAAACTTACGAGTACAATACCTAGTCCGTAACGATTGACAACAAATAGCAACAAATCGGTCAAATGTAAAAGCGACAGTTAGCCAGACAGAACAATCAAGCGCAATATATATTAGTAGAATAATCGAAGTGCAAATTGGTGTGTAATTGAGAATCGAATAAGGAAAATATGACTCTTTCAGTTCATTCACCATTACGTTAATTAGCAAGACCGCGAGGTCCGCTGCGGCCATTGATACCAGATATTGGATGATGCATTTGGAGAGTTCACACCTTCCAGAAGACAGAATGGTGATTGCCACCACATTTGCTGCAACAAAGAAATAAAAATGCGTAAACGGGACTCCACAGGCGAAATAGTGTGTCGCCATGCCGCATTAATTTGGTTATGCCTCAGGTCTTTTCAATCAGGTCTTTTGAATGAACAAAAACGACAAATTCCACGGGCTGTCGCAATCAGGATTAATTACAACACACATAGTTACACTGTTTGGCATTTTCATCACGGGATTGTCCACATTTTAGCAATGGACGCATTTCCAGGCTAATTATTTTGTACAACAATAGAAACTGATCACTCACAATTAAATCATATAATCAGAAGCATACAAGCGACTGAAGGTGCGGCAATCATGATTTTAAAAGAAAATCTGCTTGAGAAAATCAGCGGCCGAGGTACTGTCTGACGAAGTTTCTCTTCCTCGGCAGTGGAAAAGTGTCTGGACCCGATAGGGCGACTATCCAGTTCCCCCGTCAATGCTTCACAAAACGCTGAATTCCTCCAGGAGATTGTTTTGAATCAGTATCCCCACCTTATGTTCGAGACAATACGTTGTTAATTAGATCTGAACGGCGTCGAGAGCGAATCCTTTCGCTAGCCCGAACGTTATAACACCTCAATAGTTTACGGTAGTTGTAACACCGTCTGTACATCCCTGACATGTACAAAAAGTGTTCAAATACATTTTAGAAATTACATACATAAGTATTCCAGCATCAACCTAAATTCCTTATTTAAAGTATATTAAGTCATTCAAAGTAATGTAAACGTATGTTACTACCCCGGATTGCCTTTACATTGTCAGCATAGTACTGAAATACATAGTACATCCACTGATATGGATATCGTCAGAATACGATATTGGTTGCCTTGAGTAGACTTGGTCTGTTTCAAAGTGTGGTCATCCTCTGTTTTCAGCGCATTATCGTCCCACGTCACAGTTAGTCGCCCTTTCTGCCGGAAGAGTGGACTGAAAAAGCACCGACAGCAGTGCGCCGGCTCCATTCGGTTTCCGTTTTCAACATCGAGGAGCGGGAGTTTTCATGTTATGCAATAATGTCAATAAGTTAACGACCCGAATCTATATTACCTGATATTATTGTTATTGTTTTGTCATCTAGAAAGGAAGAACTGCAGTTGGTGGTTAATACACAAAAGGATCAGCGGATCAGGAAGCATTCTAGGAGAACGTGGTGACGCTTCGGGTCGAGACACTTCTTCAGTCTCAGACTCCATATTATCTGGAGCGATTGCAATGCAGATACATAACTAAAATAAGAGTAAAGACGTAACTCTACTCAATTTCTGTCTCTTCTCCATCGGTCGGACAGGATATATCTTCTCTCGCCCCTTAGCCCCTTATCTCAATAATATTGGGTACCGTCCCAGGAAATTCTGGTTGATACACGGCACCCTGGTAGAGACAGCGTTTCCGTTCGGTAATGTTATGCTCTTTGTTTCTGATATCCTGATGCTATGAAGCGAGTCCTTGACCGAAACTAGTCCTCTCCGTTTCCGTACCTCCCTTTCCGTGTGTCAATGGATCCTCAATATATAAAGCGTTGTGCAATTCTCATTCTTCTTTCAGCGACAAGATAAACATTGTTTGGTGTTGACACCAAATCAAATAACGTATATGTTCCTCAACGTTTTCAACAAACTTGGAGATTAGTTTATAAAGAAACGTAATTACTATGGAGGCTAAATATTCCTGTTTCTTTACATATTCCAGTCCATATTTTCAATGCCTTGCGCTTCACATTACAATTTCTCAACGTGGAGAGATATCCGTCCAAAATAGATTAAAATCAGCTATTGCCCTGACCAATAAATCATGGTTCACGAACTCAGAAGTACGACTCAGTGCCACCAGGATGGTTTTCACTGTCTATCCGCGGATCAATCCGTGTCTACCAAGCATAGCCATCAATCACGAAGACGTTGGTTAAATATGTTCTCTACTTTCCCTTACGGTATCAGTCGCAATAGGCCGCTACGTCCAGGTGGTAATGCACGTGTCCGCCTGAAAACGGCCGCGGGGCTGGCAGAGGACCAGGTTGAAATTGCGAGCCCCCGTGGGAAGGTCTTTGCGCTCCTACCATAGGGTTTAAAGCTGGAATTGATAGGAATCTTTGATTTTGTGCTGCAAAAATTGCCAGTCACGGGAAACTCACCTCCCAAATCTGTAACGACGCTGAGCAGACGATAGTCCATGGAATGAAAGGTAAAAGAGGACGAAGCACTGCATTTTCATGTAGCCCATTTGGTACAAGGACGCAACCCTTGTCTGTTCAAGCAGGCCATTATTGCAGTAGCGGAAAAGGATGTTTAGTGCTGCTGTAGTGGCATAACTAAAGTGGGAATTATAACTAGGACATAGGGAAGACTTAATACTTCATCAGCACGAGGACTCATTCTAGTGCAGGCACGGCACTCGCACAATAGGTTACATTGATAATGACATGTATCCAAACTTTTTTTTTAAAGAGTAATGTGCTGAATGAGCATCAATAATTTGCTGAAAACCGAAAATATTTTCAGACACATTTCAGTCGTTTTTAATCTCGACAGTCGAGCGCGTCAAGATATATCGAGACAACCAGCTACGATTGACGTACCTGGTATTCCAATTGCTCCAAGAATAGGATAGTAAATACTTTCCGTCCGTAGGATTGCAGTTTTCATAATCGGTGTGGGAACCTGTCCGCTTAGTTCTGTAGCCACATGGATCTTCTGCTTTTAACTTAAGATGTAAACTTTATATTTTTGAGATACCTCAAGGGACCAATCAGCAAGGACGATAGTTGGACCTATTTAGCTCCATTAATTGGACCGTATTTTCCATATGCCTCTCATCACGGTTAAGTTGGTAAGCTGTAAACAGATATTTCATCATTTACATTCGTCAACAACTGACAAATGAGTCAGCCCCCATAAAAGTTATATGATTTTAAGGCATTTTAGATGCATTCAATGTCATTCATCTTGAACGCGCGGTGCCCTTGTTTGTTGCGCCAAGTTTTCATTCTGCATTGAAAACAAAAATTCTGTCATGATTCAATAAGAAACAACATCTGCAGCTGGAAGTGCGATATAACAATAATATGATTTTTGAAGACTGTGCTGCAGTCTGAAAATTTGTTTGATATACAGCATAAATGAACACATCAAATAGCAGATAGTGAACGAATGTAGTGGAAATCACATGAATCGTCAACAATTAACCATTTTATATTGTTTTAATAAATATGTAGGGGGTGAATTATTTTTAAGTGGAACTTGGCAAAAGTCAGATGTAATTTCGAGTTGAGAAAGTTTAACCTACATGAGTTCCGTCTGCTGCATTCGTTGTTCGACATATGTCCCCATCTCCATTTTTGAAACAATACATAGAGGAGGTTCCCTTATTGCTGGGTACACCCGTTCTGTTCCCAATGCCAACTCGAGCTCCCATTTCCGTGTAATTTTAACTTTCGTTCCATGCCCCCATACTAACCTGCCCGACCTTCAGTGTTGTGCATCGCCCGGCGTAACGTGGAAGAGGAATATCTCATATTCAACCCAACAGTATGAACACTTTGGCGCAGCGGTAGAGTTGCTGTCTTGCATCCCCAGAGACCCGCGTTCTATTCTAAATTTAATTATAGCTGATGTCTGTACGGAGTTTGCACGTTCTCCCCGTGACCGCGTGGGATTTTTCCGAGATTTTCGGGTTTCCTCCCACACTCGAAAGACATGCAGGTTTGTTGGTTAATTGGCGTTGTATAAATATAAATTGGCCGTGGTGTGTAGGATAGTGTTAATATGCGGGGATCGCTGATATCTGACTCGGTGGGCCGAAGGGCCTGTTTGCGTGCTGTATCTCTAAAGTAAAGTAAACTAAGCTTTGCTTATGATTCCAGCATCTGAAGCTTCTTTCGTCTCCCCCTTAAAGCCACCCATTCATTTGAGTGTATTACCGATGAATACGAGTCGATAGATTTTTAGGCGCCACAGTTATCTGTAAAAACTCGCAAACTATGCCGTTTTTAGAAAAGGCCTCAAGGAGATTGAGGCCGATTACTGTCGATAGTCACAACCCTCTCAGCAAATGATTTCAGGGGGCAATTCATTAAACGTTCACAATTCCGCTGCTCTTAGCTAAAGTTGTCAGGCTGAAGGCCATATTGCAGTAGAGACATAGAGGCAGCAATCACAAGCGTCTTGTCCATGTATTGGATGACATCACTACTACTGAGCATATTGATGGCACATATTGGTTCTATTCATTGGTGTTTAGAAGGATGAGAAGGGATCTTTTGAGACGTATAAAATTATAAAAAGACTAGACAAACTAGATGCAGTGCAAATGTTCGCAATGTTGGGGAGTACAGAAGCAGGGGGCACAATCCAAGAATAAAGGGGAGGCCATTTAAAATTGAAGTGAGAAGAAACTTTTTCAGCCAGTTGTGAATTTGTGGAATTCTCTGCCTCAGAAGGCAGTGGAGCCCAATCACTGGATGAATTTAAAAGAGAGTTAGATAGAGTTCAAGGGGCAAGAGGAATCAAGGGATACGGGGAGATGGCAGGCACAGGTTACTGATTGTAGATGATCAGCCATGATCACAGTAAATGGCGGTGCTGGCTCGAAGGGCCGAATGGCCTGCTCCTGCACATATTTTCTATGTTTCTATGTTTCTATAATACTTTGATTGATATATGTATGTTCACCGGACTCCCTCTGCAATTGTAGGCCTAAATGTCGAAAGGTACCGGTGATCTCCCTCCAAACACATAACCGCCCTGCCTTGTCATTTCAATGAACAGTCCTGAAAAGTACTCTGGAAAACTTTGAAGATCTCCCCACAAAAATTCAACTTTCGTCCGCCGCTGGCAATAATTGTAAATATATTTCCAATTGACAGCATAACTGTAGCTAACAACATCGGGGTCGTGAGAGTGTAATCATTTGTCCCCTGGAATCATTTGCTTAGTGGTTTGTTGCTACCGCCGATCGCTAAAGGATGAGTACGGGCAAATAATTTAGTTAATTCTTGAATATTTAAACGAAGATTCCCGAACACAGCAACAAGGGAGGTAACAGATGCTGAATATGGAGGCATGAATTCACTCAGTGGATGAAGCAGAATTTGTGTAGGCAAAAGGAATAGCAAATGCTTCAGGTCTGGACCTTGCATTCCGATGTAAAGTTGGAAGGAATGTTAAGGCAATCTCCGTGTTATATTGCAGCTTTTATTCTGATTGCTGATGACATTTGGGTCAGACCATTGCTAAGGAGCTGTAAAGCACGGAAACTGAACCAATCGGCCCACTATGTCCATACCGAGCAAGTTGGCATACTGGGCCCGTCCCATATATCCCTCCAAATCATTTCTATCCATATATCTATCCAAAATGTTTGTTTTAATTCGTAAATATATTCGTTTCTTTTGTTTCCCTCTGGTGGCTCTTTCCAGATACTGCTAACGCTCAGCGTGAAATTTTTCTCGCTGATGTCCATTTTAAATCTCACCCCTCTCATCTCAGACATATGCCTTCTATGTTTGGAATCCTCTTTTGGGAAAATGCCAATCAGCGTTTACACTATCCATACCCTCCTGATCTTGTCCACGACATTAAGGCGAGCTCGAAGATTCCTGCACTCCACCGGGAAAAATCCTTGCGTACCCACCCTCTCTCTACAAATCCCAGGTAACATCATAGTAAATCTCTTTAGCGCCATATCCAACTCAATGACATCCTTCCTGTAGCTGGGCGATCGGAACTGCACACTTTACCCGGTTTCATCCAGTCATAGAGTGCTACATCGTGGAAGCAGGTCACTCGGGCTAACTTTCGGAGACCGCTAACATGTCCTAGCTGCACCAGTCCCACCTGCTCTTGTTAGGCCCATATGCCTCCAAACCTGTCCTATCCGTGGACCTGTCTAACAGTTTCGTAAACGTTGGGATAGCCCCTGCCTCAACTACATTCTCGTGCGGGCTGTTCCATACCGCCACCTCCATTAGTGTCAAAAGGTTACCACTCAGATTCCGATTAAACCCATGTCCTCTGGTCTTCGATTCACCTCCTCTGCGCAAGAGATAGTGCATCTACCCGTTCTATTCCTCTCATTATTTTAGACGCCTCTATCAGATACGTCCTCATCCTCGTGCGGTCCATAGAACAGGGCCCCAGCGTATTCGACCTTTCCATATAACTCATACCCTCTAGTCCTGCAAATTCCTCGTAAATCTTCGCTGCACCATTTGCAGCTTCAGTGTCATCTCGCCAACAACTTATATATCTGTCTTATAATGTGCCAACTTCTCTACTGAATATCCTTCCCACTAAAGATAAGCGTGCCAGGGATCCTCTTCACCAACCTGTTACCTGACTTGCCATTTTTGGGGAACCTGCGCCAGTCATGCCACATCCCTATGTTCTCTGACACGCCATAGTGCTCGACCATTTACTGTGTAAATCCAAGCCCTGGTTTGAAATAACAAAGCGCAACTTCTTGCATTTGGCATTTAAACTCCTTCCGAAATTCATCGTCCCAGGTTCCCAGTTTATCTTGGTCCCCTGTAAAGTTAGGTACCTGCGCATGCTGTCTTCTGTGATGCCAATTTTGGAGTCATTCAAATAATTGTCATGAAAAACTTTAATGTATATATGATACAACAGTGAGCTTAATACTGACCCTTGTAACACAGCACTGTTCACATAACTTGAATTAAAACGAAAATAACTTATCTTTCTAACTTTTGTTTTCAACGATGGAAAACACATCGACCTGGAACGACAAAAGTGTTTCTCTCTCCAGAAATGTTGCATGTGTGTTTGGTTATTCTTATTTTATTTAACTACTCGAAAACGGTGTTTACTTTGACAAATGGAAAAGTACTCACGTTGTCGTCATAGGTATTGAGATCACTACAGTTAATTTCTGTAAACTTGTCCGTTCGAACAATTTTAATTCAGGTCAATTGAGCCGTAACCTAATAATTAAACCCGCTGACAAGGGAGGGGCTGTGATAGTCTGGCGTGCTGACCTCTACCGCACCGAGGGCAGACGACAACTATCAGACACCTCTTCCTACCTATCCCTGGACAATGACCCCACCGATAAACACCAGACCTTCATCAGCAGCACCATCACCGACCTCATCAACTCCGGCGATCTACCCCTCAGTGCCTCCAATCTCATAGTTCCCCAGCCCCGCACGGCCCGATTCTACCTCCTACCCAAAACCCACAAACACAACTGTCCCGGCAGACCAATTGCCTCTGACTGCTCATGCCCCACCGAACTTATCTCTACCTACCTCGACTCCATCCTATCCCCCCTGGTTAAATCCCTCCCCACCTACGTCCAAGACACCTCACACGCTCTCCATCTCCTGGATAACTTCCGGTTCCCAGGCCCCCAATCCCTCATTTTCACCATGGATGTCCAGTCACTCTACATTTCCATCCCCCACAAGGATGGTCTCGAAGCCCTCCGTTTCTTCCTCGACCGTAGAACCAGTCAATCCCCATCGACCAACACTCTCCTCCGCCTAGCAGAGCTGGTTCTTACCCTCAACAACTTCTCCTTTGACTCCTCCCACTTCCTCCAAACCAGAGGCGTAGATATGGGCACTCGCATGGGCCCTAGCTACGCCTGCCTCTTTGTCGGGTACGTCGAACAATCCCTGTTCCAGACGTACACTGGCCCCATCCCCGAACTCTACCTCCGCTACATCGACGACTGCATTGGTGCTACCTCTTGCACCCATGCAGAACTCACTGACTTCATACACTTCACCTCCAATTTCCATCCTGCCTTTAAATATACCTGGACTATCTCTGACATCTCCCTCCAGTTTCTGGACCTCACCATCTCCATCACAGGAGAAAAACTAGTGACGGACATTTACTACAAGCCCACCGACTCGCACAGCTATCTGGACTACACTTTTTCCCACCCGGTCCCCTGCAAAAAGTCTATCCCCTACTCCCAATTCTTCCGTCTACGCCGCATTTGCGCCCGGGATGAGGTGTTTCAGACTAGGGCTTCCGAGATGTCCTCGTTCTTCAGAAAACGGGGCTTCCCCTCCTCCATTATAGATGGGGCTCTCACTAGGGTCTCTTCTACATCCCGCAGCTCCGCTCTTGCTCCCCCTCCCCCCACTCGCAACAAGGACTGGATCCCCCTCGTTCTCACCTTCCACCTCACCAGCCAGCGGATCCAACATATCATCCACCAACATTTCCGTCACCTACAACAGGACCCCACCACTGGCCATATCTTCCCATCCCCTCCCCTCTCTGCATTCCGCAGAGACCGTTCCCTCCGCAACTCCCTGGTCCACTCGTCCCTTCCTACCCAAACCACCCTAACCCCGGGCACTTTCCCTTGCAACCGCACGAGATGCAACACCTGTCCCTTTAACTCCCCCCTCAACTCCATCAAAGGACCCAAACAGTCTTTCCAGGTGAGACAGAGGTTCGCCTGCACCTCCTCCAACCTCATCTATTGCATCCGCTGCTCTAGATGTCAACTTATTTATATCGGCGAAACCAAGCGCAGGCTCGGCGATCGCTTCGATGAACACCTACGCTAGGTCCGCATTAACGCAACTGATATCCCGGTGGCCCAGCACTTTAACTCTCCCTCCCATTCCCAGTCTGACCTCTCTGTCATGGGCCTCCTCCAGTGCCATAGTGAGGCCCCCCGGAAATTGGAGGAGCAGCACCTCATATTTCGCCTGGGCAGTTTGCGGCTCGGTGGTATGAACGTCGACTTCTCCAACTTCAGATAGCTCCTCTGTCCCTCCCTTCCCCTCCTCCTTCCCAGATCGCCCTCTATCTTCCTGTCTCCACCTATATCCTTCCTTTGTCCCACCCCCGACATCAGTCTGAAGAAGGGTCTCGACCCGAAACGTCACCCATTCCATCTCTCCCGAGATGCTGCCTGACCTGCTGAGTTACTCCAGCATTTTGTGAATGAGCCGTAACTCATTATGTATAACCTTGGTCAGATATTTCTTGGATTTGAAACAAAAGAGTAGATTCCTTGCTATGCGGAGGCTGAGTGCGGCTTCATAATCGCGCATTGTGATGTGTGTGTGTGTGTGTGCATATCTGATACACAATAGATACGTATTTAACGCAGGGTTGGAACCCATATAATTTATTTAAATATATTGGCGAAAGCACAAAGAGGACGTTTCATCATATTTTTCAATTCTTCTCTGAAGGTACTTTGCGAGGCACCATAAATGAATGCGTTTGTGCAAGTACTCAAAAATCTTAGTTTGTAGCCAATGTTTTCTGCAATGCGGAATGCGCCATTGTCCCCTGACTTCAGTAACTGATTATCTGTAAAATACAGAGAGATGAAACAGGCAAAACTGACCGCCCATAATAGAATAAAACTGCCAGATATTGCCAGCAGTAAAATAATCGATTTCCTTCGGTTTTCAATCTCTTGATCAGTCTGCTTCTTGTCGCTCTGTCTCCCTCTGATTTTTTTTCTGACACTGTTTGCGAGTATAATATGCCTGATCGTCATACTGTTGAACACAACAATCAACATAAATGGTAGAAATTGGGTTAAGATGGTTTCCAACCACAAGAACGCAGCCCAAATAGGTAAAACGTAGAAGTTTAATTTCACATGGCAGAACCATGGCACGTTGCCAACTTTTTCAAAGGGTTCAAACAGAAAGTAGACTGGAATATTTTCCAGTACGCATATTAAAGATAACACTGTTATAACCCTCATTGCGTTTGCTTCAGTGCAATATTTTGTGCGTAAAGACTGGTAACAAATCGCAACACATCTATCAAAGGTAAAGGCCACGGTTATCCAGACAGAACAATCAATGAAAACATAGATCAGAGTGATAATAAGGCTGCAAATGGGAGTGTAATTGAGAAAAGAACGTGGGAAATATGCGTCCCTAGTCTGATCAAGTATTCCGTTGATAATTAAGTACATTAGATTAGCTGCAGCCATCCATACTAGATATCGGGTGATGCAACGAGAGAGACCGCACTTTCCAGAGGATAAGATGGAGATTGTCACCACATTAGCTACAAACAGAAAGAAAATGCATTATAACGCATGCTACTTTACAGGAATAGTCGGTAAATAATTGTTCTATCACAATAGGCATTTTTTAATTCTTCGTTCAACTGTATCTCCAAATCTATCCCATGCATTCAAGAATTTTGACTAATCAAAGCTTTTAAACGCGCCCCTTAATGCAATGAATGTTTTCACGGCTTCCGGATTTCTTAGAACTAACAGATCCTGGGCATGCAATGACTACTCATCTGGAAACCTTGCCGTGTCTGGAAGTGTCTAGTGAACATTGTGCATAAGTATTCTGGCAAGTACATCCTGAATATGTAGGGTGACCAAATCTGCAGACACAAAAAACAAATGAATTCCGGTGAGACTTAATTTCTCCTAGATGTATTTCCTCTCATAATAAAGGCCAATATTTTATTTGATTTGTCTTAGCATAGGTTTGTCTTTGGTCGCTCAAAAGTAAGTACACAAAGGGATCTTTAAACATCAACACTTCTTATCTCCTCCTATTGAAAACAAGCTACTTCATTCTCTTTTGCGCCACAGATTGTTTCTGCGCATTTTTCGAATTGTTTTCCATCTAGCGTCATCAATTCACGAACTTAGCCAGTCGCTTCTCTGTTACGTCACCAGCTTTCGTTGGACCGGGGGTCGCATTATATCTGAAGAGTTAGGTACAACGTGCCTTGCTCACTCAGCTCAACACGATCAAAAGCCCATCCCGAATCATTGTAAATTATTAATGTATAATTAGTATTGGCTCCAATGGGCGAAATTAGAAACAAGTCTCACGATTTATTCAAATTTGCACGATATGCATCTGTGAGCGTATTGGTCTGCAAATATGTACAACTATGAAACGGCCAAATCGTTTCCCACCTTTGACCATGAAGTGTGCCGACCTAGACAGTGATCAAACTCTTTTGTTGTCACGAAGTGATCAATTAATCGGTTGGCAATCACGAATGGCAGCAAGACTGTTCCGGATACATAAGGTCATAAGGAATAGGAGTGGAATTAGGCCATTCGGTCTATCGAGTCTACTCCGCCATTCAGCCATGGTTGATCTATGTATCCCTCCAAACCCCATTTTCCTGACTTCTCCCCATCACCACTGATACCTGTACGAATCAAAAATATATCTATCTCTGCCTTACAAATATCCACTGACGGCCTCCAGAGCTTGCTGTGGCAAAGAATTCCACAGATAAACCACACTCTGACTAACGATGTAAAATGTATAGAAATGAATGCAACAAAACCGCTTTGAAAATTTTGCGTTCACGAGGTGACGTAAGGCTTGGCTGTCCGCGGAATTATAACAAACGAATTATGAGCTATACTGCGGTTTACAATCACCCATCAAGCTGCTTCGGAATCGGCGAAGCCACACGGACACGCCGTCGGCGGTCTCAGGGTCCTCAGAGCCGTGGAACCTGTCCAGTCTTCCAACTATAGGATAGATAATTACACTTGTTGACATTAGAAAGGAGTATGTACATCGTCTTGGAACGACCATTCTTCTACTCTGAGGACAAAATTATGGTTAATTATTTTCGTCTTCAGTTATCCATCTCAAAGTATAAAAGAGTTTATAAACGCAAATACAATTATACCCATAACACAAATGTAATGTGGCTTACCAGGAACGCCGATTGTTACAAGAATAAGATTGTAAATGTTTTCTATTAGTAACTTTGAAGCGAATCCCATTATCAACTAGAATGTACCTTTCCGTTGGTATGGACCAGACATGTAGAACTCCTGCCTTCACATTTACCTGTTATTTATATATCAGAGAAAACTCTTGGGTTTAACGAGCGGCAGTACGATTGGATCGATTCATCCACGTGATCGCTCTGAGAAGGGAGCGGTTTCCCAGCTGCCAGTGGTAACGCCTATTTTGATACAACGTGCCCCGAATAATTTAGTATGGATTTCTCAGCAAATGTAATTGTATTTCGCGCTTCAAATAATCATGTTGCGTTCCTTTGAACAAAACGTAGAGGAAAAGTGCACTTGTTTATGATTCGTATGCTCTTTCGTCAAACCGAACAATGCGTTGAAAACGTATTCAGATACTGAGGAATACAACACAATTTCGTAATACCGTCTAGATGCGGTTACACTTCCAATGTTTATCATATCATATCATATCATATATATACAGCCGGAAACAGGCCTTTTCGGCCCACCAAGTCCGTGCCGCCCAGCGATCCCCGTACATTAACACTATCCTACACCCACTAGGGACAATTTATACATTTACCCAGCCAATTAACCTACATACCTGTACGCCTTTGGAGTGTGGGAGGAAACCGAAGATCTCGGAGAAAACCCACGCAGGTCACGGGGAGAACGTACAAACTCCTTACAATGCAGCACCCGTAGTCAGAATCGAAACTGAGTCTCCGGCGCTGCATTCGCTGTAAAGCAGCAACTCTACCGCTGCGCTACCGTACCGTTTAAATCCAACTTGAGGGCGATCGTGCATCGAACCAACTTGAATTGGTATGTGCTAGCTGCAGGTCAATAGGACTATTATAGATAGTCACCGTGGGCGGTGTGGAGGAGCCGGGCCGAATGTTTTATTTCCGTATTGAATAACTCCCACCATTTATGATTCCATATCCGATTTGCAATTACTGTGGAAAAGATCGATCAGGTCATTTCGAATGCAACTAATCTGAGTAAATTCAAATCACACATGTTGGGGACGCAGGGGATTGTTGCAAAGCTCTATGAGGCTCGATAAATAAACTACAAAGAAAAACAAGCGGCCGTTTGATTATTTTCTTCATTTCTTCTCTGAAATTGGTTTGAGAAGTACCATAAGTGGAGGCGTTTGTGCAAATCCTTAAAATTTTAACCGAAATATAGTTTCTTGCGCAATGGTGAATGCGTCCATGTAATCAGATTTCATCACTTCATGATCGGTGACACAGAGAGAAATGAAACAGGCAAAATTGATCATCCATAACAGAAGGAAATTGTCAAAAACTGCGAATAATAAAATGATTGATTTATTTCAGTTATCAATTCCTTGATCCGTCTGGCATTCCTCACTTTCCTTTCCCGGATGTTGCTTCTGATTCTATTTGGCCGTAAGATGTGAATTATTGTTAAGGCGGTGAACAGTATGATCAACACAAGTTTCAGAAATGGTGCTAAGTTGGTTTCCAACCACAAGAACGCTGCCCAGATAACTGAAACTAATGTGAGGTTTCTTAGTTTGGTTGGATAAAATAAGTGACTTCGCTTTGTTGTGTGCTATAGACAGAGAGACGAAATCTACAACCACATAGTTCCCAGAACGTGGTGTCACTGGTCGATAGGGTGGTAAAGGCATGTTGGGGACGTAGGGGTTAATTCCCGGAATGGTTGGGCTGTCGTATGTTGAAAGACTGGGGCGACTGGGCTTGTATACGCTGGAACTTAGAAGGATGAGAGGGGATCTTATTGAAACATATAGGATTGTTAAGGGATTGGACACGTTAGAGGCAGGAAACATGTTCCCATTGATGGGGGAGTCCGGAGTCCAAGGGCCACAGTTTAAGAATAAGGGGTAGGCAATTTAGAACGGAGATGAGGAAATTTTTTTCAGTCAGAGAGTTGTAAATCTGTGGAATTTTCTGCCTCAGAAGGCAGTGGAGGCCAATTCTCTGGATGCTTTCAAGAGAGAGCTAGATAGAACTCTTAAAGATAGCGGAGTCAGGTGGTATAGGCTGAAGGCAGGAAGGGGGTACTGATTATGAATGATCAGCCATGATCTCATTGAACGGCGATGCTGGCTCGAAGGGCTGAATGGCCTACTCCTGCACATATTGTCTATTGTCTATAGTCTACTGTCTATTGTCTATTGTCTAAAGACACAAGAGAAAACAGGTGGTGAAATCTTCAGCAACACTCAAATTGCTGGAGGAATCCCGCGGCTAAGCAACATTTATGGATGGAATGCACAAACGGGACACAACAATTCTGCACGTTGATTGAAATTGGATGGAGACAATGCTAGAAATGAGGGGCTTGGTGCAAAACAAAACCAGGCCAATAACGAGACGATATATTATAGTTGATGGGCGTTGTGATGATAGAAGATGAGTGGTGTAAATAACAAATAATAGAGGTGAAAAGGAGACGAAGGTGTCAGATAATGGGAGTTGAGTAGTGAAGTGGAAAGCCGGGCAGAAATGTTTACATGGAAGGGATAGGGGAAAAGAGGAGACATAAAAGTAAAATGGGATCTCCTGGATGGGACATGCGTGTACGAAAGGGAGTGTAACAGGACGGTGGCTGGGAGGGTACTTCAACGGGGAAATCGTTGCGTACCGGGGGGAGAAGGTGACAAGAGAAAGAGGGTTTTACGTCAAATTGTAGACCTCACTGTTCAAACCTTTGGGTTGTAAGCTACCCAAGAGAAATATGTGGTGCTGTTCCTCCTGTTCGCGTGCAGCTTCGCTCTGGCAAGGATAGGGGAGGTAAAGTTAAATAGGGGAGCACGCGAGATGTCCAGCCGGCCGTGGCAGGCAGTGCGCGGGTGATCGGGCAAAGAGTCACCTAGTCTACCTTTGCTCGCATGGATACATGGGAGGGGACAGAGGGAGCAGTGAAGGCTGCCTGCACGAAGGCCAGTGAGCGGTGCAGGAATAGGCGTTACATCTTCTGCGACTACCGGGGAATGTATAGACGGCGGGGCAATCTGTTCGTGAAGGGATGAAGGAACCAAGGATTTGTGGAGTTCATTATCTGTGCGGTAAGCCGAAAGTGGTGGGGACGGGAAGGTGGGGGGAGGGGGGGGGGGGGCACTTTGAGGGTTGCGGTAATGTCGAACAATAATATCTTTGGTGCGGAGGCTGGTGAGGTAAAGGGTAAGGAATAGAGAAACGTTAACTTTATTCCGTCTGGGGATGGGGAGCGAGAACAGAACTGCAGTAGAGAGTTGACATGTGAGGAGTCCATGCGTGGCAGCAGAGGGAAAACAGGTGTACTGAATAAAGAAGGTATCTCAGATGGCGCCCTTGAAAGAAGCAGGGTCGGAGAAATTATAGCCAACATAACCTTGAGACCCAATGGTAGACGTCATTAGACTACCTATCCCTCCTGGCGGAGAGAGGGGTTAAAGGAAAAATAGGCTGTTTGAGGCGATAGAAGTTCAACACAACATCAGAACACGTTGAGATAAGGCCGTGGTGGTACAATGTTAATGCTTTGTGTTGCGGACAGGCCGTTCGTCATTGGAGATGAGGATGTCAGAAGGGTTGGCGAAAACCCGATAGGGTTGGTTTCGGGATCAGATTTCAGCACCGAGGAGGGCATTTAGGGGAGGTGCTCGTGGAGGTGATGTATGTATTGGGCCCGGAGCTGTATGAAGGGGGGTGCAGCTGTGGGGAGTAAAGGACGTGGTGTTGTTCGTATATGAGAAATGGCCGCACGATTCAGCGGTGTCGCTATGAAGACCACGGATTTTAATGCAACTGGGTGAGAAATCGCATCAAGAAGTATCAAGTCAGGGAAGCTATTTGACCCGGCAGTTTCGACGACCTGGGTCTGAAGAGACGGTCGAATCAAGCGAGGTTCGCGACATTTTAATCCGTATGTGTCCACCTTGCAACCTTCGCAGTAGATAACCTCACATTTATCCACATGAAACTGCATCTGCCATGCATCTGCCCACTCACACAACCTGTCCAAATCATCCTGCATCCTCATATCATCCTCCTCACAGTTCACACTGCCACCGAGCTTTGTTTCATCCGCAAATTTGCTAATGTTACTTTTAATCCCTTCATCTAAGTCATCAATGTATATTGTAAATAGCTGCAGTTCCAGCACCCCACAAGTCACTGCCTGCCATTCTGAAAGGGACCCGTTAATCCCTACTCTTTGTTTCCTGTTTGCCAACCAATTTTCTATCCATGTCAGTACCCTACCCCCAATACCATGTGTTCTAATTTTGCCCACTAATCTCCTATGTGGGACCTTAGTCCCGATTCAAGAAGGATAAACTAAGGAACACGTTTAATGAAGATCATTATTGATTCCCCGTTCGATTGAAAATAAATGAGAAATAAATCTAGTCGCTGCAATTCCTCTTCCGTTTACACATCCCATTCCCACCCATAATTTATTCATATCCTGGAATTACAAATATCCAATTACACACTATTGGCAAACTTTCGTGATGCAAGTAGAAAGCACAGTTCACATAGAAGTCCCATTTGAGTTCCAAAAGCTTTTTTTGCACTGCCACTTGTTTTAGTTATCTCCGTCAAATGTACTAGTCGGATTAACTATCGGCGATTGTAATAGATACCTGTATATGTTCTTTGTATTTTATGCAAACGTTTGTAATTTTTTTCGCGGAGTTTTCCCTCGTAAAAGCAGAATTGACTTCTGTCGCGTTGTAAGGGCAAACATGAGGGGAGGGGTGGACAAATGCGCAAGGTGGAACTTTAGTCCCCTGGCATCCGATAGGTTGAATAGGGCATCTTATTTAGGCATCCGTTCGGAGATGTTCGTCTTCTTGTCCAGTGTGTGTACACCGATCTTAATATCATCGGATCTGGACATAAGCAGACAATAATCATCTCTGGTGTTTTCCTTAAGTTAGACCCAAATTAGCGTCCTTGGCATGCAGTTGACAAGGCAATTCTGGAGGAAACTGGAACGACTGGGATGTATTTAGTGAGGTTAGGTGAAATGGTATTTAACATCTTCCAGTCGACCGGCATATTGCATTGGTGGCTCGCGCAACATTCTCTACCGGTAAGCTGACATAAGTAGCCTTAACAGATGACCAGACTCATCTGTTGGGGAGTGGAAGTTAGTGGAGTGGCTATTACTATGGAGAAGGTGCTTGGGAAGCTGAAAGGGTTGAAGGTGGATAAGTCACTTGGACCGGAATGACTGCACACTAGGGTCATGAAAAAGACCGCTTTAGAGATTGTGGAGCCGTTTATAGTGATATTTCAAGAATCGCTCGAGTAAAGAGCGGTTCTAGAGACGATTGGACAATTGCCAATGTTACCACGCTGTACCAGAAGGGAGCAAAACGGAAGAATGGGAACTACAGGCCGGTTACTCAGACTTCAGTGGTTGGTAAGATTTTAGAGTCCATTACAAACGAAGAGGTAACGGAGTTTAGTTTAGTTTAGTTTAGAGATAAAGCGCGAAAACAGGCCCTTCGGCCAACCGAGTCCGCACCGACCAGCGATCCCCGTACACTAACACCATCTTATACACACAAAAAGGACAATTTACACTTATACCAAATATACAAACCCAAGCCAATTAACCTACTAACCTGTACGTCTTTGGAGTGTTGGAGGAAACCGAATATCTCGTAGACAACCCACGAGGTCACGGAGAGAACGTGGAAACTCCGTAAAGGCAGCACCCCTGGTCAGGATCGAACCCGGGTCTCTGGCGCTGCAAGCCCTGTAAGGCAACGACTCTACCGCTGCTCCACAGTGCCGCCATTTTTCTTTGAATTCTTAGCATTCTTAGAATTTAGAGTTCTTCGAATTTCATGATCAAATAGGGCGAAATGATCACAGTTTTGTGAAGGGGAGGTCTTGCCTGAAGAATCTGTTGGAATTCTTTGGAGAACTAAATAGTCGGATAGAGAAAGGAGCGTCAGTGGATGTTGCTTACCTAGATTTTCAGAAAGCCTTTAATAAGGTGCCACACGCGAGGCTACTAAGGAACATGAGATCCCATGGTATCAAAGGGCAGATACGAGCATGGATTGTAGGTTGGCTGGATGGCAGAAGGCAAATGGTGGTAATAAAGGGGACTTTTTCTGGTCGGTTGCCATTAACTGACGGAGTTCCGCAGGGCGTCGTTGCTGGGGCCTCTACTCTTTACATTATATATTAATGATTTGGATGAGGAAATTAAAGTCTTTAGGGTCAGGTTTGCGGATGCTACGAAAATAGGTTGAGGGGCAGGTTGTGTCGAGAAAGCAGGGACTCTGAAGAAGGACTTGGACAAGTTGGGAGAGTGGGCAGAGATGTGGCTGATGGACTATTGTGTTCCAAAGTATGGAGTCAAGCCTTTGGAAGTAGGAATAAAGGCGTAGACTATTTTCTAAATGGGGAGAGGATCCAGACATCGGAGGTGCAAAGGGACTTGGGAGTACTTCTGCAGAATTCCCAAAGGGTTATTCTGCAAGTCGAATCGCTGCTAAATGGCAAACGCAATGCTAGTATTTATTTAAAGAGGGCTAGAAAAGAAGAACAGGGATGTAATGCCAAGGATCTATAAGGCGCTGGTCAGGCCACATTTGAAGTATTGTGAGCAATTTTGGGCATCATACCTGAGGAAGGATTTGCTGGCTCTGGAAAGACAGCACGTTTCAAAATGCAACCTCACATTTCTCTGTATTGAATTCCATCAATCGTTCCTCAGCTCACTTGGCCAACTGATCAAGATACTGCTGAAATATTTGATAATCATCATCACTATCGACAAAACCATCCAATTTTGTGTCATCTGCAGATTTGCTAATCATGCCAGTACGTTCTCATCCAAGCGAATGATATCAATGTCAAACAGCAATGGGCCCAGCTCCGAACCCTCAGGCACATCATTGGTCATAGGCCTCCAGTCCAAAAAACAACCTTCCACCATCACGCTCTGCTTCCTCCCATGAAGTCAATTTTCTATCCACTCAGCTACTTGTTGCTTGGATCCATCTAACCTCCCAGAGCAGCCTACCATGCGGAACTTTGCTGAATTCTAGAGACCCTTCTCGAATGCTGCGGAACCTTGTCGAATGCGAATGGTATGGTGTAGCAGTGATCAAGAGTTTTAACTTCCTGCGTGGAGCGTGACCATTCTAACGGGATTTAGGGTATACTTTCCATAAGTTAGTTTGAGTAAAGTCAGGGGTGATATTGAACAGAACTTCTGTATTTGTAGTCTGAAAGGAATTGAACAGCGAGTGTAATACGGCCAGTGCCACGTTAGCGGTGGTTTGTGCTTGTTTGTAAACTGCGGACACGATGATCGAAGTGAAATCACTCCGTACATAAAATGGAACGGAATATTCTGTAGTCCGGGTAATGGGGAATTGAGCGAGGACCGTCACAACAATGCACGACGTAGCATTGGCAATAAAAACGGGCACCGTGGCCTTTCTCCTTGCCCGAATATTGCGCCCTGTCCCTGCAACAAATCAAGACACCCCAGGTTGTGTAGGAGTGTTCGCTGAATTAGGGTGAGCCACTTTCCTTCTGTAAAAAATCTCACAGGGGCTCTAATTTTCATTTCCTCTCAGTTCTTCAAAAATGTCTTGAATTATTAAACGTTAGGTAGGAATACGCGGGAGCGAGCTGGCGCCTACATCCGCGTCGTTTCGGCTAGCCATCACTTCTATTTGAGACTGAAGGATAGAACATTGGTTTTATCAAGGTGTTTCTGTTTTTTTGTATTAAAAGTCAAGCAAGCTTAGTCGCTGATCCAACCCGTTGTCCGACCTATTATTTCAGCCCAACTTACATTTATTGACAGAATGCCAGCCTTTCCGCATCTTGTCCAACAATATATATTTTGTTTATTTTGATATAATATGGGGAACTCCAATTTGATGCACATGCTCAGAAGCGTAATAGTTATAAATCATTTTGCACGGACTTTGTTTCGCTATTCCACACAAGTGATGTGGAACACTTTATGCAATTGTACTGTATTTTCTCCGCTGTGGAAAAAAGATTCAATTGCTTTGGTTTGTTAATGTCATGTTTGACAGTGTGCCATCCACTAAAAAAATCTTACATGACACAATTAAGCAGTATTAACGTACAACAAAGGACCATAGAAGTGCAAATAGAGAAACAGTAGACAACAAAATATAGTTTAACAGCATTCTAGCGTTGCAGTTTCAGAGAGCAAGTCCAATGTCCTCAATGCATTTTGAGCGTAGACCATGAAACAACCCAGAAGAGGCTCTCAATGTTTTTACAAATCACATCTGCCCGCATTGGAACTCTTTTCTCTCCATTCCCGGCAAGTAACCACACGTACATCGAAATGAGTGCAATTCTACCATAAATAATATTATAAAACCTCTTAAACTCACATTACTTTTATTGAGCATGCGTACTAAAATATTAATGACACACTGTATCACAAATGTCATAAACATTGCCAATAATCAGCATGGCACATTATACCCTCGAGGTTTACCTGAGATATAAATGAGACACTAGACATAAAAGTAAGCGATTCGCAAGCCTTTGCAACTAACTGGAAACATCGCATCTCACCGATTATGGGACTGCCCGTAAAATTATTGGTAGATCGCATTTACTATCCTATTCTTGTAATAATTGGAGTACCTGGTAAGCCACTTCCGTCAACTTCTTCTATGTACGCCTTAACCTGCTTGGCATGCCGAAATAGATAACTGCCATTGAACGAATCTGCCACGTATCAGGCGTGGGTTAATTTGGATATATAAATACGGTACAGATACAACCAAGCAATCAATGACCGAATCTGACTATTTCTCAGGAGCAGTCCAATTGATTCGAATGTTGCATCGCGTTCGCTTTGCGTTTGGTTGAGCAATCCAGCCACATTTGCTGATCTGACTTCGTGCAGAGTGCTGGAAAAATGAGGATTCGAACTGTTTGTTGCATTCCTGTCCAAACAGCAGAGAGAAATGATTTCATTCCACGACCAGAAAATTACTCCTTCTGATTATTGGTAGACATCACCTTGTTCGTTGCCGGAAAAATAATTAGAAACGAGATGCATTCCTTTAGCTTAGTTAAGTTCAGTTTAGTTTATTGCTGTCACTTGTACCGCGATGCAATGAAAAGCTGTTGTTTCCGTGCTATCCAGTCAAGAACAATGCGAAACATCAATCAACCAAGCCGCGCACAGTGTGAAGATAAATAATGAGGTGTATAACAGTTAACAGTCAGTGCAAATAAAAAACGTTGAAGATATAACATAAACTCAGATGAAGGGAAGTTGAAAGGTCGGAAGTGAGGTAGTGTATGTTCAGGACCGCTGTCAACCCGATGAGACAATCGCTCTGTTGTCCGATAACAGCTGGAAATAAATTGTTACTGAATCTGGACGTATACGTTTTCAAACTTATCTATCTCCTGCTAGATTGCAGAGAAAGAAAGAGAGAGTGCTCGGAAGAGATTGGTTATTCATTCTGTCGGCTTTCTTGCTGAGGCTGTGTGAAGTGCACATGGAGTCGATGGAAGGCTGGTTGATTGTGGAGATGGTCTGGGCTACGTCCGCAACCCTCTACAATTTTTTGCATTGTGAATTGAGCTGTTCCGAAACCAAGCTGTGTTGCATCCCGATAAGTTGCTTTCCACGGCGTATGTGTAGTCGTTGTTGAGGGATGTTGGAGCCATGCTGAAATTGCTCATTCTGAGGAGGTAGTGCCATTAATGTGCTTTCCAAGCCATTGCTTCGATGCAGGAGAGCAAATCACCGGTGGTATTTATACCTTGGAACTGGAAGCTTTCGACCACCTGTGTGTCGGTATCATCAATGTGGACTGGGGTGTGTCTATCGCCCTTCTTCCTAAAGTCAATCACCATCGACTTTGTCTTCCTGACATTGAGGAAGATGTTGCTGTCTTGGCATCAAATTACAAGATTCTCAAACTCCATTCTGTGTTCCGCCTGGTCATTATTCGATATCGGACCCACTACTGTAGTATCATATGCAAATATGTAGAGTGATATGGATTAGTATTATGCTCCACAGTCATGATCAATATTGAGAAATACCATAAAGGACGATTTGTCACTTATTCTCTCTAATTGTAATCTGTGGTTAGGAATTCGAGGATGCAGTTGTAGTGTGGAGTGATGACTCCAGGTTCCAGGAGTTTGGAGATAGGTTTGTTGGGGTAATTGTATTGAAAGCACAGCTCTAGTCGGTCAATATGTGTCTGGCGTAGGTGTACTTCTTATCCATGTGTTCCACGCATAAGTTCACGGCCAGGGCGAGGGCATTGGCGGGGACCTGTTGTGGAGGTAGGGCAAAATCCGCCAAGCATGTTGTTTCAATTGCGAACGAATATACTTAATTGTCCTGAACGTGGAAGCTACCCGTTTGACACTAACTTGTATTTTCAGTTTGACGAAACATAGATATAAAATATAATATGATATTACTGTTTGACACATCTCTTGAACTATTGCTGCCAGAAATCCAAAAGGTTATTGATTTATTCGGAAATAGAATGCGGAATAGAAAAATGCAACAAACGAACAATCATGTCAAAATGTCAATTTTGATTTTATCACGATCTGTTAAAATGTGTGATCTGATATTCAAATACATTTCTCCGTGTGGAAATGTGTATTTTCCCCAAAAGCGGCATCCGTTAATTAATGGTTTCTGGGACGGCGGTCCCCAAGGTTGTGATACTTTATGTTACCTTACGTTAACACAACACATTTCTAACACTCATTTCTCGATTATACTTGCAGAATATTTCAAAGGCCGATATAACTATTTGTTGTGCAGCGCTTGTTCGGGTTATGTTACTATATTATAGTAATGTGAGAATGTGAGAACATACCGAGGATATTTTAAACATGACGATTGATTTACAAAGAAACTGCTAATAAATATTAACGATTGTATAAGATTTTCTAAAACACGCAGCTTTAAAGTTAGAAATTAATCTGCAAATAAACACACAACATGACCTGTGATAGAAATACTTAATGGACATCGGCTACTTTACCTATCATTCTCATCATTCTCACAGTTGATTCACGCCAGCACAGTTAATTTTCTGCAGATGGAAAACGCAATGATTGTGCCAGAGGAAATATCAAAGAAAAAAACAATCCCAAATTGCGATGCTTTCCGCAATAGCCCCATTTCATGCATAAATTCGGGGAAATAGGCTTGAGTTAGAAAATCGTCTCCTGGTCATTATTCATTCCATGGATTTAACGAGAATGAGGATAAATGAGCAATGGAAAGAATTCAACATGTGGAAGAAAGACAATATAAATTCGATTGGTCGCGACACAAGATACGTTTTAATGCAATTCCCTTTATTCTTTGCAGGTAATATATTGACAATCTCCATCCTGTCCACTGGAAAGTGTGGTCTCTCCATATGCATCACCCGATATCTAGTATGGATGGCGGCAGCGAACCTTATGCATCTGATATTTGGTCCAATTCTTTTTGTGATTAATAATGCGTTTTTTCCACGTTCAGTCCTACATTACACACCGATCTGCCGTCTCAATATAACCCTAATTTATATTGCTATTGATTGTTCCGTATGGTTGACTGTGGCCTTTACCTTTGATCGATTTGTTGCTATTTGTTGTCAGTCGTTAAAAACTAAGTATTGCACTAAAAAAAATTCAACAACGGTAAAAACGATTGTTTGTTTATTATGCATTGTTGAAAATATGCCAGTCTTCTTCTTACTTGAACCACGTGAAGTAATTGACAATGTGCCCTGGTTCTGCACTGTAAAATCAAGCTTCTATACTTTACCTATCTGGGCTGCATTCTCGTGGTTAGAGACCATCTTAACACCATTTCTACCATTTGTGTTGATTGTCTTGTTCAACACCTTAACTATAAGTCATATTATACGGGCTAACAGAATCAGAAGCAAACTACGGGGAAATGAAAGTCAGAAGTGCCATATGGATCAGGAAATTGAGAACCGAAAGAAATCGATCATTTTACTACTCGCGATATCTGGCAGTTTCCTTCTGTTGTGGACGGTAAATTTTGTTTGCTTTGTTGCTCTACATTTTACCGATAATCGACTAATGAAATCTGATTACAGAGACCCATTCGCCGTTGCAGAAGAAACTGGATTCCAGTTAAGAGTTTTAAGCACTTGTACAAACACCTTCATTTACGCTGCGTCCCAACGAAACTTCAGAGATGAAATGAAGAAAATTATTAAACGGCCTTTTCTCTTTCTTTCGAAATTATTGAAGTAAACGATAAACTCAAGCTTGATAAACCCAGGGGACATATGCACATTCAACTGGAATTTTAATTAGCGATGCACAGACCTAAATTTACAATGCGTAATATATTAGCGTTGTTCCTGTTTACATCAATGCCATACATATTCATATCCTGAAAAAGCATATCCAAATCACAGGCACTATATCGCGATTTGTTTTACTTGAAATAAATATTTCAGTAAATGTGTGGTTATGTTAACAGAAAGTATTTTTCACACCAACTTAACATGTGTGCGCGAGTGTGTGTGTGTGAGTGGGAGAGCGATATTGGGAAGGGGGGGTTCTTCCATTTATCAGTGGGAACATCGGTTTTTGAGTGAAAACGGAAACTGCTGAGAATACTCTCATGTCATGCAATATCCGAGGACAATGCATCACAGAAAGCTCATTGTAACACATGCATATTTGATGCTCCATAGTAGCCCGAAAAGCGAATCTATTCAGCGTGGAAAGATTATGATAAAATGAGGAGCAGGAAAGACTCACAGACGGACCTTTCGTTTTAGTTTATTGTCACGTGTACCGAGGTACAGTGAAAATGTTTTGTAGCGTGCTAACCAGTCAGCTGAAAAACAATACATGATTACAATCGATCCATTTACCATATATTGATGCGTGATAGGGCAATAACGTTTGGTGCAAGGTAAAGCCAGCAAAGTTCGATCAAGAATAGTCCGAGGGTCACCAAAGAGGTGTTGGTATGAGATGATAACGGCGCTCCAGGCTTGCGAGTCATGGCTCATCTGATTGGAGATAGAGGCAGATGGAGAGGAATATGGAAAATGTTACGAGCAATGGTAATTAATGACGTATTGCAAGAGTCACAAGAATATGCCCGCAGAACGTTCAAATTGAAAGGGAGCTCCTGACATATTTGGAAAGCCAGGCAAAACATGTCGTGCGGGTAAGCATATTGAGAGTGAAATGGGAGATGCTAATTACCTCGCCTGGTTTGTTCCAATATGACTGTGGAATATTTCGTTGAGGTCAATGAAAACATTATATTTTGCCAGGAACAAAGCGTGTTTTTTTTGTTGCAAAAATGACATCAGGAACAATGCCTGCTGCCAAATGAACAGAGCACTGACTGGGTTCAGGGTAGAGAGATGAAGGTCAATGGAATCCGAGTTTCGTCTTCCCCATGAGTTCTGAAAAGGGACTACTGAATCTATCTTTGGCATTTCCACTGCAGATTGTACAGCTACACCGTTGGCACAGAAGTCGGTAACCCGAATTTACCAAAAGAGCACAAGTTAGACATGGCTTTGCAGGCAAGGGGTTTGTTAGTACTTAAATGTTGGAAAGAGGAGAGGTAAAAGAACAGCCGTGGAGGATCATACGATTTCATACCAACTTTTCCTTGGAAGCAAACTGATTGGTGATGAAAGAGTGAATCGGTGATTTAGACAATAGACAATAGACAATAGGTGCAGGAGTAGGCCATTCAGCCCTTCGAGCCAGCACCGCCATTCAATGCGATCATGGCTGATCACTATCAATCAGTACCCCGTTCCTGCCTTCTCCCCATACCCCCTCACTCCGCTATCCTTAAGAGCTCTATCCAGCTCTCTCTTGAAAGCATCCAACGAACTGGCCTCCACTGCCTTCTGAGGCAGAGAATTCCACACCTTCACCACCCTCTGACTGAAAAAGTTCTTCCTCATCTCCGTTCTAAATGGCCTACCCCTTATTCTCAAACTGTGGCCCCTTGTTCTGGACTCCCCCAACATTGGGAACATGTTATCTGCCTCTAATGTGTCCAATCCCCTAATTATCTTATATGTTTCAATAAGATCCCCCCTCATCCTTCTAAATTCCAGTGTATACAAGCCCAATCGCTCCAGCCTTTCAACATACGACAGTCCCGCCATTCCGGGAATTAATCTAGTGAACCTACGCTGCACGCCCTCCATAGCAAGAATATCCTTCCTCAAATTTGGAGACCAAAACTGCACACAGTACTCCAGGTGCGGTCTCACCAGGGCCCGGTACAACTGTAGAAGGACCTCTTTGCTCCTATACTCAACTCCTCTTGTTACGAAGGCCAACATTCCATTGGCTTTCTTCACTGCCTGCTGAACCTGCATGCTTCCTTTCATTGACTGATGCACTAGGACACCCAGATCTCGTTGAACTCCCCCTCCTCCTAACTTGACACCATTCAGATAATAATCTGCCTTTCTATTCTTACTTCCAAAGTGAATAACCTCACACTTATCTACATTAAACTGCATCTGCCATGTATCCGCCCACTCACACAACCTGTCCACGTCACCCTGCAGCCTTATTGCATCTTCCTCACAATTCACACTACCCCCCAACTTAGTATCATCTGCAAATTTGCTAATGGTACTTTTAATCCCTTCGTCTAAGTCATTAATGTATATCGTAAATAGCTGGGGTCCCAGCACCGAACCTTGCGGTACCCCACTGGTCACTGCCTGCCATTCCGAAAGGGACCCATTTATCCCCACTCTTTGCTTTCTGTCTGTTAACCAATTTTCTATCCATGTCAGTACCCTACCCCCAATACCATGTGCCCTAATTTTGCCCACTAATCTCCTATGTGGGACCTTGTCGAAGGCTTTCTGAAAGTCGAGGTACACCACATCCACTGACTCTCCCTTGTCAATTTTCCTAGTTACATCCTCAAAAAATTCCAGTAGATTTGTCAAGCATGATTTCCCCTTCGTAAATCCATGCTGACTCGGAACGATCCCGTTACTGCTATCCAAATGCTCAGCAATTTCGTCTTTTATAATTGACTCCAGCATTTTCCCCACCACTGATGTCAGACTAACTGGTCTATAATTACCCGTTTTCTCTCTCCCTCCTTTCTTAAAAAGTGGGATAACATTTGCTATTCTCCAATCCACAGGAACTGATCCTGAATCTATAGAACATTGAAAAATGATCTCCAATGCTTCCACTATTTCTAGAGCCACCTCCTTATGTACTCTGGGATGCAGACCATCAGGCCCTGGGGATTTATCAGCCTTCAGTCCCATCAGTCTACCCAAAACCATTTCCTGCCTAATGTGGATTTCCTTCAGTTCCTCCATCACCCTAGGTTCTCCAGCCCCTAGAACATTTGGGAGATTGTGTGTATCTTCCTCAGTGAAGACAGATCCAAAGTAACGGTTTAACTCGTCTGCCATTTCTTTGTTCCCCATAATAAATTCCCCTGCTTCTGTCTTCAAGGGACCCACATTTGCCTTGACTATTTTTTTCCTCTTCACGTACCTAAAAAAACTTTTGCTATCCTCCTTTATATTATTGGCTAGTTTACCCTCGTACCTCATCTTTTCTCCTCGTATTGCCTTTTTAGTTAACTTTTGTTGCTCTTTAAAAGAGTCCCAATCCTCTGTCTTCCCACTCTTCTTTGCTATGTTATACTTCCTCTCCTTAATTTTTATGCTGTCCCTGACTTCCCTTGTCAGCCACAGGTGTCTCTTACTCCCCTTAGAGTCTTTCCACCTCTTTGGAATAAATTGATCCTGCAACCTCTGCATTATTCCCAGGAATACCTGCCATTGCTGTTCTACCGTCTTCCCTGCTAGGGCCTCCTTCCAATCAATTTTGGCCAGCTCCCGCCTCATGCCTCTGTAATCCCCTTTGCTATACTGTAATACCGACACTTCCGATTTTCCCTTCTGCCTTTCCATTTGTAGTGTGAATGGTTCGTTCCGAATGCTGAAATGACAGGATGGTGAAACTAGCTCTGTGGCGGTATCGCATTGATGCTGACATAATTATTTAACGTGAACTGTTAAGTGCGTACGATTACGTTTGGACATTCACGCCAAGGGGGTCGGGGGGGAGCGGCAGAGCTACAGTGGGTGAGCTGAGTAATGGGCGGAAGTGAACTGCTGGCTTATCGCGCTCTTGTCCCAAATTTGACATTCATCTCGATGATGTCTGTCTGGAATTTGCTCAGTCTTCATGTCACTGCGTGGTTCTCCCCTGGATGATCCGACTTCTTCTTACATCACAACGACGTTCGAGTTTGTAGGTTAGTTGTCTCTTGTTTGTAGCACCTGGATGGACCAAGTGGGACAACTTGGTCTAAGCGTGCCAGGGTGATAGATGGTTGATGTGAAAGCGGTGGGAATCGTCATTCCGTGAACAATATTATGCGAAGGACCATCATCAGATCAAATGTGACATAGCGTGATGAACTGGGAGAATAGATAGAAAGTTGAGAAGTACGTTCAAGGTGGAAATTCGTGTGCATCAATCCTATTACCTGAGATAGAGATGGGGGATGCATAAAACGGAAGATGAATTGGCGTGTACGGTCAATATGATCAGGGAAGGTGGTGCTATATCGGTATTCCGTTTAGCACGAGTTAACTACTAGTCCAATATATTCACACATATGAAGATGCAAGAAACTGTAGACGTTGTAGATCCAAATTGCTGTTGTAATTTACGGTGTCGTACAGTATTTATGGAGAACGTGGTTCGTTAACTCTTCAGGTCAGGGAACTGTTCACACAGATTGTGCTTGTGCCTGGGTAGAAAGCTGGTAGAGAGGTGAGGGTGGGACAAAGTCTGGCATGGCAGTTAGATAGGTGGGGTGATTGGCAGATGGTTTCACGTGGAGCGAGGGAAGGGAGACATTCCTTCGAATGCAGTTGGGGCACATTGAAGAGGGATTGGAGGGTGGAGGTAGAAAGGGGGAGTCGTTGTTCCGGTTAGTTACTAATTATTAAACGGTTCCGTGTTAACACCGTTAATCTGTACAATACTCAAGCGGATTATGAGATGGTGTTCCATCAGCTTACGTATGGCCTTACTCTGACAATGGAGGAGGCCAAGTACACGAATGCGTGTGGCAATGGAAAAAACGAGTTATATTGTTTAGTTACTGGAATATGGTGGACGACCTCACTGACCGAGAGCAAGTATTCGGTGAAATGGTCGCCTCATCAACCTTTAGTCTCGCCGAAGTATGGGAGTCCATAGCGGGAGCACAAAAATCAGCAGGTGACGTCAGTGGAGATGCACGTGAACATCTCTCTCACATAGGACGACTGATATCCTTGGACGGATGTAAGGCCTGAGGTATACTGACAGGTGTTGCGTCTCCTGTGTTGCAGGGGGAGGTATCTGTGGAGAGGGTGGTTTGGGTGCGCCGTGATGAACGAACCAAGGAGTTGCAGAGAGAGCGGTCTTTACGAATGGCAAGAGACATTCGGGATGGGAAGGTGTGTGTGTTGGGGGGCGGGGAATGGAGATGGGCGGCACGGACTTGGAGGGCCGAAAAGGCCTGTTTCCGGCTGTAGATATATGATATGATATGATAATAATGTGTTGAATTGGGAGGCTGGTGGTGTGAAGGCGAAGGACCGGGGGAACTCTTTTTTAGTTCCGTGCGGAGGCAAGGGAAGAGAAAGCAGAATTGCAAGACGCACAGGATATGTGGGTGAGGATCCACGCGTGACAGAAGTGGGAAGACTACGTTTACGAAAGAAAGAGGTCATCCATCATGAACATAACGTTTCCTTTTTCCTTGCTGCAAATAGTATGTTACAGATTTCAGAACGGATGGTAACATTAATGCAATGATATTTCTCTTGGAAATATCTTCAATTTTGAACAATCATTTCGATTTTTAATACCTTTATAAGAGATAACAATTATGGTCTGCAAGGAACGCATATGGCATTTCTATTAAAATATTCAGATACCGTCTATTCAATATACTCTGATATCTTCTTGCATCACCCCAGCGTAATAGTGATATTATTGACGATAATACATGAAGCGAATTGTATGCATGACTGCCACATAGATTATTTTTCTAATCTGATCAGCCAACCTTTCGATAAAGATTTATTCATGTTGATATTTGTAAACTTTTGTGAGATTAAATAACTGCCGTCATAACCACATGGAACGGATCTTGCCAGTTGTTGCAATGTAAAGATCATTGTACATTAGAGCGAACGCATCCTCTAAATGAATCAGGTGTTCACGGACAAGAAACATAGGATAGCATATACGACAATGCGTCATTTGAATACACTTTACCAAGTATTTTTTATGTTTGCTCCTTCTAATATTATGACAGCCAGACACATTCCGGTCAACAGTACAATCATAAGAGGCAGTAGCTTAAAACTCGCAGTGAAAAAGAATAGCCCACAATAATAGGCACAGACGGCAATTTAATCGCGTTCCTTTAATCATTATGATCCTTTCACACAATCTATTCATCAGATACTTTTACACAACTTATTCTTTAATTAATACTAGTTTGAGAGTCGCAGTTAGTTAAACTATACAATTGCCACCTTCAGTCAGATAGTCAGTTGAATATCAAGTAACAAATGTGCCGATCTGAACTGAAAACAGTAAATGCTGGAGAAACAATATCTGTGGGACGAGCAACAGGCAATGTTCGGGTGGAGAAATAGTCAAGGTTGTTGCTTCCACTTTTTTCTTTTATTCCTACACAGTCATTTTCGCTTTCCTTTCCGGCAACTGTATAAACCTTTAATGATGTTGTAGCTTGGGAACACAAGTTTTTTAAAAATCTATTATGGATCATATCACTGTATGGAGTGCACTTGGAATTCCCTGTGCATATGTGAAAGTCCTTGCCACAAATGGATGTAGAGGTCAGGACAAAGGGTGCTTTATACACCGATCCATATGGCTTTGATCAGTAAGAACGTCGAAAATAACCGAGAGAAACAAGGAGAATGCGGTAGAGAGGAAAAAATAGATACGTCACGATCGACTGGCAGTCAACCGGTCGAGTAACCTAATTCTATTCGAATGTTTGAAAGTCTTATGGTCCAAGAAAAGTAAAATCTGAAACAATTTTTCATCAGTAATAGTCAGCACGTATTTGTGCGAGAGAACTCTTCACAAATGTGAATTGATAATATGGATAATAATATGGATGAAGGCAGTAAACAATGCCTAAATGGATATTACTGAGACATTTAACAAGGTCCCACAATTTAGAGCGGTGCTCTATTTAAATCACAGGAAGGTCAAAACAATTTTGCCATTTTGGTGATAAGGGCCCCGTAGTGTTGGTGAAAGATTTATTATCTCATTAGAAAATATGCGAACATCGTTGGATTGTTGGATCTTTTTTTTTTTCATATCAATTACTCATTCGGTGCGAATGTTGGATATATCATTACTAAGTTTCAGAATGAACGGAACAATATGGATGTTGTGGACCGCGTGGAAAATTAGCTGAGGCTGCAGCTGAATATCGAACAGATAGAAACCTTGACGGATCTTTGGCACGTGCCAAGATATGCGAAGTGATGCATTTTGCGAAATCAAATACTTATGGGGTAAAGAAGGCAAAATGTATTGTGCCGAGAAATGGGAGAACCGGGAAGACCTGACACAATAAAATGAATTTGTAAGAGGCACATGAACAATTGAAAGTTAAAAACAAGAAGAACTGTGTTTAAGGCTGGATGAAATAGTTTTTAAAAGCTCACAATAGCTCAGTGGGAAGGAACATCATTTATATTTTCAGCCAACCTTGGCGTCCATCAGGCCCCACGAATCGTTTTAGAAAAATCCTTCTATGTTTAATTCCGCCCGATTTATAACAGACCATATTATACTGATTTGAACGATTTTCTGGTTCTGATGACAGACAATGAACTTCAAACTAAGTTCTCGCCATAAATGGGATCAGTAAATTGAAACAAATATAATACTTCAATGACCTACACTATATTTCAAAAATATCACTTTGGTTTATTATTGTTTCATGGGGACAAAATAGGGGGGGGGGGTAGATCCCAATAAATTGTGGAAAGGGATACCACGACGATAGTTATTACATATTACAGTAATGTATGGGTGCCTCTCAAATTATCACTTATTAACATTTTTGGATGAAATTCCCTTTGTGTTAAACCTATTTCCAACGTTTGAATATGTTAGCAATGACAAGAAAGGGACGTGAAATTACATGTTTCAGTTCCTCTCTGAAGTGTCTCTGAGAAACAGCATAAATGAAAGTGTTTGTGCAAGTACTCAAATACCTTAGCATAAAGCCACTATGTTTCGCAATGGTGAAAGGGTCGTCGTAATCTGTTGCCAAAAATTGATTATCTGTAACCTGTACACAGATGAAGCACACGAGGTTCACCATCCATAAGAAAATAAAGTTTCCGGATATTGCAACGAGTAAAATGATCGATTTCTTTCTGTTCTCAGTCTCTTGGTCAGTCTGACACGCCTCTCTATTACTCCCCCGGAGTTTGCTCCGGACTCTGTTGGCCATGATAATATGCTTTATGGTCAAGGAATTGAGCAGAAAGATCAACGCAAATGGCGCAAATGGAGTTAAGAGTGTTTCAAACCATAAATACGCGATCCACGTGGGTGATGTGTAGAAACTTGATTTTACATAACAGGACCATGGCCCCTCATTAATTACTTCCCGCGGTTCAAATACAAAGTAGACTGGAATATTTTGTAAAACGCTGAACATAAACACCGCTGTTATTACCTTCAATGCAGTCTTCAAGGTACAATATTTTGTACGTAACGATTGCCAACATATAGCAACAAATCGATCGAATGTAAAGGTGACAGTCAGCCAGACGGAACAATCGAGCGAAAAATAATTAAGTGCAATAACAAGACTGCAAATGGGGGTGTAATTGAGGAATGAATGTGGAAAATATGCCTCTTTAATCTGATACAGAATTGCACTGAAAACCAGTACCAGCAGATCGGCTACCGCCATTGATTTCAAATACTGGATGACACATCTAGTTAGGCCGCACTTTCCAGACGACAGGATAAGGATTGCCATCAAATTTGCTGCAAACAAAAGAAGAAAATTGCATTACGAACGAGAAATAACCCGCGAAATATATATTCATTTGCCTCAATTTGTCATGCGTGTACGTATTTTTCTTGCCTTTACGACTGGAATACCAAAATATATCACCCAGGTTTACAGTTGGAGCAGATCTGATGCTCACTTAATATAAAAGATTTGATCATCGAGCTAACATTCTAATGGTGAAAATACTTCAAACTGAAACCCCCTCATGTTTACTGCTCCTTGCAAAATATAACGTTATTTTTATAAATATGCTGCGGTTTTCAAAGGATTATGTGGATATTATGTGCGACATATTATCGAAGCGGTTTGTCAGTTCAGTGAATACCAACAGGCGACCAAAGTACCACGGCTTTATCGGAAGCGGATATGAACGGCTTTGAACGGCTATGAGGTATTCTTGAAATACCACCGGTTCACATTACTTTGTTGTCAAAGAAACTGGATGCAGTGAAATCATGTAGCTCATACAGATAATAGCGTACGGTAAGGGTAAAAGCAATAAAAATGTACCACCGACCGAATTTAAAACGTCACAATGATACAAAAATAGTAATTCAGCTTGATAAATTGCAAAAGTAAACACTAGGTAAAAATAACGAGACAACAGAATAATGGAGAGTTAAGAGCAAGGACATATGGCGCTGCCTCCCTGAAAGTGGTGTGGAGATTGATAACAGTAGAGAAGAATCCTTCATTAAATATAGACGTTACAGAAGGCAAAAGAGGGATAACGGAATGGTCTGGGCAGCAGCCATATAGCATGCCCTTTGGACTGAAGAAAACGGCAACTTTGTGGCAGATTTTTCAATGTTTCACCACCCTCTGCATGATCAGGCATTTAAAGACTGTGACTTTGCCTACCTGCTTGAGAACGAATTCGTGGAAATATTGTGTTCAGCGCATCTGCCTGGTTTGCAGAGAATACTCGTGGACATGTCGAATATATGCTGATGCGTTTTCTTCTTACCGCATCTCCACGAAGAGACCAGCTATGGTTCTGGTCATATTAATGCCACAGAACATGAAATGTTGACCACATCTAGAGATGAGATGGGGCGATGTTCTGTCCTCTTCGCTTCTTTTGGTTGAAACGCAACTGTGTCGCATAAATGTTAACGGCCAGATAGGTGTCCTGAATTATTGACACTTTGTTCCGGATTTCCTTCCTCTATTTCGTCTCATCATTCTTGTCGAAGTTCCCGTCAGTATCATCGGCTAACATAAAGACCGAGTTAACGTCGTACGTGGTCAAACACGCATGGATGTATACGGAGTAGAGCATGAACTGAGCACACAGCCCCGAGCAGTAGCAGTGTTGTGAACCAGCCTTGTGGGGATGTTATAACCAGTTCTACGTGGCAGGAGCCTGCCTGTCCTGAAGCCCAGAGGTCATTTGCAGGTGGGTACCCGACGACCAAGGATGCTTATTCATTTCAGATTTTAATTTTCACGTGTTTGGCACTCATGTTACTTTAATTTCTCTCGTGGATACCGTCGCACACGCGCCTCCCCACTGATAACCACATACGTGTAATTTTCACATCTTATGTGCAAATTTGACGTTTAGAGCTCGCAGCTGTATGTAAATTGTTCCCCTCCTAAGCATACACACTTCTGGCATTTCTCATTCCTTTCCTCAAATGTAATAAATTAGCAGAGGATAATCTTTAAAATGTTCATAGTCGCCTGCTGTCCATTTCTCTCCCCTTAGACTCGACGTACGCACGTTTTAGTTCCGATATGGCGGACCAAGCAGGCTTACGTGTGATATCCGCCACGGAATTAATTCATACATTAATTCGGCACATGTAGCACGGACCGAGGTCGTGAGTTTGGAAAAGGCGGACAACCTTTGATACTCAACAGATATCGACAGTTTTTGTGTGAAATACCTCCAAAGGCTCAAGAAAATATTGGAATAGATTTAACACACTAAATAATGAAACACATCAGCATTAAAACAAATGATTTAGTTTAAACATCTTAGGCTTGTGCCAAATAATTCAAACATATTGAGAAATGGAAGGGCAATCGCTTGCTTTAATTACTGTCGCCACATTGACCATATTCAAATAATTTTGTCACGCTACATTTTGTTATCTGGCTGCATGGCATTAAATTGGTGGAGGATACAAATTGTGCTCATACACTCTATTCTTTGCGCCAATTGTAAACACGCGTGTTCTGTCAATACAGAAATGAACGACAGAAGGGCCGTCATCAGTCCGCCAACTCCTCTCGGTGGTGTCCTGATGCTTTGAAATTCAGTCAATCACAGATGGTAGACAGTTGCTTCTTGAGCCAAGAAAAACCGGGCAGCATATCTGAACCGCAGAGGCACAACTTGCCAATAGGTTCACAGATCGGCCTTCAACGGCTTTGGCCTTGATTACCATGCATCAGCTATTTAGTTTCGTTGCCTTGTTGATGGAGGTAGGTGGAGTGGGATGGTGATGGGATCAAACTTGATGCCAGGCAAAGTCTGAATGGGGGTACAATTAGGGAAACATTGAGTCAAAGTATTGTGCAGCATAGAATAGAGCCCTTCAGACACATATATGCCAAACGTTTCGCCCATCCGCATTGGACCCCCTTGTCAATTTCAAGAGTTTAAACGATGTACAGGGAAACATAAAATATATCGGCATTGAGGTTAAGTAAAATCCCAAATCAATTATAAATACATTTGTTGGAGCATAAGATCATAAGATCATGTGATAGAAGCAGAATTAGGCCATTCGGCCCATCAAGTCTACGCTATTCAATCGTGGCTGATCTATCTCTCCCTCCTAACCCCATTCTCCTGCATTCTGCCCATAACCTCTGACACCCGTACTAATGAAGAATGTATCTGCCTATGCCTTAAATATATCCACTGACTTGGCCTCCACAGCCTTTTGTGGCAACCAATTCCACAGATTCACCACCCCCTGACTAAAGAAATTCCTCCTCATCTCTTTCCTAAAAGAACATCCTTTAATTCTGAGGCTATGAGCTTTAGTTGTACACTCTCCCACTAGTGGAAACATCCTCTCCACACAGGACACTTAAGGACACTAATGTGCAGAACACTCTTAGGGTCCATATCCATAGCTCCCTGAAAGTGGCGCCACAAGCAGAAAGATCGGTGAAGGATGTGTACGGAATGCATGCCTTCATTGGGCGGGCTTTAATTAGAAAGGTCACGAAGTCTGGATGTCGTTCACTCTCACTTTGGTTAGGCCTCATTTGGAGGCCTAACATATCTGGTAGCGCCCTTACAGCAATGATATGGAGGCTTTGGAGTGAATGCACAAGAGTTTTACTGGAATGCAGCCTCGTCTGGACTGTATTAGTCACAAGGAAAAGCTGAACAAACTTGGATCGCTTTCTCTGGAATGCTGAGGGAATCAGCGAGATATAGTATAAATATATAAAATTGTGAGAGGCCGAGATGACGGAGACAGTCAGAAACTTGTCCATGCTGGGACGGACAAGAGGGCATATGTTTAAGGCAATAGGGTCAAAATTTAAAGCAGATACGCGGGCAAGTTATTTTGCAGGTAGTGGCGAGTGTCTGGAACGGGCTGTCAGCGATGGTGGTGAAAGCAGATGTGAGAGTGACGTGCAAGAAGCTGTTAGATAGGCACATGGATATGGGGGGATAATTCAACATTGCTTTGCCGCAGGAAGTAGAGAATGCGAATAGACTAATAAACATATGTTCTTACTTATAATTCTCCCTATTTTCTGTAATAGAATAACATAATATCTATTTTCCAGAACAATGCTGGCAGTTATTGCGCAATAACATAATTAGCAGGAATTGACGTGATGAGGGTAACTTTGTTTGTTTAACTGACTGACACTAATCCCAATTAATTGCCTTGATTAGTGGTCATATGATTTATCTGGAGAATATGCTGCGATCTTTAAAAGCAAGCGACCTGTCATACCACTGGCAGGAAACGACGATTGTCTCTGGGCATGGAACTGCCGGTACTCAAACAGGTGGAGAACATTTTCTACCCTATCCTTGTCATTGTTGGTATTCCTGGTAAGTCCTTTATTATTCTGTACCCAAGTTTTGCTCTCTCGTCTTTACTGTTTAAAAAGTCTGTGTTATTAATTATTGCTTGAGTTACTGATTCAGCTTTGTGCGGCTTATATTTATCGGTTCCGTCCGTCGCACACTGATACTCACACATGTACTGTACCAATCTGTTGCTGGTGCGCACGCTTCTGACTCCATTAGCGCTGTGAAAAACACTGTAATTATTACTGTAAAATAACTGTAATTATTTTTCATCCCCAAATCGAAGTGGACTTATAGCGAATGCAATGAGTGATGACCCTGTGACAGGGAGGGCGGCAGGTTCGGGTCAATTTGGTCTGTGTCACGACCAACTGCAATCGGATACAGGGGCTGATTTTCCGTTGACATGCTCTTCTCAATTTACCCAAAGTTTTTGCCATGAGCCGAAGCAGTAAGGACAACTTCTTGGGACAGGTAACCTACCAGCCAGCAGTGTATCGCAAGTAGAAGGACAACGGAGAACCGTGCCTCATATCAGCGGAGCTCGGAGAGCTGCTGCCTTTCAGCGCCAGAGATCCGGTTTGATCCTGACCTGGGATCATGTCTTAAATTTGCACGTGACCTCGGCTGATTACGGTGATTCAACTGTCAGCTCTGGCTCCATCCACATCCCAAAGTTACGGGCGCTCTAGATTCCTCTCACAACCCGTGCTGGTTTGTAGTTGAACTGGATTCTATAATTAGCTTCTAATATGCAGGGCCTGGATGCGAATGTTGAATAACATAGAACTAGTGTGATAGATGATCGGCACGACTCTGTGTGCCGGACACCTGTTACCATGATGTATCAATCAACCAGATTACACGGGATACTGATTGTGAATGATCAGCCATGATCACATTGAATGGCGGCGCTGACTCGGAGGGCCGAATGGCCTACTCCTGCACCTATTGTGTATTGTCTATTGTCATATCCATCAAGCAATGACCCAGGTGAATCCACGCCAGCTCAGGGAGAAGGTGCCAACAGCACCAGTAACCAGTATCGATCCTAGGTCGCTTAGCTGCCAGGCAGCAGTGCGCCTGCTGACAATTTGCCTTGAAGGAAAGGGGCGAAAAATGAGGACGCCTTATAACGCAAATGCGTTAGGAAATATAGTTTAGCAGAGACGTGAATTGGATGCAACATTTGCATTCTTATGTGCATCGCGAATTCAATCTACAACTACTAGTGAACAATGCGAGCCTGGCCACGCCACGCCGTGGACATCTCGATGCGATTTGTGTTTACACGCAATACTTGTCAACTGTTCTTGTTTTAAAGTTGATGCTGCGTTTTGCCTGCATATGGAAGGTTATAACATAAGGTATGACACTGGACTGTGATGAGCAAATCGGCCGAGATTCTTTACTCTCCACATTTCTCTGTGGACAGGCGAATGGAATTCACGATTGATATATATCCACTAGACCCGTCAGACCTCTTAATAATCATTCTGCGATAGGCCGCGACTCTGTAAATCCAGCCATGGCCTTGGCCACGCATTGTATTCGCTATTAGTTTGCGAAGTCCATCTTACAGATGTCCTTTTCTGAATCAGAGATGTGTGGGCGACACGAGTAAAAGGGGTAGGTGGCAGTCTCATATACTACATTTACTTTCGCTGAACTGTCAAACTGATGTTCTTCTGGAATATTGAATGTTGGTGATTTTAATTTCGTCTTTCCTACAGCTAACCTGATGGCAAACGTAATTCTCTCCCGGGGAAAGTGTGGACTTTCCAAGTGTATCTCCCGCTATCTGGTATCCATGGCCGTAGCTGATTTAATGGTTCTGGTCTTTGAGGTAATTCTCTCCGAGATTTCAGATGGCTATTTTCCTTATTCATTCCTCAACATAACTCAAATTTGTAAACTGAATATTTTCTTTAGTTTTATTTGCATCGACTGCTCTGTGTGGTTAACGGTGACCTTCAACTTCGATCGATTTGTCACTATATGTACTCAGAATTTACGAACAAAATATTGCACAGGGAGAACAGCGGCTTTGGTTATATCGCTGACATGTATCTTCTGTATTATTGAAAATATACCTGTATATTTTGCCTCCGTACCTCAAGAAATAAATGACAACGTGGGCTGGTCCTGTGGCATAACCCCAGACTTCTACACCTTACAGTCTTGGGCGGCATGTTTGACCATCGATATAATTTTAAACCCATTTGTCCCAATTTTACTGATCATGCTCCTGAATGCCCTGACAATAAGGCACATCATACACGCCAACAGAGTGAGGAGCCGTCTCCGTGGGAGCACGAAAGACGACGGCGGCACGGATCAAGAGGTGGAGAGCAGAAGGAAGTCCATCATTCTATTGCTGGCCATATCCGGTAGCTTCGTCCTACTGTGGATGGTAAACTTCGTGTGCATCTTGAGTGTACACTTCCTCGACGTGGAGCTTTCGATAACAGATAACAACGATCCATTTAACATTGCGGAACAGTCCGGATATATGCTAAGTTCTCTGAGTTCTTGCACCAATACGTTTATTTATGGGGTGTCTCAGAAAAGGTTCAAGGAGGAATTTATAAAAGTGATTAAGAGCCCATTCGTTTTAATTTACAATTTAATAAAGTGTTAGTTGTGATATAAGTGTTCAAAGTGAAAATTCGTTTCTATATTACATTGCCTTCTACGTTATATCATTGCATCTGACTTTCCGAGATACCACAGCGTTAATACCGACCGTCAGGGTAAAGCTTGCAGTCCCTTTTCTCTCCGCAAGTCCATTTAAAGTATTCCGTAAAAACCACCCAAATGCACACTATTGAACATGCAGCCCAGATGCACCAGGGCAGTATTATAGAGGCCATTTGCCCTGTAAACTATTTACGTCTTTGGGGCGTGGACATTAAGTGAAGTCCCCGGAGAGAATTCCCCGCGGTGGCGGGGAGAACATGAGGAACCTACACAGCATCAGAGAACAGGATCGGAAGGAGGAGTCTGCAGGTGCATCATCTACAGGTAGATAAGTAGTTCATCGCACAAATATGGCATTGTGTGTTAACTACAACAATTTGTTTGCACAGCTGCGAAATTATAAACACAGATATCGTGGTAGAATTGGAATAAAGCTAGGTTAGCACCGGGTAAATTCCTGTATTGAACCCAACGACCCCTCGGTACTACTTTACCAAAGAAGACACAAAGTGCTGGAGAAACACAGCATGTCAGGCAGCATCTCCCTGGGACAGAGATGGGTGACGTAATAATAAGGAACTGCTGGAGCTGGTTTATACCGAATGTCGATACTAAACGCTGAAGTAAATCAGCGGATGAGCCAGCATCATTGCAGAACATGGAGAGGCGAAGTTTCGGGTTGGAACCCTTTTTCAGACGAAGGAAGGTTTCCGACCCGCAAAGTCGCCCATCCGTGTTCTCCAGGGAAGCTCTCTGCTGCGTTGAGTTACTCAGCATTTTGTGTCTATCGATAGAGGTGACGGTTCTGGTCGGAAACTACTTCACACACAGTAAAGTTCTGTGTGTACCTCTGGTCAGCATGTTATGGGTAATATTGGCGAGCAGCAGAGGTGATGCTCAACATGATGAATTTCAGCAATCTATATATTTGATTACAATCTGGATGCAGTGACAAAAAAATGCCAGTTTCTGCCTGAGAAATCTGGTACGGTTGCTGTCTCGCAGCGCTAGATATCCCGGTTCGATTCTGAGCTAGAGCTCAGTCGGTTTACAGTTTACAAATTCTCCCTGATAGGGCGTGTATTTGCTCAGTGTACTCCGGTTTCCACCCACATCCTAAAGCTGTGCGGGTCTTGGAGCTTCGTAGGCGTCTGTAAATTGTCCATATTTTGTAGGGATTGGACAATAAAGTGGACAAACATAGAACTAAACACAGTCCGAGGCCGGCAACATCGAAGCTACAGCCGCCGGCAGTCTCCACTACCCCCTCGGCCACTCCCAGACCGAACCTCCTGACGGCGAAGCTCCATCTAACCGCACAGCTTCCCCCGTGGGTCCCAAACCATGCCTGTCCACGCCACTGACGACCTTACACCCACACTCCGTCCGCCGACGGGCCGGTGCCATTGTCTCCACCGTTCCTTCATTCACTAACGGCCAACAGCGGGCCGGATCTGTCGGCTCATATCGGTTCCAGGCCCTGTTCCGTGCACAGGGTTCCATGCTGCCGGTCCCAACAACTTCGCGTTCATAAGATCAGTTTTGATCTCCTAATTTGAGGAAGGACATCCTTGTATTTGTGGCAGTAATTATTCCAGGTTCACGAGACTGATCCCTGGGATGGCGGGATTGTCATATGAGGAAAGATTAGAAAGACTAGGCTTGTATTCACTGGAGTTTAGAAGGATGAGAGGGGATCTTATGGAGACATATAAAATCATAAAAGGGCTGGACAAGCTACATGCAGGAAAAATGTTCCCAATGTTGGGGGAGTCCAGAACCAGGGATCACAGTCTTAGAATAAAGGGGAGGCTATTTAAAACTGAGGTGAGAATGAAGTTGTTCACCCAGAGAGTTGTGAATTTGTGGAATTCTGTGCCACAGAGGGCAGTGGAGGCCAAATCACGGATGAATTTAAGAAAGAGTTAGATAGAGCTCTGGGGGCTAGTGGCATCAAGGGATATGGCAAGAAGTTGGGCGCGGGTTACTGATTGTGGATGATCAGCCAGGCTCGAAGAGCCGAATGGCCTCCTCCTGCACCTATTTTCTATGTTTCTATGTTCCATCAGTGATACGAGCTGAATTATGCCATTCGACCCATCAGGTCTACTCCGCCGTTCAATCATGGCTGACCTATCATTCCCTCCCAATCCCATTTTTCTGCCTTCTCTCCATTACCACTGACCCCCGTACTAATCAAAAATCTATCTATCTATGTCTTAAAAATATCCGTTGGCCGCCTCCACAGTCTTCTGGGGCAATGAATTCCACAGGTTCTCCACCCTCTAATGAAATAAATTCCTCCTCATCCCCTTCCTGAAGGAATGCCCTTTAATTCTGGGGCTTTGCCCTCGTGGAAATAGCCACTCAATGCAGGCCTTTCACTATTTGGTACGTATCAAAGAGGTCTCCCCTCATCCTTCCAAACCCCTCTCACGATTGCCAACAGGGAAGCTCAGTAATGGCTCCACTCGTATATTCTGGACAAATAGGTATATTCTGGACAAATACGTATATTCTGTATAAATAGGGGCGTGGCTGTGTTCTGCAGCTGCGGCTCACCGGCAGTCTCTCCGGTTTTTTTTTGTGTTTTTTTGTCATTGTTGATGTTAAATGTACGTTTTGTTTTATTTTTAATTCTGTGTATGTAGGGGGGTGGTGGGGGGGTTGGGGGAAACCTTTTTTTAAATCTCCTCCTCAACGGAGATGCGACCTTTACCGTGTCGTATCTCCGTTCGCGCAACGGCCTAACATCGTGGAGTCGGCGGCCTCCAGCTGGGATCGACCTCGAAGACTCCGGTCGCAGGGCCTGGACTTACCATCGCGGAGGCTTCGGCCGTGGGCCCTGCAGACCGCAACATCGGGAGCTCGCAGGTCCCTGGCTGGCGACCGGCTTTTGGGAGCTCCAGCCGTAGCAGCTTCGACCGCCCCGAAGCACGAGGCACGATCAACCCGCCCGCAGGCCCTTCATCGCCCTGCGTGGCTCGGCCGCAGCACTTTCCATCGCCCGGTGGGGGCTCAGGACTCTCATCGCCCTGCGTGGCTCGGCCGCGGCATCTTCCATCGCCCGGTGGGGGCTCAGGACTTTCATCGGCCTGCTCGGCTCGGCTCGACCCTGGGACTTTCCATCGCCCGGTGGGGGCTTCAAGGGGTTGGGAGCCTCGATCGCCTCGTGGCGCCACGGGAGAAGAACGAGGAGGAGATAAGACTTTGCCTTCCATCACAGTGAGGGTATGCCTAGAGCAATCACTGTGATGGCTGTTTTGTGTAAAAAATTGTATCTGTGTGTCTTGTGTTCTTTAATGTCTACTGCCGGACCCTGACGTGAGAGGACGCTGGCGTTGATTATTCGCCGCTTTTCCGTCAGGATAGTTTGTCTGTTTGTCTGTTTGTTTCTATGTTAATTGTATTTGTAAAGCGCTTTGTGCATGTGTTAAGGCGCTATAAAAAATAAATATATTATTATTATTATTATTATTATTCTGTCAGCATATTGCAGAAAGTACTTATGTGCAAAAGAGGTAATTGGAATCAAGGTTGACTTGACCAAACCATATACCTAATTACAATCTAGATAGGATGACCTGCATCGAGCCAATTTCGCCCTGAGTGAGTTCAAGATGAAATTGGGCGGCAGGGTGGAGCAGCTGGTAGAGATGCTGCCTCACAGCGTCAGATGCTCAGGTTCGATTATGGCAGCAAGTGCTGTCTGTGTATAGTTTACAGGTTCTTCCTCTCACCGTGTGTAGCCGCGCCTGGTGCCCCGGTTTGCTCCTATATTCAGAAAATAGACAATAGACAATAGGTGCAGGAGTAGGCCATTCAGCCCTTCGAGCCAGCACCGCCATTCAATGCGATCATGGCTGATCACTCTCAATCAGTACCCCGTTCCTGCCTTCTCCCCATACCCCCTCACTCCGCTATCCTTAAGAGCTCTATCCAGCTCTCTCTTGAAAGCATCCAACGAACTGGCCTCCACTGCCTTCTGAGGCAGAGAATTTCACACCTTCACCACCCTCTGACTGAAAAAGTTCTTCCTCATCTCCGTTCTAAATGGCCTACCCCTTATTCTTAAACTGTGGCCCCTTGTTCTGGACTCCCCCAACATTGGGAACATGTTATCTGCCTCTAATGTGTCCAATCCCCTAAAAAGGGTTAATTAGCATTTCTAAATCGTCTCTTGTGTTTAAGGACTGGGAGAGCAAGTGGGATAACACCGAGTTATTATCACCCCGGGGCTGGTACCACCGCAGCCGCCGCCGTCACCGGCCCCACCACGACCTGGGACAGTCCTAGGCCGAACTTCCCCATCTTCCCCGCCACCACGATCGGTTCCAGGTCGGGGCTACTGGCGTCGACGGTTTTCTCTACCGCTCCCATGTCGTGCCAGCCAACGCAACGACGAACTTTATCTGCAACCCGTCTGCTGGAGCGCCCGCAGCCATTGACACAGCTCATACCGGTTGCAGCCTCTGTTTCCTTCGCAGGTTCCACGCTGCCGGTCCGAACAACATCACGTGGACTGACTTTCCTGCTGAATCTCCTGAGTCGCGCTGTTCCCACTGCCAACAGCGACCTCAGTAATGGCACCATCTTTACACTACACTTCATCGAACCCCCCTGCCTCAGTCCCCATGATCACCCCACAGCACCTCACCCTCGATCTCTCGATCCTCCTCCTCCGTTGACCACAACCCTCCCCTTGGCGTCATTTCACCACCCCCCTGACCACTCTCCTTCGGATGCAGAACCATCGCTCCTCAACAGAAGCTTCAACCTTTTACCCCTGCGCCCACATGTGAATGAGACCACCTCCCTCTTCCCGCTATAATATAGAGTTAATTTAAGGGCACCATTCTCTATGGCAGAGCGGGCTTCGACTCCCAGTGACGACACATTTTTCCCGCTCTCACATTTCTCCTCCACTTAGCCTCATCCCGCGGGCCTTCTACCCACTCGGTGTTTGTTATTTAGAACTGCCGCCGCGACATCAATAAGATTGAAATCTCTACACCGCTGACCCAAGCTGATCTCACTCGTCTCAACGCACTGCTCTCCCCCTCTCAACCGTAGTCCGGACATTGTGATTAACTCGCCGACAAGTGAGATGTGTTTGTAATCTGGCGGATTGACATCTATCGTGTGTACACCAGGCATTAGCGCCCGGGCCCCTCCTCGTACCTGCCGATCGACCGTGTCCATACAGCCGAGCACGTGGCCAACATCTCTCAGACTCTTTCTCTTCTAATCGCGATCTCCGCTCCAGAGCCTCCGACCTCGTATCCCAGCACAGCACCGACGTTTCTATATCCTCCCCAAGATCCACAATGTGGACTAGCCTGTCAGACATATTGTCTCTCCCTTCTCTTACCCGGCTGAACATATCTCCACATAACTTAATTCCGTCCTATACTTCCTTGTCCGTTCCATTCCCACTTCCTTCGGAGACACCTCACACCTCCTTCATATCTTCAATAATTTTCCGTTTCTAGACCACTATCGCGCAATCTTCACAATAGTCGTCCAGTGCCTCTACATCTTCATGCTCCACGAGGTCTCAAGGCTCGCCGATCCTTCCTCAAAGAGAGATCCTTTCCATATCCCCCTACTAGCATGCTCTTCCGCTGGTGTAATTGGTCCTCGCCCTGAACAACTTCACTTTTGACTCCTCTCATTGTCTCCGTTAAAGGTCTAACTCTATGCACTCGATTGGGCCCCACTTTTGCCTGCCTTTATGTTCGTTGTTTAGAACAGTCCTTTTTCCACGGGTACATTGGCGCCATCCACCACCTATTTTCTCCGCTACATCCAAACTTGGAAAACTGGGAAATAGTAGGATATGGGCAGCATACTTTCTAGGAGAACGTTTTGTTTAAATGCCTTGATTTTATTTTTGAAAGAGGTACGAAGAGATATTGATGGCGACGGTGCAGTTGATGTGCTTTCTAGCTCCCTCGTTAACAGATCTAAGCTCTGGATTCCGCGGGATAAAGACCTCGAAAGTTGGATGGAGAATTGGCAAGGAAACATGCACGCAATTATTTTGGAGGACTAAAGATAACTCGGGCAAAGATTGGAAATATTTCTGGGAGGGGGGGTGGGGTGGGGGGGGGGGATACAAGGAAGGAAGACTACAATGATAATTTGATACTAGTCCATAATATCAAAAAATAAAATCTGTATTTAAGCTTTGTGCTATCAATCAAGTCGTCAAGTCAAATTTATTTATATAAGCACATATAAAAACAACCCACGTTGCCCAAAGTGCTCTACATCAGAGCGGGTGCATCAGAGCGGGTACAATAAGAAACAGACATCACAGCACACAGGCACAAAAAAAACACCGTTCAAAGGGAGCAGCACAAAACAAAAATCAGCCCCTTCAGAAGGCTTCAAAACGTTAAAGAATAAAAGTTTGTTTTGATCCTGGACTTAAAAGAGCCGATGGACGGGTCAGATCTGATAGGGAGGGGGAGGTTTTGATATGGGGGGGGGGGTGGAGGGGGAGAGAAGGAAGCCCGTTTAGGGCTTTATAGACAAACAAGAAAATTTTGAAATCGATTCTGAACCGTACTGGCAGCAGTGGAGAGAGGCCAGAATAGGGTTAATATGGTCCCTCTTTCGGATACCTGTAAGGAGTCTTGCTGCGGCGTTGTGGACCAATTGCAGGCTGGATAGGGATGACTGGCTGATCCCAGTATACTGGGAGTTGCAGATGTCCATGCGAGTGGATATAAAGGCGTGGATGACTTTCTATGGATCTTTGAACGAAAGGAACGGCTTGATGTTAGTTGTGGTGCGATGCTAGAAGAAACTGGCTTTCACCATTGAATTTACTTGCTTGCCAAACTTAAATGCGGAATCAAATATCACACCAAGGTGTTTTACATGAGGTTTAACGAGGGTGGATAGGTTACCAAGGCTGTTGGTTATCACTTTCATGGAGTCAGGGGGTCCAAATAGGATGACTTCAGACTTGCTCCCATTCAGCTGTCGGATATTTGTGAAGATTGTTTCTCAAAATTTCAAAGGAAAATTGAAGCTTATCACATTTCCACCCCCGTTCTGAATTTCTGGACTCCATCCTTCGGGCTCTAGTGGTGTCATTAAGCCAAGGCCGACCTTTAGACTTAGGCGTTTTCACTTTGTGGGGAGGGGGGGGGGGAGAAGTCTCAATAGTACAGGTATTGAGAGCAGCTATGAGAGCCTGAGAGAACTTATTGGCAGTTAAACAGTTAGTGTACCGAGAGCAACGAACAGGGAGATGAGAATTGGTGAGAGAAAAGGACAGAGATGCATCAAATATAAGAGCACCATGATCTGACAGACACACATCGATTATATCCATATTGTAGATCGGAAAACCAGACGATTACACTAGATGGAAAGTATGGCCTTGCTTGTGAGTAGGACCCGTGGTAAGGAGAGTCAGATTGAAAGACTCAAACAGATGTATAAAGTCACTTACAAGAAGCTTAGCAGAACAGCAAACATGAATATTAAAATCACCAAGAATCAGGACACGATCAAAGTTGGGCATAGTGTTAGGGATGAAATCAGCAAATGGAGTGATAAAGTCTTTATGCATTTTTGGTGGGCGGTACACAAGAACAATTAAGAGTGGATACACCAGGCCTACTTTAATTAATTGAACCTTGAAACTGGAAAATTTATCAGAGTTCAGTAGGCGGCAGTTAAAATGTTTTTTAAACACAGCGGCTGGGCCTCCACCGCGCCCGGAGAGCCTTGGCGAGCAAAAAAGTTACAGTCATCAGGACAGAGTTCAACAAGTGGAACAAGCTCACCAGAGTTAAGCCAGGTCTCTGTCACCAGTAACGTCCAATCCACGGGCGGTGAAAAAGTCATTTAGGATAAAAGTCTTATTGGATAAGGGTCGCGCGTGGATCAGAGCCACTTTGACGGCGATAGCAGGAACGTTGTAATCCGGTAACGGCTCCCACGCCAGGGGGCGGAGGTTTAGGGAAACCACGCCACTGCGCTTTACAGATAGCTTGGCTGGGAGCCCGCAGGCCAGCGGTCCGGTGTCCAGGTGCGTGTGCGGAATTATTGGTCGGAGAAAGGCGTACCTGATCACGAGGGAGCGCCGATGGATGGAACGACACGGCCGACCGGATCCAAATTTGCAGAGCTGAAAGAGGTAGGCCGGTGTTGAGCAAGAGCGGGCGAGATTTTTCAGTTTAGCCGAGGCACCCGCGCGTTTACTCCGCCTCCTAGCATGTTTCCTACGGCGATAGCCGGAGGGCCGGGCCCATACACCTTCAGGTAGTTGGGGAAATAGAGAGCGGTGAAAGACTCTTTGTCCGGGACCCCGGGTGTAGAAGTCCATGACAGAGGCTCGAATACTCAGTAGCGTTTCACGCTCGCAGACCATAGTGGCTTGCACATCTTGCAAGCACAGAGACACAAACAGAACCAGGGCAAACAGGAGCGGTAACAGGCAACGACACACAGGCGCGGCCATCCCCTCTCCCTCCACGAGGAACACACTGACTAACTGACGGGTATTTGACTAACTGTTGAGGCTTTCAATAAACGAATAAAGGAACTTGTTTGAAAAACTCACCACTGCTCATTGAGACGTCTTTGTGTCTCTGCCGTTCCGATCTGTCAGTATCAAGGTATATGGTCCCTAGTTGAAAGTGCAAGTCAGGGTAGAGTTTAAACAGAAAAACTGTCTCAAATATCTTATGGCTGATAACCACTGATGCAGGCAGCATCTTGTGAAACCTCGCCTGCACCCTCTCAAATGCCTGCCCTTAGTTCATAAAATGTAACTATCATAACTATACGCAAAATTGCAAATTGTGTACGCCCCATCCTTATTATTCAAAACTTCATCACCTCACAATAATCACCACACAATCACCTGTAGCTAATAATCTAAACACTGTTAATATTACCACCAACCTTTGGAGATGTCTGTAGACGTACTGATCATATCCAACTGGGCTCGTATGCGGAACATATATAAAAGCAATAAGGGTGTCAGCACCGATCATCTTCACATAGAACCGGACATAGACCAAAAACACATGTCACAATAGCCCCGAGAGTGGTGGATGCCTGGGACGCGCTACCAGAGGTGGAGGTGGAGACAGGCGCCATCGTGGCATTGAAGAGGCTTTTGGTTTAGCATGTGGGTATGCATGGAATGGAGAGGTATGGATCTCGTGCAGAAACATGAGATCAGTTTAGTTTGCCATCATGTTCGGCACAGGCAGGGATGATCGAAGGGGCTGTTCCTGCGTTCTATGTTTTATAATGAATGGTGGTCCCCCGTAGCTAACTGCGCATCAGAGAATAATTGCTGTACAGGTCTAGGATTTCTGAAACTGGAAAGCATACGTTGAACAAGAAGGCTTATGCGATGCTTGTTTTCATTAGCAGGGGCACACAATATTGTTTGGTTGTTGATTGCTTCATAAATTAGGGAGGATGAGATGGCGGTATTTGAAGATGACATAGTGGAGGGTACGTCAACTGAGGTATTCAGGGTTGAGTTTAAAAAATAAGAATGGTACCATCTCTCTGATGAAATTAAATTGTAGGAAGTGGGTGAAAGAGGATGAGATATGTATACCGATTATGCAAGGATAGAAGAAGCACAGGGTAGTTGTAGTGCGTGAGGTTAACTTCCCCAATACTGACAGTAACTTAATGCAAGAGGATTAGACGCGTGCAATTTATTAAGTGTATACAAGAAGATTTCCCTAAAAGGTATGTGGATAGTCCGACGCGAAGAGGGACCATACTGGATCATGTATTGGAAAACATGTCTGGTCAGGTTAGGTGTTGCGGTAAAAGAGCATTTTGAAGGTAGTGTTCAAAACTCTAAATGTTTTAAGATTGTTCATAATATGGATAGGTATGCATGAAGGGGGTACTAAATTCGTGTCAAAGTAGTTTACAAGGTCATTAGGCAGGAGCAAGAGAGGGTATATTTGGAGCAGTTGTTATTGGATACGTCCACAGCAGACACGTGAGACTCGTTTAAAGGTCAGCTGATCAAATCGAGGATCCGTATGTTCTAGTAGGGAGGGAGGGAGGGGTAAGGACGTCATGTTAAGGGAATCGTGAATAGCCAAGGAGGTTTAAACGTGGACGGGAAGAAAACGGGAGCGCTTGTTATGTTCAAGAAGATGGTATCTGACGGGGTTTATGAGGAATATAAAGTGTGCAGGAGTATTCAATATAACGTACTCAATCGGGTGATTACAACAGCCAAAATGGACCATGAAATATCATTGGCGAATCGGATTAAGAAAACCTTCAACGTTTCTCAGACAATGTTAAAAATAAAAGGGTGGCCTGGGAGGAAGTAGGACTACAGGGAAAAGTGATGATATCTGTGCGGAGTGGGAGGATGTAGGTGAGGTGCTAAACGACTAATGTGCATTCGTACTGACGGAGGTGAAGGATTTGGAGGACAGCGTGATCAATGTGAAGAATCCAAATATGCGGAAGCAGTTTGAGTTCGAGAAAGAGGTGGTCCTGAGGTTCTTGAAGAGCAATAAGGACGATAAATCACCAGGACCTAATGTGAGATCTGCAACGTTATTGAAGGTGGCATGGGAGGGGTTTATGGGGGAAAAGACGAGGATCTTTATTTGTCGGTCAGTCAATACCGACATAAGATTTACTCCCGTTTGGATGAACTCTGTCCGGAGATATGCTGAGAGCTCTGAGTGCCTGCACCAACACGTTTATTTATAGGGTGTCCCAGAATAAATTCAGGGAGGAACTAAAAAATGTAATTAAGAGCCCATTCGTATTCTTTTCCAATTCAATAAATTGTCTTTAATGACTCGATGAAAACTGAGAATTTCTTTCGAAATTACGTTGTCTTCTATGTTATATTATTGCATCTCACTTTCCGAGACACCATTCGGACCATCGAGTCAATGCCGACTGTCAAGTAAATCCCTGCGCGCCCATTCAATGTATCCCCTGCTGTATCATGACCGTATCACGTTTTGAGCCGGAACAGTGAAATCATGTGTGCCTTATCCGGAACTTTTTATTTCCAACTGCCGACACATCAACCGTCTTGAATTCTCTACTCCACTTACGGATCTCACCCCTTCTGAACGCACAGGCCTACTCTTTCTCAGCAACAATCCCGACATTGTTATAAAACCCACCACCAAGGGAGATGCCATTGTAATCAGGCGGGCTGACCTCACTCAGTTGAGGTAAGGCATCAGCTCTCGGACATCTCCTCATACTTACTCGTCGACCATGACCCCACAGACGAACTCCAGGGTATCATGTCCCATTCAGTTCTGATCGCACCGCCTCCGGCGATCTCCCCATCCACAACCTCTGCCCTCATCGTACCTCAGCCCCACGCTGCCCACATCTATCGCCTCCCCGAAATCCACAAAGCGGACTGCCCTGACAGACCCATTGTCACTGCCTTCTCCTACCCCGTTGAACCCTTTTCCACGTACGGCGATTACATTTCATCCTTCGGCTTGAGTCGCTTCACTCCCCCGTCAACCACAACTCACACGCCCTTGATCTCTTTAACAAACAATAAGCATCTAGGCCCCTATTCCTTTATTTTCACCATGGGCGTCCAATTCCATTTCACCTTCATCCTACACTGAGTCTCAAAGCACTCCGATTCTTCCTCGAGCAGAGACACATTCAATGTCCCATTACTCACCCTCTCCGCCGCTGGCGCAATATCCCCTCGCCCGGAACAACTTCTCTTTCGACTCCTCTCACTTTCACCAAGTTAAAGATAAAGCCACGTGCACTCAAATGGACACTTGCATGCATTTTTGTCGTGTACGTCGAATGGTCGTTGATCCAGGTGTACATTGGCCAAAGCCTCCAAATCGTTCACCGCCTCATCTACGACTGCATCCGGGCCGCCTCCTGCATCTGAGCAGTGCTGGTCCATTTAACTTCCTTAAACACTAACGTCCACTTTGCCTCCAAATTCCTGACGACTATCCCTCCCACCATCCCGAGTGCCGATGTGATGTGATTCACTGTGATAACATCTTCTGAGTTGATTACCGTGCGTCAGCTATTTAGTTTCGTTGCCTTGTTGATAGAGGTATGTGGAGTGGGATGGTGGTGGGATCAAACTTGATGCCAGGCAAAGTCTGAATGGGGGTACAATTAGGGAAAGATTGAGTCAAATTATTGTGCAGCATAGAATAGAGCCCTTCATACACAAATATGCCAAACGTTTCGCCCATCTGCATTGGATCCCTTTGTCAATTTCAAGAGTTTAGAAGGTATACAGGGAAACATAAAATATATCGGCAGCCACAAAAATGGTTCCATGAGTCTGCATTGAGGTTAAGTGAAATCCCAAATCAATTATAAAAACATTTGTTGGAGCATAAGATCATAAGATCATGATAGGAGCAGAATTAGGCCATTCGGCCCATCAAGTCTGCGCTATTCAATCGTGGAGTGTGTGGTACGGGCTGTCAGCGATGGTGGTGAAAGCAGATGTGAGAGTGACGTGCAAGAAGCTGTTAGATAGGGACATGGATATGAGTGGATAATTCAACATTGATTTGCCGCAGGAAGTAGAGAATGCGAATAGACTAATAAACATATGTTCTTACTTATAATTCTCCCTATTTTCTGTAATAGAATAACATAATATCTATTTTCCAGAATAATGCTGGCAGTTATTGCGCAATAACATAATTAGCAGTAACTGACGTGATGATGGTAACTTTGTTTGTTTAACTGACTGACACTAATCCCAATTAATTTGCCTTGATTAGTGGTCATATGATTTATCTGGAGAATATGCTGCGATCTTTAAAAGCAAGCGACCTGTCATACCACTGGCAGGAAACGACGATTGTTTCTGGGCATGGACCTGCCGGTACTCAACCAGGTAGAGAACATTTTCTACCCTATCCTTGTCATTGTTGGTATTCCTGGTAAGTCCTTTATTATTCTGTACCCAAGTTTCGCTCTCTCGTCTTTACTGTTTAAAAAGTCTGTTATTAATTATTGCTTGAGTTACTGATTCAGCATTGTGCGGCTTATATTTATCGGTTCCGTCCGTCGCACACTGATACTCACACATGTACGATAGCAATCTGTAGCTGGTGCGGACGCTTCTGACTTCATTGGCGCTGTGAAAAACACAGGACTGTAATTACTGTAATTATTCTTCATCCCCAAATCGAAGTGGACTTATGGCGAATGCAGTGACAGGGAGGGCGGCAGGTTCGGGTCAATCTGGTCTGTGTCGGATACACCGGCTGATTTTCCGTTGACATGCTCTTTCCAATTTACCCAAAGTGTTTGCCATGAGCCGAAGCAGTAAGGACAACTTATTTGGACAGGTAACCTGCCAGCCAGCAGTGTATCGCAAGTAGAAGGACAACGGGAACCGTGCCTCATATCAGCGGAGCTCGGAGAGCTGCAGCCTTACAGCGCCAGAGATCTGGTTTGATCCTGACCTTGGATCATGTGTAGAATTTTCACGTGATCTCGGCTGATTACGGTGATTCAACTGTCAGCTCTGGCTCCATCCACATCCCAAAGTTACGGGCGCTCTAGATTCCTCTCACAACCCGTGCTGTTTTGTAGGTGAACTGGATTCTATAATTAGCTTCTAATATGCAGGGACTGGATGCGAATGTTGGATAACATAGAACCAGTGTGATAGATGATCGGCATGACCCTGTGTGCCGGACACCTGTTACCATGATGTATCAATCAATCTGATTACACGGGATACTGATTGTGAATGATCAGCCATGATCACATTGAATGACGGTGCTGGCTCGGAGGGCCAAATGGCCTAATCCTGCACCTATTGTGTATTGTCTATTGTCTAATCCATCAAGCACTGACTCAGGGAGAACCTACGCCAGCACAGGGAGAAGGTGCCAACAGCACCAGTGACCAGTATCGATCCTAGGTCGCTTAGCTGTCAGACAACAGTGCGCCTATCAATTTGCCTTGAAGGAAAGGGGCGAAAAAATAGGACGCCTTATAACGCAAATGCGTTAGGAAATATAGTTTAGCAGAGGCATGAATTGGATGCAGTATTTGCATTCATATGTGCGTCGCGAATTTAATCTGCTGAGCAATGCGACTCTGGCCACGCCTCGCCGCGGACTTCTCGATGCGATTTATATTAACACGCAATACTTGTCAACTGCGGCAATCATCAAACTCTTCTTGTTTTAAAGTTGATGCTGCATTTTGCCGGCAGATGGAAGGTTATAACATAAGGTATGACGCTGGACTGTGATGAGCAAATCGACCGAGATTCTTTATTCTCCACATTCCTCTGTGGACAGGCGAATGGAATTCACGATTGATATATATCCACTATACCCGTCAGACCTCTTAATAATCGTTCTACGATAGGCCGCGACGCTGTAAATCCAGCCATGGCATTGGCCACTGCATTGTATTTGCTATTAGTTTGCGAAATCCATCTTACAGATGTCCTTTTCTGAATCAGAGATGTGTGGGCGACACGAGTAAAAGGGGTAGGTGGCAGTCTCATATACTACATTTACTTTCGCTGGACTGTCAAACTGATGTTCTTCTGGAATAGTGAATGTTGATGATTTTAATTTCGTCTTTCCTACAGCCAACCTGATGGCAATCGTAATTCTCTCCCGGGGAAAGTGTGGACTCTCCAAATGTATCTCGCGCTATCTGATATCCATGGCCGTAGCTGATTTAATGGTTCTGATCTTCGAGGTAATTCTCTCCGATATTTCAGATGGCTATTTTCCTTATTCATTCCTCAACATAACTCAAATTTGTAAACTGAATATTTGCTTTAGTTATATTTGCATCGACTGCTCTGTGTGGTTAACGGTGACCTTCACCTTCGATCGATTTGTCACTATATGTACTCAGAATTTACGGACAAAATATTGCACCGGGAGAACAGCGGCTTTGGTGATATCACTGACATGTATCTTCTGCATTATTGAAAATATAACTGTATATTTTGCCTTCGTACCTCGAGAAATAATTGACAACGTGGGCTGGTTGTGTGTCATAAATCCAGACTTCCACACCACACGGTTATGGGCAGCACTTTTGACCATCGATACAATATTAACCCCATTTGTACCAATTTTACTGATCATGCTCCTGAATGCCCTGACAATGAGGTACATCATACACGCCAACAGGGTGAGGAGAGGTTTCCGAGGGAACTCGAAGGACGAGGGCGGAACGGATCAAGAGGTGGAGAACAGAAGGAAGTCCATCATTCTATTGCTGGCCATATCCGGTAGCTTCGTCCTACTGTGGATGGTAAACCTCGTGTGCATCTTGAGTGTACACTTTCTCGACGTGAATTTTTCTACAACAGATAACAACGACCCATTTACCATTGCGGAACTGTCCGGATATATGCTGAGATCTCTGAGTGCTTGCACAAATACGTTTATTTATGGGGTGTCCCAGAAAAAATTCAGGACGGAATTAAAAAAATTGATTAAGAGCCCATTCGTTTTAATTTGCAATTCAATAAAGTGTTAGTTGTGATATGTATTCAAAGTGAAAATTCGTTTCTCATTTACGTTGCCTTCTACGTTTCCGAGATGCCATTTGCACCATAGCGTCAATACCGACCGTCAGGTTAATGCTTGCAGTCCATTTTCTCACCGCAAGTCCATTTAATCTATTCTGTAAAAACCACTCAAATTCACACCATTGAACAAGCAGCCCAGATGCACCAGGGCAGTATTATAGTGACCATTTGCCCTGTAAATTATTAACATCTTTGGGACGTGGACAGTAAGTGGTGTCCCCGAGGGAATTCCTCGCGGTGGCGGGGAGAACATGAGGAACCTACACAGCATCAGAGAACAGGATCGGAACGAGGAGTCTGCAGGTGCATCATCTACAGGCAGATAAGTAATTCAGCGCACAAATATGTTAACTACAACATTTTGTTTGCACAGCTGCGAAATTATAAACGCAGATATCGTGGTGAAATTGATATAAAACTAGCTTAGCACCGGGTAAATTAATGTACTTTAACGCAACGACTAGTTTACCAAAGAAGACACAAAGTGCTGGAGTAACACGGCGGGTCAGGCAGCATCTCCCTGGGACAGAGATGGGTGACGTACTAACAAGGAACTGCTGGAGCTGGTTTATACCGAATGTCGAGACAAAACGCTGAAGTAAATCAGCGGATGAGCCAGCATCATTGCAGAACATTGATAGGCGAAGTTTCGGGTTGGAACCCTTTTTCAGACGAAGGAAGTGTTCCGATCCGCAAAGTCGCTCATCCGTGTTCTCCAGGGAAGCTCTCTGCTTCGCTGAGTTACTCAGCATTTTGTGTCTATCGATAGAGAGGTGACGGTTCTGGTCGGAAACAACTTCACATACAGTAAAGTCCCGTGTGCACCTCTGGTCAGCATGTTGTGGACAGTATTGGCGAGCAGCAGGGGTGATGCTCAACATGATGAATTTCAGCAATCTATGTATTTGATTGCAATCTGCATGCAGTGACAAAAATGCCAGTTTCAGCCTGAGAAATCTGGTACGGTTGCTGCCTCGCAGCGCTAGATATCCCGGTTCGATTCTGAGCTTGAGCTCAGTCGGTTTACAGTTTACAAATTCTCCCTGATAGGGCGTGTATTTGCTCAGTGTGCTCCGGTTTCCACCCACATCCTAAAGCTGTGCGGGCCTTGTTACTTCGTGGGCGTCTGTAAATTGTCCATATTTTGTTGGGATTGGACAATAAAGTAGACAAACATAGAACTAAACACACTCCGAGGCCGGCACCATCGAAGCTGCAACCGCTGTCATCCACCACCGGTGCCATTGTCTTCACTGTTCCTTCACTCACTAACGGCCACCAGAGGGCCGGATCTGTCGCCTCATATCGGTTCCAGGCCCTGTTCCATGCACAGGGTTCCATGCTGCCGGTCCCAACAACTTCACGTTTATAAGATTTTAAGGTGACAAGTGACAGGAGCTAGATTAGGCCTCCGCCGTTTAATCATGAGTGACTCCCAATGGGTGACTCTCCCAATCCCATTCTTCTGCCTTCTCTCCATTACCTCTGACACCCGTACTATTCAAAAATCTATCTATCTATGTCTTAAAAATATCCGTTGGCCTCCTCCACAGTCTTCTGGGGCAATGAATTCCACAGGTTCTCCACCCACTAATGAAATAAATTCCTCCTCACCCCCTTCCTAAAGGAACGTCCTTTAATTCTGGGGCTTTGCCCTTGTGGAAATAGCCACTCCACATCCCCTCTATGCAGGCCTTTCACTATTCGGCAAGTATCAAAAAGGTCTCCCCTCATCCTTCTAAACCCCTCTTACGATTTCCCAGTAATGGCTCCACTCGTATATTCTGTACATTCTGTCAGCATATTGCATAAAGTATTTATGCGCAAAAGAGGTCATTGGAATCAAGGCTTGACCAATCCACATACCTAATTACAATCTAGATAGGATGACCTGCATCGAGCCAATTTCGCCCTGAGGGAGTTCAAGATGAAATTGGGCGGCAGAGTGGAGCAGCTGGTAGAGATGCTGCCTCACAGCGTCAGATCCTCAGGTTCAATAATGGCAGCGAGTGCTGTCTGTGTATAGTTTACAGGTTCTTCCTCTCACCGTGTGTAGTCGCGCCTGGCGCCCCGGTTTGCTCCTATTAACGCTAATTAGCGTTTCTAAATCGTCCCTTGTGTTTAAGGACTGGGAGAGCAAGTGGGATAACACCGATTTAATATCACCCCGGGGCTGGTACCACCGCAGCCGTCGCGGCCACCGGCCCCCACCACGACCTGGGACGGTCCTAGGCCGAACTTCCCCGTCTTCGGTTCCAGGTCGGGCCTACTGACGTCGACGCACCGCCGCCCCGCACGGTTTTCTCCACCGCTCCCATATCGTGCCAGCCAACGCCATCGACGACCCTTATCTGCAATCCGTCTGCTGGCGCGCCCGCAGTCATTGAGACAGCCGATGCTTGACGCTGCCCCGGCCTCCAGCAGGCGGGAGGCATCAGCTCATCCCGGTTCCAGCATCTGTTCCGTTCGGAGGTTCCACGCTGCCGGTCCCAACACCATCACGTGGACTGACTCTCCTGCTGAATTTCCTGAGTCGCGCTGTTCCCACTGCCAACAGGGAACCTCAGTAATGGCAGAAACTTCACACTACACTTCATCGCACCCCCCTGTGTCAGCCCCCATTATCTGCCCACAGCACCTCACCCTCGATCCCTCGGTCCCCCTCCTCCGCTGACCACAACCCTCCCCTTGCCGTCTTTTCACCACCCCCCTGACCACTCTCTTGCGGATGCAGAACCATCGCTCCTCAACAGAAGCTTTAACTTTTTACCCCTGCGCCCACATGTCAATGAGACCCCGCCTCCCTCTTCCCGCCATGTTGTAAAGTTGTTTTTAGCGCGCCCCGACGCCGGAACATTCTCTATGGCAGAGCGGGCCTCGCCTCCCAGTGACGCCACATCTTACCCGCTGTGACATTTCCCCTCCACTTGGCCTCATCCCGCGGGACTTCTACCCACTCGGTGTTTGTTATTTAGAACTGCCGCCGCGACATCAATAAGATTGAATTCTGTACACCCCTGGCCCAAGCTGATGTCACTCGTGTCAACGCACTGCTCTCCTTCCTCTCAACCGTAGTCCGTACATTGTGATTAATTCGCCGACAAGTGATATGTGTTTGTAATCTGGCGGAATGACATATATCGTGTGTACACCAGGCATTAGCGCCCGGGCCCCTCCTCGTACCTGCCCCTCGACCGTGTCCATACAGCCGAGCACGAGGCCATCATCTTTCAGACTGTTTCTCTTCTAATCGCCCCTTGCGATCTCCGCTTCCGGAGCCTCCGACCTTGTATCCTAGCCCAGCAAAGCCCTTTCTATATCCTCCCCAAAATCCACAATGTGGACTAGCCTGTCAGACATATTGTCTCTCCCTCCTGACTCCTGACTGTTCGCCCGGCTGAACATTTCTCCACATTCTACGTACCTCGAGAAATAATTGACAACGTGGGCTGGTTCTGTGTCATAAACCCTGACTTCTACACCTCACGGTTATGGGCAGCACTTTTGACCATCGATACAATTTTAACCCCATTTGTACCAATTTTACTGATCATGCTCCTGAATGCCCTGACAATGAGGCACATCATACACGCCAACAGGGTGAGGAGCGGTCTCCGAGGGAACTCGAAGGACGAGGGCGGCACGGATCAAGAGGTGGAGAACAGAAGGAAGTCCATCATTCTATTGCTGGCCATATCCGGTAGCTTCGTCCTACTGTGGATGGTAAACCTCGTGTGCTTCGTGAGTGTACACTTCCTCGACGTGGAGTTTTCGACAACAGATCAAAACGACCCATTTACCATTGCGGAACAGTCCGGATATATGCTGAGATCTCTGAGTGCTTGCACCAATACGTTTATTTATGGGCTGTCTCAGAAAAGGTTCAGGGAGGAATTTATAAAAGTGATTAAGAACCCATTCGTTTTAATTTCCAATTCAATAAAGTATTAGTTGTGATATGCGTTCAAAGTGAAAATTCGTTTCTCAGTTACGTTGCCTTCTACGTTATATCATTGCATCTGGCTTTCCGATATATTATTTGCACCATAGCGTCAATACCGACCGTCAGGGTAAAGCTTGCAGTCCTTTTCCCCTCCGCACGCCCATTTAATTTATTCCCTAAAAAGCCGCCCAAATGCACAATATTGAACAAGCAGCCCAGATGAACCAGGGCAGTATTATAGAGGCCATTTCCCCTGTAAACTATTTACATCTTTGGGGCCTGAATAGTAAATGGAGTCCCCGAGGGAATTCCCCGCAGTGGCGGGAAGAACATGAGAAACTCACACAGCATCAGAGAACAGAATCGGATGGTGGAGTCTTCAGGTGCATCGTCGACAGTTAGATAAGTAGTTCATCGCACAAATTGTTAACTACAACAATTTGTTTGCACAGCTGCGAAATTATAAGCACAGATATCGTGGTAGAATTGATATAAAGCTAGCTTAGCACCGTGTAAATTAATGTACTTTAACCCAACGACTAGTTTTCCAAAAAATGCACAGTGCTGGCGGAACACGGCAGGTCAGGCAGCATCTCTCGGGGACAGAGATGGGTGACGTAATAACAAGGAACTGCTGGTGCTGGTTTATACCGAATGTCGAGACGCAACGCTGAAGTAAATCAGCGGTTGAGGCAGCATAGTTGCAGAACATGAACATGCGATGTTTCGGGTCGGAACCCTTTTTCAGACGAAGGAAGGGTTCTGATCCGCAAAGTCGCCCATCCATGTTCTCCAGGGAAGCTCTCTGCTGCGTTGAGTTACTCAGCATTTTGTGTCCATCGATAGAGAGGTGACGGTTCTGGTCGGAAACTACTTCACAGACAGTAAAGTCCTGTGTGCACCTCTGGTCAGCATGTTATGGACAGTATTGGCGAGCAGCAGAGGTGATGCTCAACATGATGAATTTCAGCAATCTATATATTTGATTACAATCTGGATGCAGTGATAAAAGGTGCCTATTTCAGCCCAAGAAATCTGGTCCGGTTGCTGTCTCGCAGCGCTAGATATCCCGGTTCGATTCTGAGCTTGAGAGCAGTCGTTTTACAGTTTAAAAAATGCTCCCTGATAGGGCGTGTATTTGTTCAGTGTACTCCGATTTCCCCCTGCATCCTGAAGCTGTGAGGGTTTTGTAGGTTTGTGGGCGTCTGTAAATTGTCCATATTTTGCAGGGATTGGATAAGAAAGTGGACAAACATAGAACTAAACACACTCCGATGCCGGCAACATCGAAGCTGCAACCGCCGTCATCCACCACTACCTCCTCGGCCAATCCCAGGCCGAACCTACTGACGTCGAAGCTCCACTTAACCGCACAGCTTCCCCCGTGGGTCCCAAACCATGCCTGTCCACGCCATTGACGACCTTACCCCCACACTCCGTCCGCCGACGGGCCGGTGCCATTGTCTCCACCGTTCCTTCATTCACTAACGGCCACCAGCGGGCCGGATCTGTCGGCTCATATCGGTTCCAGGCCCTGTTCCATGCACAGGGTTCCATGCTGCCGGTCCCAACAACTTCGCGTTCATAAGATGAGTTTTGGTCTCCTAATTTGAGGAAGGACATGCTTGTAATTGTAACAGTAATTATCCCAGGTTCACGAGATTGATCCCTGGGATGGCGGGATTGTCATATGAGGAAAGTTTGAAAAGACTATGGTTGCATTCATTGGAGTTTAGAAGGATGAGAGGGAATCTTATAGAGACATATAAAATTATAAAAGGACTGGACGAGTTACATGCAGGAAAAATGTTCCCAATTTTGGGGGAGTCCAGAACCAGTGGTCCCAGTCTTAGAATAAAGGGGAGACCATTTGAAAAACCTAGGTGAGAAGCAACTTTTTCACCCAGAGAGTTGTGAATTTGTGGAATTTTCTGCCACAGGGGGCAGTGGAGGCTAAATCACGGATGAATTTAAGAGAGAGTTGGATAGAGCTCTGGGGGCTAGTGGCATCAAGGGATATGGGGAGAGGTTGGGCACGGGTTACTGATTGTGGATGATCAGCCATGACCTCAATGAATGGCGGTGCTGGCCCGAAGGCCCGAATGGCCTCCTCCTGCACCTATTTTCTCTGTTTCTATGTTCCATCAGCGATACGAGCTGAATTATGCCATTCGAGCCATCATGTCTACTCCGCCGTTCAATCCCATTTTTCTGCTTTCTCTCCATTACAACTGACCCCCGTACTAATCAAAACTCTGTCAAAACTAATCAAAACTTTTTTTTGGGGTTGTGTAATTTGAATGCCTGTTTAGCGCTTTTATTGTTGGACTGTGTTTTTGGGGGTTTTGGGGTTGTGTGATTTGAATGCCTATTTAATGCTTTTATTGTTGGACTGTGTTTTTGGGGGTTTTTGGGGTTGGGTAATTTGGGTGCCTGTTTAGTGCTTTTATTGTTGGACTGTGTTTTTGGGGTTTTTTTGGGGGTGTAATTTTGATGCTTATTTAATGCTTTTGTTGTTGGACTGTGGGTGATTGAATTAACATTTTGTTCAAGATGGCCGCGCCGTTGTGTTTGGCTGCCTGCCACTGTATGTTTCTTTTTTTTCCTAGTCAGATGTGCAGCACTTTGGTCAACGTGGGTTGTTTTTAAATGTGCTATACAAACTGTAAAAGTGGTAACTGTGGTAACTGTAAAAATTGTCCCTAGTGGGTGTAGGATAGTGTTAATGTACGGGGATCACTGGGCGGCACGGACTTGGAGGGCCGAAAAGGCCTGTTTCCGGCTGTATATATATGATGATGATGATGAAATAAATTGACTTGACTTGACTTGACTATCTATGTCTTAAAAATATCCGTTGGCCGCCTCCTCAGTCTTCTGGGGCAATGAATTCCACAGGTTCTGCACCCTCTAATGAAATATATTCCTCCTCGTCCCCTTCCCGAAGGAACGTCCTTTAATTCTGGCGCTTTGCCCTCGTGGAAATAGCCACTGCACATCCACTCTATGCAGGCCTTTCACTATTCACAAGTATCAAAGAGGTCTCCCCGCATCCTTCTAAACCCCTCTCCAGATTTCCAAGAGGGAAGCTCAGTAATGGCTCCACTCGTATATTCTGTACATTCTGTCAGCATATTGCATAAAGTATTTGCGCGCAAAAGAGGTAACTGGAATCAAGGTTGACTTGACCAATCTATATACCTAGTTACATTCTAGATAGGATGACCTGTATCGACCCAATTTCGCCCTGAGTATGTTCAAGATGAAATTGGGCGGCAGGGTGGGGCAGCTGGTAGAGCTGCTGCCTCACCGCGTCAGATGCTCAGGTTCGATTATGGCAGCGAGTGCTGTCTGTGTATAGATTACAGGTTCTTCCTCTCACCGTGTGTAGTCGCGCCTGGTGCCCCGGTTTCCTCCTATATCCCGAAAAGGGTTAATTAGCATTTCTAAATCGTCCCTTGTTTTTAAGGACTGGGAGAGCAAGTAGGATAACACCGATTTAGTATCACCCCGGGGCCGGTACCACCACAGCCGTCGCCGCCACCGGCCCCCACCACGACCTGGGACGGTCCTAGGCCGAACTTCCCCATCTTCGGTTCCAGGCCGGGCCTACTGACGTCGACGCACCGCCGGCCCGCATGGTTTTCTGCACCGCTTCCATGTCGTGCCAGCCAACGCCACCGACGACCCTTATCTGCAATTCGTCTGCTGGCGCGCCCGCAGCCATTGACACAGCCGATCATTGACTCTGCCCCGGCCACCAGCAGGCGGGAGGTATCAGCTCATCCCGGTTCCAGCCTCTGTTCCGTTCGGAGGTTCCACGCTGCCAGTCCCAACAACATCACATGGACTGACTCTCCTGCTGAATCTCCTGAGTCGCGCTGTTCCCACTGCCAACAGGGAACCTCAGTAATGCCACCACATTTACACTACGCTTCATCGCACCCCCCTGTCTCAGTCCCCATGATCTCCCCACAGCACCTGACCCTCGATCTCTTGATCACCCTCCTCCGCTGACCACAACCCTCCCCTTGGCGTCTTTTCACCACCCCACTGACCTCTCTCTTGCGGATGCAGAACCAACGCTCCTCAACAGAAGCCTTACCTATTTACCCCTGCGCCCACATGTCAATGAGACCCGACTCCCTCTTCCCGCCATAATGTAGAGCTCTTCTTACGGCGTCCCGTCGCCGCACCATTCTCTATGGCAAAGCGGGCTTCGACTCCCAGTGACGTCACATTTTTTCCCGCTCTCACATTTCTCCTCCACGTGGCCTCATCCCGCGGGACTTCTACCCACTCTGGTGTTTGTTGCCGTGACATCAATAATATTGAATTCTGTACACCCCTGACCCAAGCTGATGACACTCGGCTCAAAGCACTGCTCTCCTCCCTCTCAACCGTAGTCCGGACATTGTGATTAACCCGCCGACAAGTGAGAGAATACCTTTCCCATATAAACCTTTCCCTTAACAAAACGAATAATCGTTCGTCTATTCCCGTCCTGGATCGCTTACATTACATTTGTCTTTGAAAGCAGAGTAAATCGTTTGTCATAGCGATCTGTAAGCTCAGTTGTCTTTCAACAAAGTCTTAATATTCAACCAATTTTTATTTCAATATTAGTGGTAACTATTCAGCTTCCTTTTCACACATAAGCAGGACATTCCTTGACAATGGAACCAATTAGAACCATGTAGAACAGATTGTGATTCCCAGCCTTGTAAGTTTCGGAAAGGACAAACATTTAGCACAAAAGCTTTTCAAAAACAATATTTCAGTTTATCCTACTCTGGAGATACAGCAAGGAGACAAAGTCTTCGACCCACCGAATCCACGCCAACTATCGATCTCCTTTCACGTTACTTCTATATTGTTTCTTTCTTTTTCCTCTCCCTCCAAACAAACGGACAATTTATAGAGACCAATCAACCATTGTGGACGGCGGAGCAATCGCAGAACACCGGTAACAGGGAGAACGTGGTAAACCTATGCTTCACTCGGGCCATTTTTCCCATCATGCTTCCCCAGTATGTGTGCTCTAGAGTTAACCAAATTTCTGGTTAACATTGATGTAATACCTTTGCCAAATTTAAATGCCACCTTAATTTTCTTTGGTCGCTGTTGTTTATCCTACTCTGCAATAAACATTCTGACAAATAGCTCAATTAATGAAACGAGCGTAATAAAGAAATCATGTTTTTGTGCCTTTGATGCATATTACCGAATAAATGCTCCTTCTGCTCTTGAAATCGCTTTCACTTGGTTATCCGTACGATGCTTATCCGTATTTTCCATGTTATCACTGCCGACATAAGTTGCATACAGTGATCTCAGAACACCTGTCGGGTTAAAAATAGTAATGCAGTTTGATCGCGTGTGCTCATTCAGTCGATTGGACTGGTTTTCAAAAACTTCGACGGCAATTGCATTTCTTCAGTTAATTTCGAGGCTACGTGTTAAACGTTATTTTGAATCATTTTGAAATTAATAAATGCATTGTTATTCTTGAACTTATGCTCGCTTGTTTTTAAGCAATATTATTACCAGTATGCTGATCACAAAACATACTTTTACATTGCAGGCATGCAAAGCAACACTGATGATTAAAAACGAAAAGTAAGTCACAGAGAGAACAATATACACTTGTGAGAGGCTGGCCTGTGGCGTTACCAGGAATACTGAGAGCAATTAAATAAAACATTATTGCAGTTATGTATTGCTATTTGTATCTTTTTATTTTTGACACGTTTGCCGCCAAAGTGTGTAAAACATGTGAGTGCTTGAGTTATATTGGACGATGGGAACCCTTGTACGTCCTAACCTATGGGAGGTTGGTTTGGTCGTCTGGGGTAGGTTCCCGTCGCGCACCGTCGGCTATTCACTGCCTGCACAGGATCGGTTCCATCGTAGGAGCAAAAACACAATTCCCTGAATTTAAAGATAACCAGTTCTTATCTCTGCATCTCAAGTTTTCAAGTTGTATTGATGTCATTTATTCATTAGGAAGTCAAGGATTCAGTCGCAAAGGGTGTGCTGACTCAGAGGTCGTGCAGGATAAAGAATACTGATTTCGTCGATCGATCACTAGAAAAGCATTGCTATGGCACATCAAATGATCGAATAAGTTCATACAGGTGTATTCAAGAAAAGCGGAACTTATTCTTGCATCAGAAACAAGCAATAAATCGTGTCTTTCTTACAAATTATCTCCCCTCTTCTATTATCTCACGATGTATTCATCATTATATGCCAGGTGCTGCTCGCCAATGAATGAATGAATGCATGAATAAGTTTATTGGCCAAGTATATGACATACAATGAATGTGTCTTGGTGCACCGCTCACAAATAACAATACAAACATACAGTTAACAATTAAGAATAAAGCATAACCACATCAAAACGATAAGGATACAGCATTACGGTCTAAACATGTGGTTGATGATAAACCAGAGCAAAAAAGAGACTACAGACTTTGGTTGAAAGTGGAAAAAAATAACTGTTTTTATGTATGGCTGTGGCTGCTTTGACAGTCCGGAGTCGCCTTCCAGAGGGAAGTGCTTCAAAGATTTTGTGGCCAGGGTGAGAGGGGTAAGAGATGATCTTGCCCGCTCGCTTCCTGACCCTTGCAGTGTACAGTTCGTCAATGGGGGGGGGAAGGTTGCAGCCAACAGGTTCTTAGCTGATCGAACGATCCGTTGCAGCCTCCGGATGTCGTGCTTGGTGGCTGAGCCAAACCAGACCATGATGGAGAAGGTGAGGACGGACTCAATGATCGCAGTATAGAATCGGTTGCTTGGTGTGATTGAATTCATTAATCAGCTGTCGGAGGTGCAACATGTTTGCCATTCAGAAACAACGTTACGTGTTGTCTAGGAGTTTCTGTCGGGAAACTGTATATTCTTGGACACAATCATTGGACGACTTTCAGAAGATAGCGTGGGAAGTGACAGTTTGTCCACTCAAGCAGATGGACGAAACAGGCTACGATTGCTGAATGGTGTTATTCAGATAGAGTGTTACGTCTCCAGTGGGATTCATAGAGGAGATCTATTATGATAGTGGGAGTTTCAAATTCAACGGAACTATTAGACATATTTGTGTAAGCAATTCTCCGCTCTTACGTGCCAGACGATCAATGGACATTTTCTGACCTTCTCACGGATCACAGAATCTCTTGTCTCGAGTAGGTGAATAATGGACTAGAGGACATAGGTTTAGAGGACGTAGGGATAAGGTTTAACAGGAATCTGAGAGGTAACTTTTTCGCACAAACGACGGTGGGGGTATGGAATAAGCTGCCAGAGGAGGTAGTTGAGGCAGGGACTATCCCAAAGTTTAAGAAACTGTTCGACTGGTAAATGAACAGGGCAGGTTTGGAGGGATGGAGGGCATTCGCGGGCAGGTGGGACCAGTGCAGCTGGTCACGTGGGCCGGTGTGGGCAAGTTGTGCCAAAGGGCCTGTTTCCAAGCTGTATCACTCTATGAATCTATGACTCTCTGACACAGCCTTCTGCGCCAACAACACGTGAGGTTTGACGTGATTTCTATGATCCAGAATAAACAATGTGTCCTATATATGCCTATAACTAGTTATAAAGCGAAGACTGTCGTTTGTCAGCATTCCACTGAGGCATGCAGCAGTATAGTGCTTTTCTGAACATTCATCAATCATTTCGCTGGCGACAACGTCAAAGAAGGTTGCTGTCGGAAGTTCCCGAAAACACACAGAGAATGAGAATTTGAATTAGGTTCAGGGCAAGGCTTGCAGAGATTGGCTTCTGTCCTTTATGTGTTTCTTTGGCCTGTTATCGTCATTGCGTGATGGTCTAGGCTAAGACCCTAACTCTGCAATTTCTTGCGTTCTTGGTTGGAGCTGTTCAATTGTTCAATTGTTTCCAAATTATCACTTGTACCAAGGTGCAACGAAGTTATGTTTTTACACACAGAACTGCAAGATGATCACTATATACAGTGTATTTAGGAAGTATTCAGACCCCTTCACTTTTCCACATTTTGTTACGTTACAGCCTTATTTTAAACTTGAATAAATTCATTTTTTTATCATCAATCTACACACACTATCCCAGAATGAAGAAGCGAAAACAGGTGGTTAGAATTTTTTTGTAAAGTAATTAAAAAGAAATAACTGAAATAGCACATTTACATAGGTATTCAGACCCTTTGCTATGGCACTAAAAATTGAGGTTAGGTTCATCCTGTTTCCATTGATTATCCTTGAGATGTTCCCACAACTTGATTGGAGTCCACGAGTGGTAAATTAAATTGATTGTACATGATTTGGAAAGGCACGCACCTATCTATATAAGGTCCCACAGTTGACAGTGCATGCCAAAGCAAAAAGCAAGCCATGAAGACAAAGGGATTGTCCGAAGACGTTCGAGACTGGATTGTGTCGAGACACGGATCTGGGGAAGGGTATAAAACAACTTCTGCGGCATTGCAGGTCCCGAAGAGCACGGTGGCCTCCGTCATTCTTAAATAGAAGAACTTTGGAACCACCAGGACTCTTCATATAGCTGGCCGACCGGCCAAACTGAGCAATCGAGGGAAAAGGGCCTTGGTCAGGGAGGTGATCAAGAACCTGATGGTCACTCTGACAGAGCTCCAGGATTCCTCTGTAAAGATGGGAGAACCTTCCAGAAGGACAACTATATCTGCAGCACTCCACCAATCAGGCCTTTATGGTTGAGTGGCTAGACGGAAGCCACTCCTCAGTAAAAGGCACATCACAGTTTGCCAAAAGGCACCTGAAGGACTCTCAGACCATGAGAAACAAGATTCTCTGGTCTGATGAAACCAAGATTGAACACGTTGGCCTGAATGCCAAGTGGCACAGCTCATCGCCTGGCCAATACCATAACTACGGCGAAGCATGGTGGTGGCAGCATCATGCTGTGGGGATGTTTTTGAGCGGCAGGGAATGGGAGACTAGTCACGACCGATGGGAAGATGAACGGAGCAAAGTACAGAGAGATCCTGATGAAAACCTGCTCCAGAGCGTTCTGGACCTCAGACTGGGGCAGAGCTTCACCTTCCCACTGGACAACGACCCTAAGCACACAGCCAAGACAACGCAGGAGTGGCTTCGTGACAAGTCTGTAAATGTCCTTCAGTGACCCGGCCAGAGCCCGGACTTGAACCCGATCGAACATCTCTGTCGGGACCTGAACATAGCTGTGCATCCACGCCCCCCATCCAGAGCTGACAGAGCCTGAGAGGATCTGCAGAGAAGAATGGGAGAAATTAGCCAAATACAGGTGTGCCACGCTTGTAACGTCATAGCCAAAAAGACTTGAGGCTTGATCGCTGCCAAAGGTGGCTCAACAAACTACTGGGTAATGGGTTCGAATACTTATGTAAATGTGATATTTTATGTCATTTATTTTTAATTACTTTGCAAAATTTTCTAAACAACTGTTTTCGATTTTTTTATTATGGGGTATTGTGTGTAGATAAATGATTTTTAAAAATGAATTTAAATCCATTTTAAAATAAGGCTGTAACGTAGCAAAATGTGGGAAAATGAAGGGCTCTGAATACATTCTGAATGCAATGTAGCTCTCCATGGATCACATGCGTTCTTACTTTATATAACATTCTATCACGCCGCATTTTACGAGAAGTAAGTGCATTTCGTCTAGGTGTACGGTTCTGCTGGCTGAAATAACTCGGTTTCCTCAGTACAAAATCTCAAATAAATTCGCAAGACACGACATCCCACGCACAGAGCCATGCCGACTATACCTAATCAACACCCGTCTTTCCAAATCCGCATAGTGCCTATCCCTCGGAATCCTCTCTAGTAACGTTATTACCACAGCAGTTAGGCTTACGTGTCTATAGTTCCGAGGATTCTCTACGCAACGCTCTTACGCAAACACAACACATTACCCATCCTGCAGTCCCAGGCATTGCACCCCTCCCTAATGATGCTTTAAAAAAAATCAGATTGCGAAATAATGAAACGACTACTCCCATAGTCATTGCTAAGGTTAAATATTTTTTAATTTCCGTAAAGATGCGCGGTCTGTTGAAATCTGAAGGTGGCATGAAACTTGAAGAATTTAAATGCTGGACAGGAGATGTGATAGATTATGAAATGACACTAATTGGCTGTTAATATGATATTAAGAGGTACAAGATGGGAACCTTATGGGATGGAGTGTTTGGCTGTTGCTCCTTCATGAGAATGATCAGGAAACAATAACATAAAATATAACGATCTCGAAGATGGATTTGCATTTATGTCCGAGCAATTGATTAACAATAGCAGTGCATTGAAAATGGAATGGAAAGAAATGCCAATTCGAGGTAGTTTTATCGTTGGAGGAATGGAGTGTGGAACGTGAAAAAAAATCACGTTTCTAATTGCAGTGCGCACGAATATCAGGATCTTGAGAAGAGCACAAAGTGTTGAAGGCACGCAGCGGGCCAGGCAGCTCCTGGAACAGGTGACATTACGGCAGTGACCCTTCTTCAAGCTGGGAAACATTCGACAGTTTGAATAAGGAATCCTGCATCAGACTGAGACTGAGAGACTGTAGAGGGAAAACAATCAGCATTAACAGGCGACAGAGGATATAAAATAAGGCATGTCATTTTGAATTATCTATTGCTTAAACCCATTCAATCCGGGTCGTCAGTCTAAAGAGAGGGCAACGTGATAGGTTGAAGATAACTGTTTCCAAGACAAGATTCGCTGCGATATTTGTGGAAGAAGCAACTGAAGATGCTGGTTTAAACCGAAGATAGACACAAAGCTGGAATAATTCAGCGGGACTGGCAGCATCTCTGGAGAGAATGAATGGGTGATGTTTCGGGTCGAGACCCTGCTTCGGACTTTTTAGGGATAAGAGAAATATAGATGGTGATGTGGAGAGATAAAGAACAATGATGAAAGATATGCAAAAAAATAACGATGATAAAGGAAGGTAAACACCAAATGCTGGAGTAACTCAGCGTGTCAGGCAGCATCTTGGGAGAGAAGGAATGGGTGACGTTTCTAGTCGCGACCCTTTTTCAGTCTGAAGAAGGGTCTCGATCCGAAACATCACCCATTTCTTCTCTCCTGAGATGCTGCCTGACCTGCTGAGTTACTTCAACATTTTGTGTCAATTTTTCCTACGGTGATAAAGGAAACAGACCATTGTTATTTGTTTGTAGGGTGAAAATGAAAAGCTAGTGCGACTTGGGTGTGGGAGGGATAGAGGGAGAGCGAATGTGATATTAATGTGCATGTAAGTCGATACTTTACTCAACAGTGAGAAATGTTTGATAGTCAGAACAGTTAAATCTACGGCTGTCCTCACCGATGCTGCCTGACCTGCAAATTACACGATGCATATTGTGTTCTTCATTTCATATTTCAATTTTTGCTTTCATATCAATTTATATTTGGATTCTACGTTTGATTATCTATCAGAATCCGGCGATTATCTTTATAAGCAAATCATTATTGGATTCCCTGTTCTACCCCTATAAGGGACGATTTCTGAATTACATTTCACATTGATAGACTGACATAAACAATAATATACAATATCAAAATATGTCCATCACGTCCTTTAATATGTTAGATAAGAGGAAGATCAAGGATTCGAAAATTATTGTAGAAGCGGACTCTCTTGCAGCCCTGCAATTAGGCAGAATCTATATTTCCCGTTAAATTCAGCTTACACACAGGTCACCTAGTGAGTTCTAGGTATATTTCAGTGAAACAGCCATGCTGCGATGATCATTGCATAATGACTGAAATTGTTCGGTGCGGTGATTGTGGCGATTTATTTCTGGTGTCATATTTATACCATTTTGACATTATTATCACGGATAACAATTATTAACACTGTGCAATAAATTTGAAACGAAACAGCATATTGTAACGTTTATTCATTTTCTTGTAAACCGTTCGTGTGATGGAAATTTGCCCAGGTCTCTGAACATTCTCTCCTGTTTATGTGCAAAACTGGTTATCGTAATTCACTTTTATTAATTGATGTGCGGACGTCCAAACATATGCGTGATATCTCACGTTACTCATACCTATTGAGAATGTGGGGTCGTCGGTAAGGAATATGCCTGGAATATTGGTTAATATGCCTGGAATATTGTGACCAAGAGACTTGTTACAGCTGTGAATCTGTGCATTTATAGAAATCCCAAATTCCACACCTTCTTATCATGACTGAATGAAATGCGCCATAATTCCGCTCGGGTAACCATTAGGACCAGTGTAAGCCTCCAAATGCAGGACAAAAATATCAAAACAAGAAAATTTTAGTGGATATTTCCGTTAATTTGGTTTACATATTTCCATATTTCCATCTGGTTTTTTTAAACGACAGACATGTTGCAAATTTGTATCACGAACCACGTCTGTGATCAGCTCCCAAAAATCATCTGTAAAGGGCAGATTTATAAGTGAAACCATGAACAGGTGATCGGAATATGCAGAATGAATTGAAAGTAATCACAAATTATTCCTTGGCTCTAATGAAAATCTGCCTTGCAGATTCCAAAATACTCTACGATTGCTATTATTTGGATGTATTTTAGAATAATAAAGCTATCTCTTCCACATGGATGAATTACTACAATCTCATTTACATCTTTCCACGCGTTACTGTTTATAGTCTAAAAGGAAAGCAATGGGAGGGGGTGGGATTCAAATGAATTTATTCACTCGTTGTGTTCTAAATGACCCGAAACATCTTGGCCATGATAACTTTAATTCTGGCGTGTTATCGTCCTAGCTTCATAAAGACACAGTTATTCCGTGCGGAAACAGATGTTTCCGCCGAATTAATCCAGAACGCTATGTGGCTATCTGCAAATGATCTACTTGCTTGCATCTGTCCCATGTCTATTCAAATCGTTCCCACATACTATCCCGTTAAAATATATTTTAATGATTGTCATTGTTCACGCATCTGGACAGTTTTATGAAATTGTTTTGTAGTTTCCTAGTATCTGAATATGCTTCCAACACTTTATACCTGCAGCTTCCTGAACACTTGGTCTGACGAAAGGGCATGAAAATCATCAAGAAGTGCAACTCCATAAATATTGTTCTAAGAAACACGCCAGTAATATTTGAAGATCAAAACTCAAATATATTTACTGATTAATTCATATCAAAATATTGTGGCACGTTGTATCAAAATATGCCTTAACATTGACAGATAACAATTCGCTCCCTTCTCGGAGGGATCACGTGAGTTAATTACTCCAATCGTTTTGCAGTGTAATTTAAACCCTAGAGGTTTCTTTGCAATATAAGTAAAATATACAATTGATAGCAGGGTTCTGCACTTCTGATCCACTCGCCAAAGAGCTGCTCCACTTTGATAATGGGATTGACCATAAACTTACTTGTAGAACGTATTTACTATCATGCTCTTGTGATTATTGGCATTCCTGGTAAGTCAAGTTTGCAACTCCTTTTTGGAAAGACTTTTAAAAGTTTTTGGAACAATTGATGAATAAGATCATACCAATGGATTCAAGGTTGTTTTTGTTGGGAGACACAAAAGGAATATTACCAAAGCTAATTTTAGATAAATATCAGGAAAGATTTTTAAAAATAGCATTAGCAGTAGCAAAAAAATGTGTAGCGGTCACTTGGAAAGATCAAAATGAAATAAGATTTGAAAGATGGTATGCAGAAATGCGGAGTTGTATCCCATTAGAAAAAGCAACGTATAATCTGAGAAATGGATACGACTTCTTCTTGAAGGTGTGGAACCGATTCATTTTAAAGCTAGGATTAAGAATTGGAAGTATTTAAATTCAGGATGGTTTTGTTACCTCTAATAAGAATTTAATAAGAAATTACTCGGAAGTGACTCCCTCTGGACTCCAGGTTTCTCTCTTTCTATCTTTCTTCTGCTTTTTCTTTTTCCTTCTTTTTAACTGGGGGGGGGAGGGGGGGGTGGGGGAGGGGAGAAAATACAGAACAATACGTGTATAATCGAATTTACAAGGTAGTTATTATTGTTTACTATGAAATGTGTATAATGTATGAGTTCTGTTAAAACTTAAATAAAATATATATTTTTTTAAATTTAAAAAAAAGTTTGCAATCATGCAATGGATATAGTTAATTGTTATGTTACTGTTTTGATATGGATAACTAACCGCCAAAATAATTTTATAAAAGGTTTGTCCACACAGCAGGATGCTGCCTCCGAGACAATAGAAATACTTTCTACTCACGAAAAAATGTCCCCTCCTCCATCCTTTCAACCAATGTAATAATCTGTCTTGTCGTTCAATGTGCGGAAAGGATTCATGATCAGGATGGCCCTCCGTCCGCCGACGGTATGCGCTAGCAGCTTGGCCGTATCCTAAATAACTGGATGGATGATTGGAATCCAAAGTATAGCTAATAATTCTATCGTTCATATTTTATTACTCTGAAAACCGAGCCTAACACGTCCACACGAAAATTCCACTGCGGTTTTGCTGCAATCTTGGTTGTATATTATATCCGACCACATGGTTCCGTTTGTGCCATGTATCGCTGCCCTACGATTACATTACCATCTGCTGACAACACCAAATGTTGCTCACTGTCTTGCGCCATATGCTTGATGTTGAAACGTAGAAACCCATATTGCCGCTTCAACCTTTTATATATTTTCAATATATCGCATGGACGAAAAAAATTAAGTCGAAAGAATATTCGTTCAAGTATTGCAGTTCTTCTCCAATTGCAATAACAGTTATTACTTCTTCGTCCGTAAAGCGATGAGCGTTGCACTTCATTCCTCGTGACAACATAATCGAAGCTATGTCAGGAGATATTTTTGCAAGGATACATCTCAGGAAGCGGTTTTGAATGATTACTGGTGCACGCGTTCGCTATCCTTACTTGACTCCCTGATTCATTCTGTATGATACTGCTTTTACTTCCATTACGAAGAAACCGTTCTATTAATATAGTTTAACGATTGAATTTAAACAATTTGTTGAAAGATTTGTTCAAACCTACGTGAAATTGCCGAAATTAATAAATGAAATGTACACTCGCACACAAAACAAAAGAGTTTGTGGCAGAGTAAAATAGAGTAAAAACAGAGTAAAGCAGGTGGTGGATCTTAGCAGGCCAGGTAGCACATGTGGACGGAAACAGACAGTCAAATTCAAGGAAAGAGAAGTAGATAGACTATATAAAGAGGGTGGAGGGGCGCGGACGAGACAATAGCTTGCTAATGATAAGTGGATACGGGTTAGGAGTGGTGGATTGGTAGTTGGTGTCAGGTAAGTGGAAATATGTAGACAACGACAGATGGTGGGTGGTGATGGCTGGAGGTAGAAGAGTGCGGTAACCTATGGAATCTGATGGAAAATGAAGGTGTATTATGGTACTAAATATGCGAGATTGGGTGGCCACAAGGAAACCATAGAGGGATGGGACTCGATTCGAGGCCTCGTGGGTGATGTGTATGAGGAGTGGTGTGCGAACACGTTGAATGGGAAGGGGCATGGGGAGCAGGTTTCCTGAAATTGGAGAATTCAGAGTTCATGCCGTCCGCCTGCGGAATGAACATCCGGAATAGGAATTCTCTTTTCTAAGATTTCAATTGATCCCACCAGCCATTGAAGGAAGCCAAAGTGAAACTGCTCGATCTGCGAATCGTGATGGGGAATTAAACTGTCCAGCAACCGGGTATTCCACGTTAACGTAGCGGATAGAACAGAGGAAATCGTCAAATTGGTCCCTTAGCCTGCATTTCTACAAGCAAATGCCGAGAAGACCACTTCGAGAGAAGTGAATATAATACACAAAGGTAGAGAAGGTACATGTGAACCTCTGGAAGGGCAATTTGAATCCCTCGATGGTGGGGAGGCTAGAGGTGTAACCGCAGGTGCGGCTTCATTTGCAGGAGAAAGTTCCCGTGCATGGGGGTGCTGATTAATATCACAGGTGACGATGCCGTTTGAGGCTGATGGAGAAGTCGAAGAATTATGTGTTGGATGCAATGTGGTTGGCTGGATGAAATATCGGGACATAGGGGACTCTATCTTTGTTATGCCTGTTGTAACGGGGATGTCGGTGTCAAAATATTGGACTATAATATACTGTTCAGGCTTCCTAGATGGCAGCTGCAGCGAACATATGGCAAGCAGAAGAAATGCCAAGTCTGAGAAAACGAAGAAACGAATGACTATAAATGAAATGAGCGGAGGTATGTGCAATGAGCGACCTCGGGCGAAGGTGCAGACCACGTCTACGACTCCAGTTGAAACTTTCAATAGCTGAGATTTAGGTGGAGGATGAAGCCCGCTCCGACTAGTAAGGATTCTTCCTTAATTAAAATATTGGGAGTGGCAACTCTTCAATAGAAAAATGAGAGCGCGGTCCACAAAAATCTGGAGACGCAACCGAACAGTCATAAGCTAAGTTGGTGAGTTGAGCATGCTACTTGAAATATAATTTGGAAAAAGCACAGACAAATTACGTGGCACAAAAAAAGGCGTTTGCTTATCTTCAATAGGAGGACATTGTAGTTCTGATATTTAAAGATCCCTTGTACTTGCATATAAACGGCTCAAGCCAAAGGTTAGACAAATTAGGAGAAAATCAAGTAGCAGATCAGCCTTTTTTTTGCGAGGAAGTACACCGAGGATAAATTACCGCAAATCAACTGACACTTGCTTCATTGTGTACAGATTTGATGTCCACATCTCAGCGAGGGTTGTCAAACTATCCATGCAGAAGATTCACTGGCCAGTTTCAGACAAAGCGGGTTCTCTAAATGAGGAATCATTGCTTGCCGTAGACCTGTATTTATGTGAGAACAGAAGATTGGGAGATGTTGACCTTACACGAGGTTTAAAATAAACACAAAGTATTACCGTTGATGGAATGGTCGACGGATTTCTTGAGAAAACTCCTCTCGGATGTTCGGCATTGGAATAGACGTCGTATTTTCAAGCTGGGGATAGACCATTAAGGACGACATGAATCGCCCTTTATTGAGAAAAAGGGTCAGCATTTTATTTCAGAGAATTGTGAGGCCTGAACCGATAGGAGCACACGGAACGTGCACCGATCTGATTCTGGATATCATGAGAATCAAATGATAAAAGGAGAGTTCTGGAAAAGACGACATATTAAGATCCCAATTAATACAGAGGAAGGTTTAAAGTGCCAAATTAAACAGCCGAAACCCTACATCCGTCTTTTGTCTTGTGCCGAAAATGCTAATTGTCATACGTGGAACAACTTGATTCCTTGTGGAACACGTTGATTTATGCAGTGTCCTGGTGTAAGCTACAGAGGAAGTGATAGTTCTCAGAAACAATCATTTGTTGATCACTTCGTGAGAAGTTCTAATACGACGTCTCCAAATAAACATTCCTAAATGCGAACACGAGCCGACAGATGCCTTTCAGAGAGTATGTTTTCTTTATATTCATAAGTGAAATGTTTTAAAATCGGGTTTAATTTATTAGTAAACACAGAGACTGCTTGAGGAGAAAGTTTTTATTAACACAAGAATGTTGATAAGACAGCTCGGTCACACGCTTCTATTAAAATCGCCAGTTGGGAGTAGGAAATCCTTCCGCAAATATACCACAGCTTTAAGTTGATCAAGCACGACAAAGCAGATCGGTCTCTCCCAAGACAGGGCACAAATTCTGAACATCGAGTTAGAGGAACACAATTGCAACGGCCCAAATGGGAACTCCAAGTTATTGATCCACAGGACGCTTGAGGATTATTGCGATGATATCTCAGGAATCCGGAAGCTGGTAAAACATTCATTGCATTCAGGGACGAGTTGCAAACGCGTAATTTAGTCAACATTCTGAAGTCAAGTCAAGTCAAGTTTATTTGTCACATACATGGTGACCCGATGTGCAGTGAAATGAAAGTATGAAATGAAGACACGGTATTGAGGGTTCAGTGTTGAAATTAAAGCACACGGTATTGAGGGTTCAGTGTTGAGGTGGATAGAAAATTGGTTGGCGGACAGGAAGCAAAGAGTAGGAATAAACGGGTCCTTTTCGGAATGGCAGGCAGTGACTAGTGGGGTACCGCAAGGCTCAGTGCTGGGACCCCAATGATTTGGACGAGGGAATTGAATGTAACATCTCTAAGTTTGCGGATGACACGAAGCTGGGTGGCAGTGTTAGCTGCGAGAAGGATGCTAGGAGGCTGCAGCGTGACTTGGATAGATTAGGCGAGTGGGCAAATGCATGGCAGATGCAATATAATGTGGATAAATGTGAGGTTATCCACTTTGGCGGCAAGAACAGAAAAGCAGAGTATTACCTGCATGGTGACCGATTGGGAGAAGGGGAGATGCAACGTGACCTGGGTGTCATGGTGCACCAGTCATTGAAAGCAAGCATGCAGGTGCAGCAGGCAGTGAAGAAAGCGAATGGTATGTTGGCATTCATAGCAAGAGGATTTGAGTTTAGAAGCAGGGAGGTTCTGCTGCAGTTGCTTTGGTGAGACCGCACCTGGAGTATCGTGTGCAGTTTTGGTCTCCTAACCTGAGGAAAGACGTTCTTGCCTTAGAGGGAGTACAGAGAAGGTTCACCAGATTGATCCCTGGGATGGCGGGACTTACATATGAGGAAAGACTGGATAGACTGGGCTTGTACTCGCTGGAATTTAAAAGACTGAGGGGGGATCTTATAGAAACATATAAAATTCTTAAGGGGTTGGTGAGTCTAGATGCGGGAAGATTGTTCCCGATGTTGGGGGAGTCCAGAACCAGGGGTCACAGCTTAAGGATAAGGGGGAAGTCTTTTAGGACCGAGATGAGAAAACATTTCTTCACACAGAGAGTGGTGAGTCTGTGGAATTCTCTGCCACAGAAGGTAGTTGAGGCCAGTTCATTGGCTATATTTAAGAGGGAGTTAGATGTGGCCCTTTTTGCTAAAGGGGTCAGGGGGTATGGAGAGAAGGCAGGTACAGGCTACTGAGCTGGATGAACAGCCATGATCATATTGAATGGCGGTGCAGGCTCGAAGGGCCGAATGGCCTACTCCTGCACCTATTTTCTATGTTTCTAAGTTTCTAAGACATGTAATGGATGAATGTGAATGAAATCCACGCCCACTATAATATTTAAATTATTTAACAACTATTTCTCTGATTAAAAGGGATTATTAATGCTTTTGTTTCTATTCGCAGCGAACATGGTGACAATCGCCATCTTATCCTATGGAAAATGTGGACTCTCTAGTTGCATCACGCGATATCTCGTGTCGATGGCTGCAGCTAATCTAATGCACGTGGTAGTCAGCGGAATACTTTATCGGGGTACCGAGGCATATTTTCAACATTCATTTCTCAATTACACTCCCGTTTGCAGTCGTATTATGACTCTGATTTATGTTTCCATTGATTGTTCTGTCTGGATAACCGTGGCCTTTACCTTTGATAGGTTTGTTGCAATTTGCTATCAATCGTTAAGAACAAAATATTGCACTGAAAAAAATGCAACGAGGGTTATTACGGTCTTATCTTTGGTATGCGTAGTGGAAAATATTCCAGTCTACTTCCAGTTTGAACCTTTAGAAAAAGTTGGCAATGTCGCATGGTTCTGCAACGTAAGGTCGAGCTTCTACATCTTACCTATTTGGGCGGCATTCCTGTGGTTGAAAATCATCTTAACCCCATTTCTACCATTTGTGTTGATCATTGTGTTCAACATGCTGACAATCAGGCATATTATATTGGCAAACAGTGTCAGAAGAAAATTAAGGGAAAGCAACAACGACAAGAGGCAGTCGGACCAAGAGATTGAAAACCGAAGGAAATCAATAATCTTACTGCTGGCAATATCTGGCAGTTTCATTCTGTTATGGGTGGTCAATTTTGCCTGCTTCATCTCTCTGTATTTTACAGATAATCAATTAATGCAGGCAAAGGATAATAATGTTTTCAGTATTGCAGAAGACATTGGATACAAGCTAAGATTTTTAAGTACTTGCACAAACGCCTTCATTTATGCTGCCTCGCAAAGAAACTTCAGAGAGGAATTGAAAAATATGATGAAACGTCCTCTAGCCGCTTTCAACCATATATTCTAATAAAGTATCTGGCTTTCGGCACTAATCAATCACCCCTGCGGTAAATAACTTTTTGTTACATGTTAGCTATTCAAACACATATATCGCATAATGCGCGATCCCGAAGGCACACTCTCTTTCCAAAAAGCAGAGGTTAAATTCCTTTTTTTCTCATTCTACAAGAAAAATCGGACCAGGTCATTGATAACGTGTTACGATTCAATTGACCTGAATTAAGAATAGTTGGGACTAAAATGTTTGCAGAAATTAACTGGAGTAATCTGAACGCCGGTGTCATTTATGGGAAAAAAATCATTTTGTTTACGTTTGTCAATGTGAACACATTTTCAGTATTATATACCATACAAATAACCAATCAGTCGTACAATATCTCAGGAGAGAGAACAGCAATGATGTTTCACGTGGACGACCTTTCATCAGCACAAATAATAGGTAGAAAGAGTTGTTTTTTTCTTAACTCTTATAACCAGGAGTGTGCTTCAGGGATCAGTTTCGGGTCCACTGTTGTGTGAGAAGTGCACTCGGGATTCCGATGACAATCTCCTTGACATTGTGAGTAAATTTGCAAATGACTTCCAAATCGGTGACATGGTGAACAGCCTCAAGGATACTTAAGGAATAAAATGGGGGTGTTGATCAGCTGGGAAAATGGGACAACGAACGGCAAAATAAATTTACCTCTGCCAAAAACAAAATGTTGCACTTTGGTTTACCAAACCAAGGTGGCATTTTACACAATGAATAGTAGAGCCATGTGGAGTGCTGGAGACCAAAGACACATTGGGGTACTGGTGCATTGTTCCCAATATGTTGTGTCAGGTGGCTGTCGGGGGAGGAGGCCACTGGCACGTTTACCTTCATTGGGAAGAATAACAAACACATAAATCAGCACATCCATAAGAAGGATGTAATAAAGATGGAAAGAGCATAAAGAGGTTCATTAGGATGTGAACTGGGAGTTATACAGAGAGGTTGGTTACGCTAGGACCATTCTCTGTGGAGTGTAGGAAGCTGATCGATGGCCGCATGAGGTGGATGGAAAATGTAAATGCTCACTGTCAATTTCCCAACGCTGGACGGCATAGGCTTGAGGTCAGAATTAAGACATTTAAGATGGACATCGTAAACACGTTTTTTCACTGAGAAGGTGGCACTTCCCTGCAATGAAGCTACAGAACCGGATATAATTACGATTTTTAGACATTTGGACAGATATATGGATAGAAAAGATTTTGAGAGAAACGGGTAAAATACAGGCAAATAGGACGGGCCCATATGCCAACTTGTTCGGCAGGGAAAAAAGGTCTCCAACAGACCTGCTTCCGTGCTGTACAGCCCCATGTCTATGCATTGCTCCACATATCATCAGCGATCGTAATACAAGCTGAAATATAAGCAGTCGATTACCTTAAAATTCCCTCAAAATTTTGATTCCTTATGTACGGTATCGAGTCGAAACATTGGCCATCCATTTTGTCTGGAAAAATTCTGCTTCACTCCTTGTTCTTTTATTTCCCCACATCCCGGCATCTGATGTCTCCTGTGTCTCAGTATTCAGAAATGTGTGTTTGAAAATATTCAGGAAGGAACCAAACTATTTTCCCTACTCATCCTATAATCTGGGCGGATTATGTTGGCGGTAACAATGCGGAAATCCAATTTATTTCAGGGGGGAGAGATAAACGCTTCACGTTCCCGCTGTTGTTAGCTGCAGTTATGCTACCCATCAGAAACATAGTTATAAGAATTGCCAGTGGAGGAAGAAGTTAAATATTTGGAGGGAGAACATCAGCATCACCAAGAGCATTTCTTCTGGATTCTTCTTTGAAAGGATAAGAGAGTCGCGGTCATTTTTGTCGCCATAGCCGATTGGGGTCATTGGTGATTGCTTGTTCGACATTGAAGCCTATAAGGGGGAGTTGCAGATGGAGTCCAGTGAACTTCAAAAAGTATTCATGGAAGTGTGTAATGTCAATAATATGTTCCGTAGAAGTAACGTCTACCAATGTCATGAAACCTGCGAATGCTCGAGACGGGAGAATAGGTGAGGGAGGACTTCTTGTCACAGAAATAGGCCCAGAGGTGGAGGCGATAGATATTGAGCTCATCTTCTATCGCCTCCGCCTCTGGGCCTATTTCTGTGACAAGGAGTCCTCCCTCGCCTATTCTCCCGTCTCGAACATTCCTCCGTCTTCACCCCCCTCATTCGGCATTTTACCCCCTCTTGATCTGTCCATTCTATTTACATCCGCGATTTTTCGATCACCCCCTAATCTTTACTCTGTATCGCGATAACTGGCCAGGTGTCGCCTCGTGTACCGCCTCTCTTTTCCAGCTCCCCCCCCCCCCCACTCCCCCCGCCCGTCCCAATCAATCGGAAGAAGAGTCCCGACATTTCTGTACAGTCTGTCCACAGATGTCGCTTGACCCATTGGGTTCCAGCAGCACTTTGCGTTTTGCTCCCATTCAACACATGCTCTGTGTTGTGCTTTTACCACGCTATAAACCAGTGACGCCACTTCTTGGGAACTATGTGTCCGGATGCTAACGTCTCTCTGTCTACAGTACTACCCGGGGCACCGCCATTTATTGCGTAAGTCCTGCCATATTTAACCTCCAAAATGGAAATACCTCGCATTCGTCTCGCATACGCATGATTGCATTTATGTACTGGTTCCAGGACAGATGTTTGGAGATATGCACGCACAAGGATTGACTTTCTCCACCACCGTCCCGTCGATGAAGAGAGGTTTGTGGAGCAGTGACCGTACCGGGTTCCCTGTACGTGGCATTACCGATAGTTAGGGCGGTCAACACATTACATTTCAGTACATTGGCCTTCATCCTTCCGCGTTTTGCACGGTGAGGAACGAACTGCCAGAGGAAGTATTTGAGGTCAGTACTATAGTGATATTGAAAAAGACATTTGGACAGGTTTATGAACAGGAAATGATTAGAGGCTAATGTGCCAAAGGCGGCCAGGTGCGACAAGCACACTGTCGGAAAGGGCAAGATGGGCCAAAGTGCCAGTTTCTGTGCTCGATGACTCTATTAATCTAATGAGGAATTGGGTGCAAATGTTACAGACGTCGAATCCAATTTGATCGAATATGACCTGGCCCAAATGTACGTGGAAGTGTCTTGGCTATTTTTGTCAACCGTGACTTTTTTCAGAACTTGCTGTTATATTCTGTTGCAGCCCAATACAGGACTGACTATTTGCGGTAACGCCTCAATAATTTGTGCAAAGCACCTTTAGCGAAACACAATATGATGGAGGAACTGGACTCGCCATGCAGTGTTCTTGAAAGTAATTGACAGGCGGCGTTTCGGCTCGGGATCTTTCATACTCAAATGGTCCTCTGTCTGTTCCTCCGCAGATAGACATAAAATGCTGGAGTAACTCAGCGGGACAGGCAGCATCTCTGCAGAGAAGGGACTCGACCGGAAACGCCACCCATTCCTGCGCTCCAGAGATGCTGCCTGTCCCGCTGAATTATTCCAGCATATTGTGTGTATCTTCGATTTAAACCAGCATCTGCAGTTCTTTCCTACACATTTTGTCTGTTCCTCCGCAGGTGCTGTTTGACCCGCTGAGTTTCTCCAACACTTCGCGTTTTACTCTAAATCTCAGAACCTGCAGATGCTTGTTTCTCGGTTGCAGTAACTTGTTTTATTGTTGTTAGGCTAGAAGTCAAATTCTTGGATTCAAATGTCTGGGCAGCTCAAATAGAAATACCTGAAAAAGTGGCAGGACGCATTAAACCAGATTGTAGTTTCCTAATAAGCGTTCGAAATGCCAGTGGGGTGCGGTGTTTTTTTTTTGTCTCATTCTACAAGAAAAATCGGACCAGGTCATTGATAACGTGTTACGATTCAATTGACCTGAATTAAAAATAGTTGGGACTAAAATGTTTGCAGAAATCAACTGCAGTAATCTGAACGCCGGTGTCATTTATGGGGAATTTTTTTTTATTTTTACGTTTGTCAGTGTGAACACTTTTTCAGCATTATATACCATACAAATAACCAAACAGTCGTACAATATCTCAGGAGAGAGGACAGCAGTGAAGTTTCACGTCGACGACATTTCATCAGCACAAATAAAAGGTAGAAAGAGGTGTTTTTTCCTTAACCCTTATAACCAGTAGAGCGCTTCATGGATCAGCTTTGGGTCCACAGTTGTATGAGAAGTGCATTCGGGATTCCGTTGACAATCTCCTTGACATTGCGAGTACATTTGCAAATGGCTTCCAAATCGGTGACATGGTGAATAGCCTCAAGGACACCTAAGTAATAAAATGGGGTATAGATCAGCTGGGAAAATGGGACAACGAACGTCAAAATAAATTTACCACTGCAAAAAAAAAAAGTTGCACTTTGTTTTCCCAAACCAAGGTGGAGTTTTACCCAATGAATAGTAGAGCCATGTGGAGTGCTGGAGACCAAAGACACATTGAGGTACTGGTGCATTGTTCCCAATATGTGGACTCACGTGGTTGTGGGGGAAGGAGGCCACTGGCACGTTTACCTTCAGTGGGAGGATAACAAACACAGAAATCAGCACATCCTGACACAGATATATCAGTCGTTAGAGGTCCGTGTGCAGTTCTGCTAGCCCAGCTATAAGAGGGATGTAATGAATGTATTTATTCACAAAGTGCTGGAGTAACTCAGCAGGTCAGGCAGCATCTCGGGAGAGAAGGAATGGGTGACGTTTCGGGTCGAGACCCTTCTTCAGACTGATGTAAGGAAGGATGTACGTGGAGACAGGAAGATAGAGGGAGATCTGGGAAGGAGGAGGGGAAGAGAGGGACAGAGGGACTATCTAAAGTTGGAGAAGTCGATGTTCATACCAAGGGGCTGCAAACTGCCCAGGCGAAATATGAGGTGCTGTTCCTCCAATTTCCGGTGGGCCTCACTAGGGAATGGGAGGGGAAGTTGAAGTGCTCGGCCACCAGGAGATCAGTTTGGTTAATGCGGACCGAGCGCAGGTGTTCAGCGAAGCGGTCGCCGAGCTTGCGCTTGGTTTCGCCGATGTAAATAAGTTGACATCTAGAGCAGCGGATGCAATAGATGAGGTTGGAGGAGGTGCAGGTGAACCTCTGTCTCACCTGGAAAGACTGTTTGGGTCCTTGGATGGAGTTGAGGGGGGAGGTAAAGGGACAGGTGTTGCATCTCGTGCGGTTGCAGGGGAAAGTGCCCGGGGTTGGGGTGGTTTGGGTAGGAAGGGACGAGTGGACCAGGGAGTTACGGAGGGAACGGTCTCTGCGGAACACAGAGAGGGGAGGTGATGGAAAGATACGGCTAGTGGTGGGGTCCCGTTGTAGGTGACGGAAATGTTGGCGGATAATTTGTTGGATCCGCTGGCTGGTGGGGTGGAAGGTGAGAACGAGGGAGATTATGTCCTTGTTGCGAGTGGGGGAGGGGGAGCAAGAGCGGAGTTGCGGAATGTAGAAGAGATCCTAGTGAGAGCCTTATCTATAATGGAGGAGGGGAAGCCCCGTTTCCTGAATAACAAGGACATCTCGGAAGCCCTAGTGTGAAACACCCCTTCCGGGCGCAGATGCGGCGTAGACGGAGGAATTGGGAGTAGGGGATAGACTTTTTGCAGGGGACCGGGTGGGAAGAAGTGTAGTCCAGATAGCTGTGCGAGTCAGTGGGTTTATAGTAAATGTCCGTACTATACTATGTAATGTCAATAATATGTTCCGTAGAAGTAACGTCTACCAATGTCATGAAACCTGCGAATTCTTATTTTAGATCTCTGCTGCAATACGGCTGTACACCCGGACAGAATACATACTGAGGTCTTCACCATAAACCAACAGCGTTTGTTATTTTTACCGATAAATGTGACACCAAATAATCTATAGACTCATTATATTTCCGCAATCCACTCGAAACACAGGGTATCCTTAAAGGGAGGGGGCGGGGTGGGTGCATAAGAGCACAAAAAACTGCAGATGCTAGAATAATGGACGAAAACAAACCGCGAGAAGAACTCGGCGGGCCAGGCAACATGTGTGGAGGGTGTGGACAGACTGGGTTTCGAGCCGCGATATTCTTCATTTTGATGGTATCTGTCACGACATGTTCTGGAATGAAAACCTGATTAAAGACACTTTCCTCTGATCGTACAGCCACACTTTCCTCTGATCGTGAAACAGGCCAGAGGTTTACGCAGGGTAGCATCTACTGTCAAACTTACTCACCTTTGCTCTTACTCAATGCAACCTAAATATCTAAAAATATCCCTGATAGCTGTTTACTTTCGTCATTGTGCAAGATTCCAGGCAATATTTTTCCTCAACCACGACTTCGCTTACGCATTCGAAATCCATCGAAACACTTTGGCGTGTACAAATTGGTAATATTAGGCAAATACGAAAGGGACTCTGGCTGAAACGTGCCATGGTTTTTCAACTTCTGCTGCACGTTTATAATATTTACAACAAAACGTTATGCAGCGATTCCAGGTGAGACGCTTCCGATGGCAGTGAGGAACCATCACTGATCATCAATTGCGTACGTGAATCGCTTTCGACTGGAATGTATTTGAAGAATGAATCTTCTTGCACTTACACTTGCATGAATCCGGAATTGAGACGCTCGTTTAGGAGATTAAGTCATTCTAACTTACAGCAAACGCGTTCAAGACCAAGGTATTTTACAATTATTAGACACATTAAAAACGTTTTTAAGAAGTCCAGCAATTGAGGAGTATCTTGAACTTTAACGCGATTGTTAAGAAATGGATTTGCATGAGAAATAGGGGGAAAAACTACTGGATGACTGCAGCAATATACTGTGTGTATTGGATAGCAGAAGATTTGAACGTCATAGTTATAAACTAATACTAATATCGATACCAATGTTTCGCTTCTCCACCCTATGTTGTGATTTGCTCAAACATACAAATAAATGGTTTGCAGCAATTCTACTTGAGACCAAGAACGGGGAAATAAAAGACCCATTGGATAGTAAAATCAAGCACTTTGGAGATAGCTTCTTTAACTTAATGTCCTCTTGAACGTATGCTTGAAATACTGCAGAACGAAAATGTTTCTCTCAACAGTGAACCGATCCGTCTCCCGGTATTCTCTTTAACGTTCAACACACGCGACATTGACTAAACACGCGAATTGCATTAAGTTAGTCTCGGAAATGAAAGCGAACGACTGCCGCTAAATTGCTACATGTTGGAATTATCCTCACATCTGAAGTTCGAAAAATGATTTCGGCATTAAGATGGAGGACATTTACTTTTGCGTGGGTTCCATCTCCGATGTGCTATGTTGCAAATGTTTAGTCAGAGTTGATGCTTGAAATGATATATAGCACATTCTAACCATGCATTCCTTCACGGAGTCAAAGTGGTCTTGTAATTGGGGTTCAGCTGCCGCGGAGGGGAAAGTTAGTTTATTTGTGTTGGATCTGGTTGAATGTAATAGACACTGTCCTTACTTCTGTAACCGAATGCGCTTCGGCCTTGGTCAGTAGCTCCAGTTGGCTACCAATCAAAAGACAGAACGCTGCAAGTACCAGCGGGTCAAGCAGCATTCAAGGAGGCAAAGTGTTCAAGTCAAGGATTCAAGTGAGGAGGTTGCATCATGACTGGAAGGGAATAGAAACGATAACCAGAAAGTTATCAAGCAGATTTCAGTCCTTTGCATATTTATTTAAACAATAAATATTTTTAATGATGGTATAGAATTAGCGATTCGCATATGGCAGTGCATTGGTTGCCAATTTTCATAAAAGGTTCTGTTTTTCTCTTTTGTTTTGCACGATATTTAACACTCACTTTAGACTGTTTCACAGTCTCCGAAAAATTAAATGTTTGTATTATTCACACACGTTGCTTCAGATATTATTGTTTTCAAGGCTTTATAAGAAGATATGCATCTGAACCTTTGGTGTAACCAACAAATAATTTTCAAGAGGAACCGCATTAAAGGCAGAGGCATCGTATTTTTGTAGCCCCTGACAGATGATTCATGTGTTCTCGATTGTAAATTGTGAAACATCCGTAGACACGTCACCAATTTAGCAGTGGTCTGTGGCATGAAACAAACAGCCTAATTAATGTGATCGTGACTGACTAATACCAATCATGGCGCCTGTTAATTCCACCCTCGAGATGTCTCTGACGTATAAGTACCAGCTAAATTTGTGCCCGTCGAACTGACTAGAAAACTACCTTCGCTCCCGATATGAGACAATCGGTAATCCAGAAGACGGAGAGTATTTACTATCCTATTCTTGCAATCATTGGAGTTCCTGGTAAGTGAGCCAGATTATATATATATGTTTGATTAAGGATGTTAAACCAGATAGCACAAATATCGGAAAATATTACAGTTGCTGCCCAGAATGAATGCAAGCGACCTAATCCAGTAATATAATGATTTATTAGCGGTACCTGGTCCGGAGTATTGTGTCTGTGTCACGATTGTACTGGTTTTAACAATCAAATGAGAAATGCTTGAGTTCCTCTGTCGGTAAAATTATATGATCATATCGTTTCAGTTAATTAATATTTCCGTATTATGTAAGTCGATTTAGCAAACAGAAATCCCCTCTTTCTTCTCCTTCACACACAGTATATCTTAACAAAGGCAGTTTCCTCGCTTCGAATGAATAGTCATGCATTTTTTTTTCTTTCCACGCAGTAAATTCTACGTAGCGCCATTTGGCAAAGAACATGTATATTACGGTGGTCTGCTCCATTTGCTGCTCGGCATTGAAGGTCATAAATTTAGACAGCGGTTGAAATAAAATAAGGTCTCGAAATCGTTTGAAGCGTGCTCTGCTTTATCCTGGCACTCCCGCCAAAGGATGGTGGCAGCCCAGGCGGATCCATGCGCATGGTATTGTCGCAGATACCACCTTCTCCCTGATCACCCATCGGGAAGTAGTACATGCGTCAACAAGCGATGCGAATCTGGCGGCGACCATCCAGGAAACTATTATTGAGGCGTTTTGGGGTCCAACGTAAATTCCAAGTTAAATTTAGTCACGGTCCGTTAAGCTGAGCAGTAAGGTTTATTTCAATGCATTCTAACAATTGGTTCCAATCTACACACAGTGAAAGCCATTAGATGCCCATGAGTTGTACTAACAGATTTATGAACCGTGATTTGGGGAGTAATTATAATTGTAATCTATTGCCGGACTTCTTTATCAGTGGGTGTTATTGAAACAAACAAGGATAGTAAAAATAACGCAAAAAAAAGCTGAAAAAATACCTCAGAATAAGATAATCAATATTAAGGTGATGTAGCATTTACATTTCAGGAAGATTTAATTTTTACCTTTAACAGGGCACTAAGAGGGTAGGTAACGCCTATTCCTTTGAAATTGTTCCGCTAGATTTAATCGTCACAAATATATTTGTGTCGCTGACAGGGGAGTGAAATGTTGTGGATGTATTTGTAGACTAAGAAGGATTGAACAGCGGAGATTGTGGCAATCCCGATGTTTAGTTGTTCGGGTCGATCCGTAGCGTGGCACGGCTTTCAAGGAATTCTACATGCATCAGAAAATTGAGAGGCGTGACGCCCAATTGCCGATGGGAACTCTGTCTTTTTATTCATATTACTTGTCACCCGACAAGTAGGTGTGATACTTCCACCTTACTGTGCTGAGCTGGCGGATGGTTTGCATGCAACACATTAGGACTAACAGTAGCCGGAACGCTAGATGGTTCATCGTGTTACACCTTTATATTTTTACATATTTGTACATCAGAAATGAGAATGAAATGTTCTCCTTAAAACACCAACTCGATCATTAAGTTTGCGACGTTATCACTATTGTCGGTTATTCCGATCAGAATGATGAAACGGAGTACAGGCAAAGTATTGGAAACGTTGTATCAAGGTGTTGGAACATCTACCTCGCCCTTAACCTCAATACGGCGAAACAGTTGCATGTGGACTAAAGGAAGCGCAGAAGGGATAACACCGTTCAATTTCATTTCTAGATATGGTCAACTGTTTCATGTTCTGTGACATTAATATCGCCGGCAAAGTAACTTGCTCTCTTCATGGAGATGAGGTAATTCGAACGCGCATCAACGTGTTCACTATATTAGATGTCGAGGAACATTACACGTCCACCAGGAATCTCTGGAAAGTATATTCATGCACTGGAGAATGTATTTCGAAGGATGCACCTCAGAGCGATATGATAAAGGCTCAGCCCTTTACCGCCTGAATATCCAGAGATAGAGAACCACTGGAACATGGCTTGCATTTACTTCAATCCAGTCCAACTTGTTGATGCATAGCAGCGGAAAGGCTGGGGAAACCGCCAAGGATGCCTGCCACCCAGACCATTCCCGTGTCTCTCATGTACCTTCTGGGCGAAATATCTGAGCTTGAACGTCGATACTTAAAGAAATATTTATCTCCCCTGCTGTCAGTTTCCCGAACCAATCGCCCATTTCACAGCCCAGTCAAAGAGGCTTTGTCACGTGATCCTATTCTTAACTCATTCAGTTATCCCGTTTTGTTATTCAGGTGTTTTTGCGCTTCTTCAAACTTAATTACAATGTTACGATACCTCAGTTGTACTTTCGGTGCCTCAATTTCATTGCATCAACTATTACCTTATGCATGCGTATGAATTACATGAAATTCATTGCGCCCAGCTTTTTATCAGAAGAACGAATATGAACCTAAGATAATTAAAGAAATGATCAAAGTCTACCATGTCGATCCCGTGAAACCATGATATTCTGTTCCCCTCTGGGACACATGGTTTCACCGGACACACAAGACACTTAGACAATATATTGCATAGAATATGCACCTTGCTTTGAAAGCCAGAACATATTTATAAATAACTTTATAGTTTGCAAGGAACCATAGACCAGATCAATTTTTAGCATGGAGTCTTGTTTGACATTAGATTGCTGATTCGATGAACAGTCATACTTTTTCCAAGTGAACATCAAATCTGAATCGTTGCAAACGTCCTCGCTATTGAAAAACACCAAATTATCTTAACTGTGGAGATGGATGTTAATTCTACACACACACGCACACACATACACACACACACGCACACACACACACACACACACACACACACACACACACACACACACACACACACACACACACACACACACACACACACACACAGAAATACAATACGTTTACTTGTCAAAGTAAAGTCCCGTGGATTAGAATTGAAGCAAATTACATAGATTTAACGGTTTATCTCTCGTTCCTAATGAACTCTTCTTTCTTCGTTCACAGCAAATTTGTCGGCAATTCTTGTTCTGTCATCCCGAAAGTGCGGCCTCTCAGGATGCGTCAGGCAATATTTGATATCAATGGCAGTAGCTGACCTAATGGCGTTCATCATCTTTCTGTATGAGATCAAAGAGGCATATTTTCCACATTCATTCTTTAATTATACCCCTGTTTGCAGACTGCATATTACACTTATTTATATTTCGCTTGATTGTTCTGTTTGGCTAACTGTCTCTTTTACATTTGATCGATTTGTTGCGATTTGTTATCAGTCGTTACGTACAAAATATTGTACCACGAAGACTGTAATGAAGGTTATAACTGCAGTGATTTCGTTAAGCATCTTGGAAAATATTCCAGTCTACTTTATCTTTGAACCGCGGGAAATAATTAATAATATGCCCTGGTCCTGTTATGTAAAATCAAGCTTCTACACTTCACCCAACTGGATCGCGTTTTTATGGGTTGACACTGTCTT
>NC_135971.1:34991023-35003984 GCF_053455715.1 Rhinoraja longicauda
CTGCCCGCCATGATCCCAGCGGGCTCCCTGCCCAGCTAACCTGAAACAAACCGCGTGATTGGTCAATTGGCGTCCGAGTCAATGTCAAACGTGCTTTGATTGGACAATTACAACTCGGAAAATTGACACGATTTTGGAGTTTTTTTCCATATTTTAAAAATATGTGCAGGTTTTGTTCTTGACGAGTTTCACACATAATTTCTATAATATTTTTACACACTTTTTTTATAAATACAGGTAGATATGGGATGTGGGTCACAACATGGAATGAAAAGGCACCTCGGCCTATGGTCTACAGGGGCCTTTTCTCCCCCTACCTTCGGTCAGATGGTACAGAAGCTCGAAAGCGCGCACCAACAGACTTATCAACTTCCCCCCTGAACGGTCATTCCACAAGCTTGGGTACTGTCCCATTCACCTCTACCCCATTGCAGACATTGGACTTGTCTCTGGAACTGGTGCGCTACAATGCTGGGAACTATATGCTGCACTCTTTGCTCTACACTTCAACTTGACTTGAATATATGTAGTATTACGTTACTGATCTGACACACAGCTATTCACTGTACCTCGATACACGCGACAATAATGCACCTCAACCTACTACCACTGATGTTCCTTATTTACCCCTCTACCCTCCCCTCACCTGTATCCACCTATCACTTGTCAGACGTTGCCCAGCCCCTCCTCTCTTCCAGCTTTGTACCCCCATTATAATCAGACTCAAGAAGGGCTCCGACCCAAATTATCACCTGTCCATGTTCGCCAGAGATGCTGCCTGAGCCGCTGAGCGTTTGTTTGTAAAGCCGTCTCTGCAGTTCCTCATTTCTGATGTGCGGGAAGAAACTGTAGATGCTGGTTTAAACTGAATCATAATCATATTCATAGTAGCAATTTATTAGCCAAGTATGTTTTGCAACATACAAGGAATTTCATTTGCCACACAGTCATACCAACAAAAAGCAACAAGACACCACAAGATTGACACAAAATGCTGGAGTAACTCAGCGGCTCAGGCAGCATCTCTGGAGAGATGGGTGAGGTTTCGGGTCGAGACCCTTCTTCAGACTGAGAGGCAGCGGAGAGGGAAACTGGAAGTACGAAAATGTACAAAACAAACCAGAACACGCACACATGACCAACGGAAGGTGGAGCCCACAATGGTCCATTGTTGGTTGTGGAAGAGGTGATAACGAAGGGATACAAACAGTGAAACCAGCAGGGTGACTAAGGTGAGGGGGGGAGTTGTCGGAGTGAAGCCACATGCAAATTAGAGTAACAGCACCTCATGTTGTGCTTGGGCAGCTGACAACCCAGGGGCATGAGTATTGATTTCTCTAATTACAAGTAACCCTTGCGTTCCCTCTCTCTCTCTGTCCCTCCCCACCCCAGTCAACCTGCTGGCTTCACTGTTTGTATCCCTTGGTTATCACCTCATCCACAGCGAACAGTGGACCTTGTGGTCATCTAGTTTCCCTCTCCGCTGACTCTCGGACTGAAGAAGGGTCCCGACCCATAACGCCACCCATTCCTTCTCTCCAGAGATGCTGCCTGGTTTCTGATGCACAGACGAGCCCTGGTCTGCCTCATGTAAGGCGCAGCGCTGCTCCGGCCCAACCCTCCCCCCGACCCTAGGGAACGAGCCGGCTTACCTTCAGCACGGCGGCGTCAGGTTGCTTGGGGTGGGCGAAGGTGACGTTGTAGAACTGGATGCGAGCGCCCAGTGTCGCTGGGACCAGGGTTCCCTGAAGGGCCAGGGCGTGCTGGCGGTCAATGAACACAAACACCTTCTCCGAGGCCCCGACCGCCTTCTTCACGTGAGGGTAGACATGGAGCAGGGCCTGGCGGGGCACACGGCACACCTCAGCGTCACGTCCCTCTCCCAGACGCAGACGACCCTACTCCAGACAATAGACAATATGTGCAGGAGTAGGCCATTCGGCCCTTCGAGCCAGCACCGCCATTCAATGTGATCATGGCTGATCATTCTCAATCAGTACCCCGTTCCTGCCTTCTCCCCATACCCTCTGACTCCGCTATCCTTAAGAGCTCTATCCAGCTCTCTCTTGAATGCATTCAGAGAATTGGCCTCCACTGCCTTCTGAGGCAGGGAATTCCACAGATTCACAACTCTTTGACTGAAAAAGTTTTTCCTCATCTCAGTACCAAATGGCCTACCCCAGATGCCCCTCTCCAGACGCGCCTGCCCAGACGCCCCTCCCCCAGACGCCCGCCCCCCAGACGCCCGCCCCCCAGACGCCGACGCCCCTTCCACGCTCAACAGCCGAGGAAAGGACCACGGAGACGGCCACGAGGAGGAAGCGTCTGAGATGCGGCCGCAGACAGGACAGCAGTCTGGAGACGAGGCGGTGGCGGGCGTCTGGCCCGGTGTCTGAGCCCCCGTCTGGGGCAGGAAGCGGTGGGCCACCACCAGCCCCAGGGCGGTGACCGGGTAGGCGAGGGGCAGGCGGGTGGTGAGGGGGGCGTGCAGGAGCTCGGTGTGGGTGGAGCCCGCGGCCAGTGCCAGGCTGGCGTAGGTGGGTAGCAGCAGGCAGCAGGTGGCCAGTGCCGGCCACGGCTCGGCTAGACGTCTGGCGCGCAGACGGACCAGCGGCCGCAGGCAGACGGACAGCGCAGCCAGCGGCCCCACCCCCCACAGCCAGAGCTGCACCAGCGGCCCCAACCCCCACAGCCGCAGCGCCCCGCTCACCACCCAACTGCCCGTCACGTCCAACATGGCCAGTGGCAGCAGCAACACTGGCAACGCCATCCTCTCTACAACACTGGCAGCGCATCACTGGCAGTGCCCACACTCCGTCCACAGCCCCACCAACACTCTGCCCACCTCCCACTCCCACTCCCCCGGCCTGCGCATTCCCCCCCACAGCACCACCAACACTCTGCCCACCTCCCACTCCCACTCCCCCGGCCTGCACACTCCCCCCACAGCACCACCAACACTCTGCCCACATCCCACTCCCACTCCCCCGGCCTGCCATTCCCATCCATTTATGCACAGGGCAGGTTCACATGGATGTGGGCCGCGCGTGAATTGGAATAGTTTCCTTTGATAATAATAACAATTTTAATTGTCATATGTAGGTTGTCACAGGGTCAACGGTACAATGAAATGTATTTGACAAGACAACGGGTCACCCCAGCAGTAATATTCCAAGGATAAATACGATTTTAAAAATTACATTCATAAGGTAAAAAGACAATATTAATAATAGGTTAAAAGACAATATAAAAAATAATCAACATATATGATTTGAAATGTATTTATGAGTTCAGTAGCTTGATGGCCTGATGGTAGAAACTGTTCTTAAGTCTGGTGGTACGTGCAGCCAAACTCCTGTGTAGTAACAAAGAGAACAGTCTGCGTGCTCCGGATAGAACAACAAATAATAGAATACAGCTCCGAATACAATAACAAATAAAGATCTGGGGGAGCCAGCGGAGCAGGGAGCACCCCCCCTCACCCCCTCCCATCACCCCCCCCCCCCCCCCCACCTTCACCAGATGCCCCTCTGTGGTGAACAACATGGAGGAGACACACGGAACTGCAGGTGTCGGAATCTTCAGCAAAACTCAAAGTGCTGGAGGAACGCATCGAATCGGGCAGCAACGGGGGAGGGAATGGACAGGCGACGCTTTGGGTCGGGACCCTTCTTCAGACATCAGTCTTTCAGGCTTCACATCCAGAGAGGGTGAGGAGGAGGGGGGGCGGAGAAGAGGAGGATGGGGAGGAGGGGGCAGAGCAGGGGGGGGGTGCAAGCAAGGGGAACGGAATGGGGGGTGGAGAGGGCAAGGGATTAGAGCAGGTAAGGGGACGGAGAAGGAGAGGGGATGTAGCGGTGGGGCCAGAGCGTAGGGGGGGGGGGCAGGGGGAAGAGGGTAGGGGAAGGGGAAGACTTAAGAGGAAGGCAGGGGAGGGAGAACGGGACGGAGGAATGGGGCGAAGGATAGGGCAGAGTGGGGAGAGAAGGAAGGAGGGGAGGCAGAGGAGGGGGTGGGGTAAGGGGCATGGAGGGGGGGGTGCCCGGCCTCTGGGTCATATTCAGAGCAGCACCTTCAGTACCCCAGCCGCCAAACCCCACAACTCGCATTCTCTACCCCCAACGCCCTCTCCCACACTCACCTCCCCCCCTACAGCTCCCTCTCCCCTCCCCCTCCCCTCCCCCACTCTCTCCCCAACACCCTCTCCCCCCTCACCCCGTAACTCCCTCTCCTCACCCCTCCCCTGCAGCTCCCTTTCCCCCTCTAACTCCCACTCCCCTCCTCAACCCCCCAGCAACACCCTCTGCTCACTCCCCTCCCCCCGCAACTCCCTCTCCTCACCCCCCCCCGCAGTTCCCTCTCCCCCTCTAACCCCCTCCCCTACCGCACCATCTACCCCAACCTCCTCAACACCACCCCCTCACCACCTCCGTCCCCCAACTACATCCCCTCACAGCCCGACCAACTCCCTCTCCCCCCCTCTAACTCCCCCCCCTACCTCACCATCAACAACCGCCAACCCCCTCAACACCAGCCCCTTCACCAACTCCCTCCCCACCCGCTCCCATCCAAGTCCCTCTCCTCACCTACAACCCCCCCCCCCCCGTTATTCCCCCACAATTCCATCCCCTCTCCCTACCTCACTCCCTCTTAACTCACCCCCCCGACACGTTTCACTCCACCCTCTTCGCAGTTGCTTCCTATTCTCCCCTCCCCATGCTCGCCGCCTCCTCTCCCTCCGTCTCTCCCCGACCTGCCGGGGGTGGCAGAGAGAGGGAGCGGGCGTGGAGGGAAGGGGAAGAGGAAAATGGAGCGAGGGGGAAAGGAAGGAGGGGAGAGGAAGGTGGAGAGAAGGGTGAGGAAGAGGAGGGTGGAGGGGGAGATGGGGGAGGAGGAGGGGGAGGGGGAAAAGACGAGCAGAGGGGAGAGGGAGGAGGAGGAAGGGAGAAGGGAGGGGGAGAGGAGGGTGGTTGAGGGGGGACGGGGCAGAACGAGGGGGAGGAAAGGGTGGAAAGAGGAAGGGGAGAGGCAGAGAGGAGGGGAGAGGGGATGAGAAGAGAGGAGATGTAGAGGAGGGGGAGAAGGGACGAAGAGGGGAGAGGAGGAGGAGGGGAGGACAATGGATTGGTGAGAGGGAGAGGTAAGGTGCAGTAGAGCGATGGCGGTGTGTTGTGGAGAGGGGATGGATGCGTGGAGGTGTGTTATGGAGTGGGGAGTGAGGGGTGGGGTGTATTGGAGTGGGGATGGATGCGTGGAGATGTGTTGTGGTGTGGGGAGTGAGGGGTGGGGTGTGTATTGGAGTGGGGAGAGATGCGTGGAGATGTGTTGTGGTGTGGGGAGTGAGGGGTGGGGTGTGTTATTGAGTGGGGGGGTGGGGTGGAGATGGAGGGGATGATTAATGTTGAAGGGGGTATATCGTCAATGATGTGGTGCAGTGAGACAGGTGAGTCCGGGGCAAGTAGACCAGTACATCGTGGGGGTCGGCATGGCCGTGGGGGAGAGGTTACAGTAACGCCCGTGACCCGTGACCGGGAGGTCATGAATGACTAGTTCACTGGAGATCTTTGTGCCAGTGAGCCGCTGTGTGTTAGACACAGGGACCCTAACGCTACCTCTACCACGCATCACCAGCACCCACCTCTTGCACCACCGTGGACTTGATTTCCTTTTCTAATTGTACTTCTGCCCAGTCTTCCTTCTTTTGTAATGTTCAGTGTAGTTTATGTATAAGTTTATGTATAAGTGGGTTTAGTGCCGTGTCTGAGTCACTGTGCCTATGCGCTGCAGCAAGCAATGCCATTGTACTTGTACCTCTCCGTACAAACCCCCCCCCCCATTACCCACTCCTCTGCCCCCCGTCCCCCAGTTACACACTCTCCGGCAGCGACAATAACCTTTAACACCTTCAACTTGGATATGCCGTGGTTTATTATTTGGTTTCCAAAAGGCCCCAAGAGTCATCGGGAACGTTTCTCCAGAACCTTTCTCCATCGGGTGGCGCAGCGGTCGTGTTGCTGCCTGACAGAGCCAGAGACCCGGGTTCAATCCTAACTACAGGTGCTGTCTGTGCGGAGTTTGCACGTTCTCCCCTTGAACTAATTGGATTTGCTCCGGGACCTCCAGTTTCCTCCCACACTCCACAAATGTATAGGTTTGTCGGTTATTTGGCTTGTTATAAGTGTAATTTATCCCCAGTGTGTGTAGGATCGTGTTAGCGTGCGGGGACCACTGGTCGGTGCGGACATGGTGGGTCGAAGGGCCTGTTTCAGCACTCTAAACTAAACACAACTAAACTCAACCAAAACCCAATGGCTTTAGGGCAGGGATAAGCGGTGAGAGGGGATGAGGTTCTTGAACCAATCTACACAACCCAGACATTATCTCAGTCATGCAACTCGACAGCCGTGTCTTCGCTACCATGGGCTTGGTTTATTTTATTAATTATGTTTTTGAAATAATATCTTGTTCTTTTTTCTTTCAGAAATATTATAATTAGTGTACAATGTGCTTTTGTGTGTTGTCTTTGTCGATGTGTAAATGTGCAAGGTTTCCCTCTCCCACCATCGCTCCCCCTACCCCAGCCTGTCCTCTACCACAACCCCCAACATTCACCGTCCCACCCCTCTCCCACCACCCCACACCTGCCCTAGCCTGCCTCTACCACTTCATCGTCCCTCCCCTCTTCCACCACCCCACACCTGCCCCAGCCTGTCTACCATTACAGCACCATGACTACGGGTGCTGCACTGGAAGGAGTTTGTACGTTCTCCCCGTGACCTGCGTGGGTTTTCTCCGAGATCTTCGGTTTCCTCCCACACTCCAAAGACGTACAGGTATGTAGGTTAATTGACTGGGTAAAAATGTTTTTTTTTAAATTGTCCCTAGTGGGTGTAGGATAGTGTTAATGTACGGGGATCACTGTGCGGCACGGACTTGGTGGGCCGAAAAGGCCTGTTTCCGGCTGTATATATATGATATGATTACCCCCTCACACCCACCCCTCTCCCACCACTCCACACCTGCCCAGCCTGCCTACCACTACCCCCTCAGCCCCTCCCCTCTCCCACCACCCCACACCTGCCGCACCCTGTCTACCACTACCCCCCCTCACCCCCTCCCCTCTCTCACAATCGCTCCTCCTACCCCAGCCTGTCCTCTACCACTTCACCGTCCCTCCCCTGTTCCACCATCCCACACCTGCCCCAGCCTGTCCTCTACCACTACCCACCTCACCCCTCCCCTGTTCCACCACCCCTCACCTGCCCCAGCCTGTCTACCACTACCCCCCACATTCACCGTCCCTCCCCTCTCCCACCATCCCACACCTGCCCCAGCCTGTCTACCATTACCCCCTCACCCCCTCCCCTCTTCCACCACCCCACACCTGCCGCACCCTGTCTACCACTATTCCCCTCTCCGTCCTTCCCCCTCCCCGCATCCCACATTTGCCTCTCATTCTACTGCCCCCCCCTTGTTCCCTGTTCACTGTTCCCGACCTTGCCCCCTGTAACCCGCCCCCCGCTCCACTCCCTGCAATCCCACCCCCTGCCACCCCCACCCCGGCCACTTTAGTTTGGTTTATTATCGTCACGGGCACTGAGGTACAGTGAATAGCATTTGTTTGTCTGCTATCCAGTCAATGAAACGACTGCACTGTACATGAATATGTACATCAGTCTGAGGAAGGTTCTCGACCCGAGACGTCACCCATTCCTTCTCTCCTGAGATGCTCCCTGACCCGCTGAGTTACTCCAGCATTTTGTGATTAAATACATGAATATAATCGATCGGTGCAAAGTGCAGATACAGGATAAATGTTACAGCCGGTACAAGATCCACCCCCCGTTCCCCCGTTACCCACTCCTCTGCCCCCCGTCACCTATTCCCTCACTCTTTGCCCCTTCCGCCCCCAACACTTGTCCCCTGTCTCCATTCCCCCCTTGTCTCCTCTCCCACCTTTGTCCCCCTCCCTCTACCCTAGTCTCGTCTATCCCTCCTCCCTCTCCCCTCTACCTCTCCCCCTCCCCTTCCCCTCCCTACATTCCCCTGCCTCCCTCTCTCACCCCCCTCTCCCCTCTTCCCCCTCTCCATCACCACTCCCATCACTTCCTTCCACCTTTCCCTCTTCCCTCCCCCTCCACATCACACTCTTTCCCTCCCCTCCCCCTCTGCCCCCTCCCCTGTTCTCACTTCCCCAACCATCTGCCCCCTCCCCTCTCCCTCTCTCCATCCCTTCCCCTCTTCCTCCTCCCCTCCCCTCTCCCCTCCCCCTCGCACTCTACCCTTTTCCGTTCCCTTCCACCTCTCCCCTCCCCATTCCCTCCCCTTCACCCCCTCTCCAATCCTCCTCCCTCCCCCTCACTTCCCCCTCTCCCCCTCCCTTGCGTTCTTCCCTCCCCCACTCCATCTCCATGCCCTTCCCTCCCCCTCCCTCTCTCCACTCCCCCTCCCCTTCCCCTCCCACTCTCCTCTCCACCTAAGACCCCCCTCCTCGCCCTCCCTCTCCACCCCCCCCCCTCCGCCTCTCCTCTCTCCCCTCCCCCTCACCCCTCCTCCCTCTCTAACCGCCCCTGCCCTTCTCTCCTCCCCCTCTCCCCTCTACCTTTCCCACCCCCTCTCCTCTCCCGCTCTCCCCTACCCCTCCCCCTCTCCCCCTCTCCTACCCTCTCCCCTCCCCTCTCCCCTCCCCTCTCCCCTCCCCCTCTCCACTCACCCCTCCCCTCCCGCTCTATCCCCTCACCCACTCCTCTCCCCTCCCCTCCCCCTCTACCTCTCTCTCCTCTCCCCTCCCCTCTCCCCCTCTCCACTCCCCCTCTCACATCCCCCTACACCCTCCCCCTTTCCCTACCACTCCCCCTCCCCCCTTCCCCCTCTCCCATCCTCCCCCTCTCCCTCTCTCCTCTCCCCTTCCCTCCCCCTCTCACCTCCCCCTCTCCCCCTCTCCCCCTCTCCCCTCCCTCCCCCTCCCCCCCCACGCTGTCTGGGGATTTCCAAGCTGCAGCGGGGCGCGGCTGCCAGCCGTGGCGCGGCCAATGGGAGCAGAGCGCGTCTGTGAGTCATCAGTTGCTGGGTAGAGCGAGGCTGCACAGGTTGCGTTTCTGTCTCTGGATCAAAGATACTAGAGGAGCCGGATGGACCAATGCGTTAAAATCGCCAATGGTGAAGTGTGGTCCGCAAAGGAGACATTTTAGTCGGCAAACCACGACGTTGTTCGTTCCGCCTCTCGCGGTGTAATCAGTGTTTTGGGGGAACAATATGTGTGATGATACCATTAAAATGCGGAATATATCTCATCTCTCAATTCACAGATTTTTGTTATTTTTCTTTTTAAATGTTTCTGCCTACTAAAATGGCGCCATGACGTACACCTCTCCCCTCCCCCTTCCCCTCCAACTCTCCCCTCCCCCTCCCCCTTCATCGTCCCTCCCTTCTCGCACCACCATACCTGTCCCAGCCTGTCCACGCCCCTCCCCTTTCCCACCACCACCGCCTCTCATTCTACTCCCCCTCCCCCCCACACCTATCACTGTCCCCTAACTTTCTCCGTGTATCCCCCTCCCCTCCACTCCCGGCCATCCCACTCCCCCCTTGGCCACTTTTGTTTGGATTATTTTCGTCAATGGGTACTGAGCTACAGTGAATAGCTTTTGTTTGTCCGCTATCCAGTCAACGACAATACAACACTGTACATGAATATAATCAATCGGTGCACAGATACAGATTAAAGGTTACAGCTGGTACATATTACCTCTCCCCCCCTTTGCCCTGCCCTCTCCTCTCTCGCTCTCCCTCTGCACCTCCCCCTCTCCCCTCCCTTCCCCCTCCCCTCTCTCCCCACCCCTCCCCTTCTCCCATACCCTCTCCCTCTCCCCCTCCCCTCACCTCCCATTCACTCCGCTCCCCCCTCCCATAGAAACATAGAAAATAGGTGCAGGAGTAGGCCATTCGGCCCTTCGAGCCTGCACTGCCATTCAATATGATCATGGCTGATCATCCAGCTCAGTAGCCTGTACCTGCCTTCTCTCCATACCCCCTGATCCCTTTAGCAAAAAGGGCCACATCTAACTCCCTCTTAAATATAGCCAATGAACTGGCCTCAACTACCTTCTGTGGCAGAGAATTCCATAGACTCACCACTCTCTGTTTGAAGAAATGTTTTCTCATCTCGGTCCTAAAAGACTTCCCCCTTATCCTTAAGCTGTGACCCCTGGTTCTGGACTCCCCCAACATCGGGAACAATTTTCCCACATCTCGCCTCTCCAACCCCTTAAGAATTTTATATGTTTCTATAAGATCCCCCCTCAGTCTTCTAAATTCCAGCGAGTACAAGCCCAGCCTATCCAGTCTTTCCTCATATGCAAGTCCCGCCATCCCAGGGATTAATCTGGTGAACCTTCTCTGTACTCCCTCTAAGGCAAGAACGTCTTTCCTCAGGTTAGGAGACCAAAACTGCACACAATACTCCAGGTGCGGTCTCACCAAGGCCCTGTACAACTGCAGCAGAACCTCCCTGCTCCTAAACTCAAATCCTCTTGCTATGAATGCCAACATACCATTCGCTTTCTTCACTGCCTGCTGCACCTGCACGCTTGCTTTCAATGACTGGTGCACCATGACACCCAGGTCACGTTGCATCTCCCCTTCTCCCAATCGGTCACCATTCAGGTAATACTCTGCTTTCCTGTTCTTGCCGCCAAAGTGGATAACCTCACATTTATCCACATTATATTGCATCTGCCATGCATTTGCCCACTCGCCTAATCTATCCAAGTCACTCTGCAGCCTCCTAGCATCCTCCTCACAGCTAACACTGCCACCCAGCTTCGTGTCATCCGCAAACTTCGAGATGTTGCATTCAATTCCCTCGCCCAAATCATTAATATACACTGTAAATAACTGGGGTCCCAGCATTGAGCCTTGCGGTACCCCACTACTCACTGCCTGCCATTCCGAAAAGGACCCGTTTATTCCTACTCTTTGCTTCCTGTCCGCCAACCAATTTTCTATCCACCTCAAAACTGAACCCTCAATACCGTGTGCTTTAAGTTTGTACACCAATCTCCTATGTGGGACCATGTCGAAGGCCTTCTGAAAGTCCAGATATAACACATCGACTGGTTCTCCCTTATCCACTCTACTAGTTACATCCTCGAAAATTCTATAAGATTCGTCAGACATGATTTGCCTTTGGTAAATCCATGCTGACTTTGTCCGATGATTTCACCACTTTCCAAATGTGATGCTATCACATCTTTAATAACTGACTCTAGCATTTTCCCCACTACCGATGTTAGGCTAACTGGTCTATAATTCCCCGTTTTCTCTCTCCCTCCCTTTTTAAAAAGTGGGGTTACATTAGCTACCCTCCAGTCCTCAGGAACTACTCCAGAATCTAGAGTTTTGAAAAATTATCACTAATGCATCCACTATTTCTGAGGCTACTTCCTTAAGCACTCTGGGATGCAGCCTATCTGGCCCTGGGGATTTATCGGCCTTTAATCCATTTAATTTACCTAACACCAGTTCCCGACTAACCTGGATTTCCCTCAGTTCCTCCATCTCATTAGACCACCGGTCCCCCGCTATTTCCGGCAGACGGTTTATGTCTTCCTTAGTGAAGATAGAACCAAAGTATTTGTTCAATTGGTCTGCCATCTCCTTGTTCCCTATGATCAATTCACCTGTTTCCGACTACATTTGCCTTAACTAATCTTTTTCTCTTGACACATCTATAAAAGCTTTTGCAGTCTGTTTTTACGTTCGTTGCCAGTTTTCCCTCATAATCTATTTTCCCTTTCCTAATTAAGCCCTTTGTCCTCCTCTGCTGGACTCTGAATTTCTCCCAGTCCTCTGGTATGCTACTTTTTCTGGCTAATCTGTATGCTTCATCTTTTGTTTTAATACTATCCTTGGTTTCCCTTGTTAGCCATGGATGCACTACCTTTCCTGGTTTGTTCTTTTGCCAAACTGGGATGAACATTTGTTGTAGTTCATCCATGCGACCTTTAAATGCCTTCCATTGCATGTCCACCGTCAACCCTTTCAGCATCAATCGCCAGTCTATCTTGGACAATTCACGCCTCATACCCTCAAAGTTACCTTTCTTTAAGTTCAGAACACTTGTTTCTGTATCGACTTTGTCACTCTCCATCCTAATGAAGAACTCTACCATATTATGATCACTCTTGCCCAAGGGGCCTCGCACAACAAGACTGCTAACTAACCCTTCCTCATTACTCAATACCCAGTCTAGAATGGCCTGTTCTCTCGTTGGTTCCTCGACATGTTGGTTTAGAAAACCATCTGTCAAACATTACAATAAATCCTCTTCCTCAGCACCCCTGCCAGTTTGGTTCACCCAATCTATATGTAGGTTGAAGTCACCCATTATAACTGCTGCACCTTTAATGCATGCATTTCTAATTTCCTGCTTGATGCCATCCCCAACCTCCCTACTGCTGTTAGGTGGCCTGTACACAACTCCCACTAGCGTTTTCTGCCCCTTAGTGTTTCGTAGCTCTACCCATATCGATCCCACTTCCTCCAAGCTAATGTCCAAGTTAATCTCCTCTCTAACCAGCAACGCTACCCCACCTCCTTTTCCTTTCTGTCTATCCCGCCTGAATATAGAATATCCCTGGATGTTGAGCTCCCAGCCTTGGTCACCCTGGAGCCATGTCTCCGTAATCCCAACTGTATCATAATCATTAATAACTATCTCCACATTTAATAGATCCACCTTATTACGTATACTCCTTGCATTGAGACACAAAGCCTTCAGGCTTGTTTTTACAACTCTCTTGCCCCTTATATAATTAAGTTGAAAAGTGGCCCTTGTTGATTTTTGCCCTGGATTTGTCCGCCTGCTACTTTTACTTTTCACCTTGCTACCTGTTGCTTCTACCCTCATTTTACACCCCTCTGTCTCTCCGATCCTGCTCCCATCCCCCTGCCACATTAG
>NC_135971.1:35004484-35136984 GCF_053455715.1 Rhinoraja longicauda
TAATTAGTTGATGCATATGCGTGCAGCTAATGCCAATTTCGTTCGTGTCATTTGAGGATTCAGTCAGATATAAATTGGGTTTAACATTAAAGTACGTCATTCGCTTGTCCTCGCGCTACTGCGCTTCTATCTAATTATGGGGCTGCCTGTAATATTACGGATAGAAAACATTTACTATCCCATTCTTGCGTTGGTCGGTGTTCCTGGTAAGTCGCCTATGTTTTTTTGTCTCCGTAGATAATTATTCCATAAATTGCTGGCATTGCCATGTTTAAATTAATTATCTGATCTTTACTTGCAGAGATTAATTTATAACCTCCAAGAAATAACAGCAATAGCCGAATAATCCGGTCACATTGTTACAGTATTTATGAAGGATACTTTACTTTGACTGCTGACATTCAGTCATTCAATCAGGCTTGGCCGATCTTAAGAGACGGCCCAGTAGCTTTGAGTGGGACCAATTTTTCCTTTCGAATGACACACTCAAATAGACAATAGACAATAGACAATAGAAAATAGATGAAGGAGGAGGCCATTCGGCCCTTCGAGCCAGCACCGCCATTCAATGTGATCATGGCTGATCAATCTCAATCAGTACCCCGTTCCTGCCTTCTCCCCATACCCCCTGACTCCGCTATCATTAAGAGCCCCATCTAGCTCTCTCTTGAATGCATTCAGAGAATTGGCCTCCACTGCCTTCTGTGGCAGAGAATTCCACAGATTTACAACTCTCTGACTCAAAAAGTTTTTCCTCATCTCAGTTCTAAATGGCCTATCCCTTATTCTTAAACCGTGGCCCCTTGTTCTCTACTCCCTCAACATTGGGAACATGTTTCCTGCCTCTAACGTGTCCAACCCCATAATAATCTTATACGTTTCGATAAGATCTCCTCTCATCCTTCTAAATTCCAGTGTATACAAGCCTAGTCGGTCCGGTCTTTCAACATATGACAAATCAAGCGCGGTAATGCATTCCTGGAAGTCGCTCAAAAAAGGCAAACAATATTTCAGTTAAAAAAGAAACATAAATATGCCTCCATATCGGCCCCATGCTCACCAACAGTCTGTGCTGGCAATGCAGAAAATATACTGGAGGGTATGAGAACCCATAAAATAAATGTGCTTACAGTCAGTAACTACCTGGCGACAATATTACGCATGTACGCTGCAACGATTTGATGTGAAGGTGGGTTGGATGCCCGGAACAACACACTGGTAAAATGGTGAAGTAATTTCGCAAAAGAGGGGACGAAGTTGCTCCTGAATTTGATCGTACGTGCTTTCAAGGTTTTCTCTCTCCTGGCCGGGGAGAGACGAGGAATGACCCTCTTAAACGGCCTTTCTTTATCTTGGGTGCTTTCCCGAGGCAACGTGTAGATAGTCGACATCGGGAAGTGTTGACTGCGTACTGGAGTAGGCTGCATACACAATTGTCTGCAAATTCTTCGGCAACTGTCCGATGATCATTGGATTATATGCGATAGTTATCATTATATTTTCTTTTTTTCAGCTAATTTGGCAGCAATCCTCATTCTCGGTCGCGGAAACTGCGGTCTCTCCAAATGTATCACTCGGTACCTGATGGCCATGGCGGTGGGCGACCTGATGGTCCTGATATTTGAAGTAATTCTTTATGAGATAGTGGATGGTTACTTTTCATATTCCTTCCTCAATCACACTCCAGTTTGTAAAGTTATTCTGACTCTGCTGTTTGTTTCCGTTGACTGCTCTGTCTGGCTAACTGTGGCATTCACCTTTGATCGGTTCATAACTATTTGTCACCAAGTGTGGCAAACAAAATATTGCACTGAAAAAACTGCAGCCGTGGTAATAGGAGTGGTGTGCTTTCTAAGTATTTTAGAAAATGTTCCATGGTATTTTATATATGAACCCAGAGAAGTGATTGGAAATGTAGCCTGGTCCTGCTATGTCAAATCCAGTTTCTATATTCTACATGTGTGGGTGGCGTTTTTGTGGTTGGAGACCGTCTTAACCCCATTTGCACCATTTGTTTTGATTTTGATGCTCAACTCCTTAACTATCAGACACATCCTACTGGCCAATAGAGTGCGGAGCGGTCTCCGCGGAAAGAAGGGCGCCGAGAACCAGACTGATCCCGAAATGGAGAATCGAAGGAGATCGATAATTTTGCTGCTCGCCATATCTGGAAGTTTTATATTGTTCTGGGCGGTAAATCTAATATGTTACGTACAGGTGCAATTTACCGACACTCAGTTTTTACAAGGCACTTACAACGACCCTTTCACCATTGCGGAATTAACCGGCTACATGCTGAAATGCATGAGTTCTTGTACAAACACTTTCATTTATGCAGTCTCTCAGAGGAAATTCAGGGAGGAATTGCAGAATGTGTTCAAATGGCCACTGCTTCTTATAATAAATGTAGTTAACTTCATGAAACAAAAAATGTTTTCACCGTAAGAAGCCAAAGAATAGACATGTTGGCTTTATCGTAATCAAGGGAATGGAAGACGCAAAATGTCGTTATTCCGCCCATGATATCTGCGGCAGCCGTAAAGGGTGCCGTGGTGGCCAGCATTCGATATCTGTTGTCCAGGTCAAGATTTTTAAGTTTCTTTAAAACAAAACTACGTTAAACATTTCCTGGTCTTGTTTTGGTACAATTAAGATTTCTGCATGAACAATTCATTTCGGTAGCAGGTTGCACATGTTTGCACTAGTGTCTGTGTGTATATTAGCTTCATCTCGCTCTGAGCCCCTGGACGTAGTATTTTAAATCTTTGTCTTTGTTTTCCGACTCAGTATGCCAACATATTGGCATGGATGAGGTGAACCGAAGGGCCTATTTCCTTGTTGTACAGATCTATGACTCTGTGACTTACCACAGCCCTTCACCATTTCAGATCGATCAGCATAAATGCTAATTTGTGTTTAAGTTCTTGCACAAATACACTTGTGCGGTGTTGCGTTAAGAGTTCAGAGAGGAATTGGACAAGATGATACGATGTCATTTTACATTCATTCCAAAGCAGCTCAATATGAAGGAAATGCAGAGAATGGCTGATGATGTAACCTGGAGCAAATCACAAAGTGCTGGATTTCGCACCGTGAGAAGTGATCCTGGCCCGAAATATAATCTGCCCATTCCCTCCAAAGAGGCTGCCTGACCGTCTGACTCCCTTCGGCATTTGTATTTTGCAGCTACATTTTTACCTTACTTTACCGGAACTGAAATGTGACAATGAAATCCGAGCTAAACGAAAGTTGTTCCAATGATGCATTGCGTTTGGGATTCTTCAGAGAAAATCTGAACATACCAAAGTTTATGAAATAATGTCGCGTATAAAATATGGAAAATGTTCATGTTTTTATCACACTAAATCCACCGTGGCCATATTGTATAACTTTAAAACAGTCTGGAATTTATTGAACCAGAACTTGCGGCAGGAATAATAATGAGGCAACCTAACTAAACTTGGAGTACGTGAATGCGCAATTGTGACAATTACAATAAAAACTGCAAAAACATGAGATATGAAATGTAAATAAACAATAAATACACGTCAAGTCAAGTGCATGCTGCCGGCGCTGCTAAATGTGTTCAATATTTTCGGCTTTGTACAGTTGGGAGCATGCTCTCGGTTATTTTCTCTGGCGACAGGGCGGCACCTTGCGGCGGTGGAGCTACAGCCTTTTACAGCACCAGAGACCCGGGTTCGATCCTGACTACGGACGCTGTCTGTACGGAGTTTGTACGTTCTCCTCGTGACATGCGTGGCTTTTCTCCCACACTCAAAGACGTACAGGTTTGTAAGTTAGTTGGCTGGGGCTAAACGGAAATTATTCCTAATATGTTTAAGATACTGTTAATATGTGGGGATCGATGGTCGCCGCGGACTCGGTGGGCCGAAGGGCCTGTTTCTGCGCTATAACTCTAAACTAAAACTAAACATCGGCTGCAGCTATTTAAAGGGTCCTAACATCGATACAAATAAAATACGTGCAGGAGTGCGCCTTTCCGCCGGTCGAACCAGCACCGCCATTCATTGTGATCATGGCCGATCATCCACAATCAGTACCCCGTTTCTGCCTTCTACCCATATCACTTGATTCCGCTAGCACAAAGAGCTCTATCTAACTCTCTTTTGAATGCATCCAGTGAATTGGCCTCCACTGCCTTCTGGGGCAGAGAATTCCACAAATTCACAACTCTCTGAAAGTCTTTCCGCACCTCAGTTCTAAGTGGCCTACCCCTTAGTCTTAATCTGTGGCCCCTGGTTCTGGACTTCCCCCAGCATCGGGAACATGTTTCCTGCAAAGGGCATGTCCAATTCCTTAATAATTTTATATGTTTCTATAAGATCCGCTCTCTTCCTTCTAAATTCCAGTGCGCACTAGAGGCACCAAACAGTACTCGGCAATTTGAATTCATATCTGCTGTGAAATTGCAGGAATCTGCAAGACTAATAACGTTGTCACAGCAGGGGATTGTATCCTTCCCAATACTGACAGGTAATAGATAGAGTAAATGTACTGTGTCGATCACCCAGATTAAGGGAAGAACGATCCAGGAGAAATCGGTTTCAGGTGAGAGGTTAAAGATTTAATAAGAACCGGAGTGGCACCTGTTTCCACACAAAATATGATGGTTTACATGGGACGAGCTGCCGGAGGAGATATTTGAGGCAGGTACAATAACAAAAGTTAAAATAAATTTGGATAGATTAATGTATAAGAAGGGTTTTGAAGGATCTGGGCTCGGCGCGGTAAAGTTGCACTGTTGAACATGGGGCATTTTGGCCGGCTGAGCTACTTTGGGGCGAAGGGCCTGTTTCCGTGCTGTATGAATATATCTTATTCGGTATGGACAATGCCTGTTTCTGCCCTCTACGGTCCTATAAATCTATGACTCCATATATCATCGGCACATTTCTATGCAAAGAACATACTTCGGATGTTAAACATACTGTACAACACAAAAAAATATACAGCACTGGAAGACGCCTTTCGGCCCATAATTCCTGTGCCGGAAATGTTACAAAGTTTCCCAATCTCCCCTGTTTACAAATGTTCCTTACCCCTTCAATTACTGCATGAGCCTTGCTAAAATACATTCTTAAACGCCACCATCGTATTTGCCTCATCTACCACATCTCCAAGCGCGTTCCATGCACCCATATCTTTCTGTATAAAAAAACCCTGCTGTGCACATCTCCGCTAAAGCTTGCCCTTTCACCTTAAAGCCACGCCTTCTGGTCTTTGCCATTTCCACCCTCGGATTTTTTTTTGCTTCTCTACCCTATTTATGCCTCTCAAAATGTTGGATTCTTTTATCAGGTCTTCCCTCAGTCTCTGACGCTCCATGAAACCAATCCAAGTTTATCCAACGTCTCGTTTATGGTTAATACGCTCTCATCCAGGTAGCATTTCGGCAAGCCTCATATGCACCCTTTCCAAAGCCTCCACATCCTTCTTGTAATGGGTTATCAGCGCTGCGCGCTATATTTCAAATGCAGCCTAACAAATGTCTTTTAAGCGGGATCATGACTTCGTGATTCTTACACTCACTGCCCCGACCTATGAAGGCCAGCCACCATATGCCTTTCTGGTCATTCTATCTGGTTGATTTTGGCACTCTTGACTTGAAAAGGGGTTAGAAATGGACTTGAACACAAAGATCCCTCTGTACATTAATCCTGTTAAAGGTCTTGCCATTATCTGTATATTTTCCCCTTGCATTGAACCCCCCAGAGTGCAACACCACAAATTCTATCCGATTAAACTCCATCTGCCATTTCTCCGCCCTTCTCTGTAGTTCATCTATCTCTCTGTATAGTTTGACTTCTTGCTCACAGTCTGCAATTCTGCATTGTCCGTGTCGGTTGCAAACGGACGAACCAACACATCCTCGTTTATTTCCAAGTTATTTAAATATACCACATGCAACAAAATCTCAATAAATTAGAATAAGTGAAAAATACTCACGAGGTCAGGCAGTAACCAAGTGACAAAGGACATTTAGGATCTATAGGTTTGTATGGCGATGGGTCAGGCGCAGGAAAATGGGAATAGCTCGGTTGGGCAACTTGATCGGCATGGATGGGGTCCGCTTGTTTCCTTGGTGCATTACTCACTAATTCAACTAGAGCCATTTAGAACTCGAATGGTAAGAGATGCAACACGGGTCAAGACCCAATCAAGTGGGAAGGCACTAAATATAAAAAAAGGGCAGCAAACATCAAAACAGGGGTTCTATAATTAAGTAGAAACTTCACAAGAGAATGCAGTGAGCTATAAAAGTTAAAAATAGCTTCATCCAGAATTGACAGTAGCAAACACAAGACTACAATGACGGCCAGAGGGCGCAATGTTTACGACCTGAAGCTCTGGCTGTCAACGCTGATACCGGAATTCTGGTGATTGTCTTCACTACATGATGCGGGTTGCAGCTTAAAGATAGCTTAGAGTGGGAATAGGGAAGGGGACTGAAAATCGAAAAGAGAGGAGGCTGGATGGTAATGGATGGGGCGTCGTTCAAAACAATTCCCAGTTTATAGTGAGTTCCACCAATGCTGTGAGCGTCTCACGTCGATATGCAGACGAGTTAATTCTGGTGAATGCGAGATTCAGCATTTATATCCTCCATGCTTTGCTGCGATATTTGAGCTTAATCACGCCTAACGACTATGCCTTTTAAAGGTCGTACGTGATACGTGATATGAGCAGAATTGGGCCTTTCAGTCCATCAGGTTTCCGCCATTGTATCTCTCCGCCCTAAACCCATTCTACTGCTATCTCCCCATAACCCCATGACACCCGTACTAATCAAGAAACTATCTATATCTGCGTTAATAATATCCGTTGACGCCATCCACAGCCTTCTGTGGCAAACAAGTCCACAGATTCACCACCCGCTGACTAACGAAATTTCCCATCATCTCTTCCTGAAGGAACGTCCTTTAATTCTGATACTATAACCTCTGGTCGTAGACTTTCCCGATAATGGAAACATCTTCTCGACATCCACTCTATTAAAGCCTTTCACTATTTGGTAAGTCTTACTGAGCCCCCCCTCCCCCCCCCCCCTCATCCTTCTAAACTCCAACGAGCACAGGCCGAGTGCCGTCAAACGCTCACCAAATGTCACACAACTCATTTCTGGTATCATTCCTTTTCTCAGATTTGTGACTATTGCCCATTCGGTGCATATCGTGCAGATACATCATCAATAATTTCTTATCCCATACTGATTGTAAATCAAGTATTTCGTTTTGATCCTGCATTAACTGAGTATCGTGTACACATACAGACAGCATTATTGACAGGAATTTATAATGTTTGTATGACAATGAAATGAATAGCCAAGAAAAACAGAACTAATAATAATCGGAACTGTATTCCCTCCTAACTTTAAATGAATGGAAGTGGCAGTGATAACGATATTGGGCCGATGTGCACATCAATATTATTACCACGTGATTTAAAAAACTAGCACGTTGATACTTTCATATCCTTTTATCTCCCTACAGTTTTTAATTATTTTTAACATTCTGGGCACGTCCCGGTTAAAAAAGAAACATTGGGTATAATTCTCGAAATTCTCGAAATGAATAAACATTTTAAAAACGAATCGTAATAACGTAATCACGAAAAAAGATAACTTTCATGGTTTAGGTCACATTGCCCAGAAGACATCGGTTATCTCGATGGACGCAATAACATGGCTACAGGACTTTAAAAAAAATCTGATCAGCGATTACCCGACCAGGATGGCAGTCAACATCAAGAGCCGGTGTAGATGTAACATGAACCGTTAAAAAATGGTGTAGTCATAATATTAAGACGAAATGTGTAGGAAGGAATTGCAGGTACTGGTTTAAACCGAAGATAAACACAAAATGCTGGAATAACTCAGCGGGACAGGCAGCATCTCTGGAGAGAAGGAATGGGTGACGTTTTGGGCCGAGACCCTTCTTCAGACTAGAGTCAGGGGAAAGGGGACGAGAGACATAGATGGTGATGTTGAGAGATATAAAACAAATGAGTGAAAGAAATGCAAAAAAAGTGACGATGATAAAGCCTATTGTTAGCTGTTTGCTGGGTGAGAACGAGACGCTGGTGCGATTTGGGTGGGGAGGGATGGAGAGAGAGGGAATGCAGGGCTTACTTGAAGTTACAGAAATCAACATTCATACCCCTGTGTCGTAAGCTGCCCAAGCGAAATATGAGATGCTGTTCCCCCAATTTGCGTTTAGCCTCACTCTGACAATGGAGCAGGCCTAGGACAGAAAGGCCAGTGTGGGAATAGGCATGGGAATTAAAGTGCTTGGCAACCGGGAAATCAGATAGGTCCAGGCGGACTGAGCGAAGATGTTCAGCGAAACGATCGCGCGGTTTCACCCATGTATAAGAGTCCACATCTTGAACAACGGATACAGTAGCTGAGGTTAGAGGAAGTGCAAATCAATCTCTGCCGAACCTGAAAGGACAGTCGAGGTCCCTGGACAGAGTCGAGGAAGTAGGTACAGGGACAACTGGTCAACTGGTGCTCAATGGCTTGTGTCCTTTATCATCGTTACGTTATGCATATCTTTCATTCATGTGTTCTACATCTCTCTACATCACCGCCTATCTGGACAAAGACGCGGAACTGACAATATCCAATAAATTAGAAACAAGATCGGAGGATTTTCGTATTCAGTCATTTGAGCAAATATACCATAAATGTACTGAATTTGTCTTCATCTGCCTCATGAAAGGTCTATTAAAGCATTCAGAAATCCAAAGCCTTTGCCATCGATCGCGCAGCGCAGCTCGGTTCCGTCCGGAAATTATGGTGAGTTTGAAATAAATATCCCGAGCGAAACGTTCACTGTCCATCCCCTCTACTGATGCTGCCTGACCTGCTATGTTTTACCAGCGTTTGTTTTTTTTGGTCAAAATTTGAGCAATTGCTATTCTATAGTATTGATTATGTAAATGTATACGTGCGTAGGATTATGATTAGGTCACGCTTATAGCATTGAGAAAGCTTCATTAAACACATGCACTGACCCTCGTGTATAATAAATCAATAAATTGAAAATATTTCCATGCAGTTCCAATGTTGGTGCAAATAAGAATCGGAGATGATAGTAACTAGTCAAAATATGTGCACCCTGTTCCATATGAATAGGAATTTATTTTTCGTTTTATCAATAGTCCTGGCTCCCATCGTCTTGCTGAACTAATGACGAAGTGGGAATACTTTGCTTGCAGTAGGTCACAGGGTTTGTTTTTTGCAGATATGACTCGGGATTACCTGTTTTTCAAATGTCTCCAACTGATGACAAACATTGTGCAATAGTTATGAGTGACTGAAGGTTTTATCGTTATAAATAGGACAGTGTTTCCAAAACAAAAGCATCAGCTCTCTTGCCATTTAACCGGCAGCATCGCTCCTTTCCTGATATGGGACTGCCGGTAATCTTACAGGTCGAAAATGTCTTCTACCCTATTCTGGCAATTGTTGGAGTTCCCGGTAAGATAATTGTAGAAAAAGTAAATGTATTCTTATCAGCGCTTTATAGCACGGCATTTTCTGTGGCGTTTTCCCGTTCAATTTGCAGACATGAACATCGCGATTCGTATAAGATCAAAACGTTCAACGTTTTTGCTAATATAGGTACTTTAGTAACATTGTCGTTTAGCAGACAGCTCGATAAGCTATTTTTTAGCCAGGTATTTGTATCAAATTGAGTTAACTAGAGGTAACTAACTGGGTACAGAACTATCTTCATGGAAGGATGCAGAAGGTGGCGGTGGAAGGTTCATTTTCAGACTGCAGACCTGTGACGAGTGGTGTGCCTCTTGGCTCGGAGCTGGGCACATTGCTGTTTGACATCTATTTCAACGATTTGGAGAAGGGTACATCAGACATCGCTAGTAAGTTTGCAAACGAAACTAAAGTAGGTGGTGTGGTAGACAGTGCAGATGCTTATGAAGAGTTACCGCGGGATACTGATTAGATGGGCAAGTGAGCTGAGGAACGGCAAATTGAGGTTGAATCAGATAAGGGTGCGTTTTGCATTTAGGAAAGTCAAAGCAAGGCAGGAGATTCACAATGAACGGACATTCGCTTGGGGTGTTACAAAGCAGAGGGTTCGATGAGCACAAGAACTTGGCCCCCCGTTAATAGCGTCACACGATAGAGGTGTGAAAAGGCTTTTGGTGCGCTGACCGTTATTAGTCAGTAAATTGACTCGACGTTGGGACGTTATGCTGCAAATATACAAGGCGTTGGTGAGGTCGCGTTGGAATACTATTCGATTTTGATTACTTTACGGTAGGGAAGAAGCTATTAAGCTTTTTGATAACGTTGTCAAGACCCGAGGGCGTGAACTCGAGGAAGAGGTCGGGCAGGCCTTGGAGCGCAGGATGCTTAACGTTTATCTTATAGAGGTGTAGAACGTCACAGGGGAATATATCCACAGAGTCTTTTACCTAGGGTAGGAGAATGAAGAACCAAAGGGCAGGAGTTTAACTGAAGGGCAACTTTTTTTCACACGGAGCGTGGTTTGTTTATGGAACGAGCTGCCAGAGGAAATAATTAACACAGGTAAAATAATAACATTTAAAATACATTTGGTCACGAACATGGAAAGGAAAGGTTTAGATGAATGTGAACCAAGGGTAGGGAAGTTGTGCTAGATTAAATCGGGCATTTTTGTAGGCATGAACAAGTTGGGCCCAAGACCTATTTCCGTGCTGGATTCGTCTGTGACACTGGACACTATTTGTTTGCGATGAAGAAATAAGCGGCCAATTTTCATTATTTTGAACTAGAATCAGATAAAATCTTTTGACTACCCTGTTTGATATTCAGTTGATTTACCTGCAATGATAATATCTAATGCATCATTTTAACGTGCGATACCTTCTGATCGCTGTTAATAAGTGCAGGAAATTCTGGTGGGTAAATTCAGTAATTCTGGCAGAACCTATGGAAAGAGATACACTTAGTGTTGAACAGTCTTCAGCAGAACGGTGAACCTGCTGAGGGCTACATCCTCTGTAGGGATGCTGTCCTGCTGGGATTACAAAAGTTAGATTTGCTTTGTGTTGTCTACGTAGTGCGATCAGTCATTGTTTTTTTGTCAACCTTTGCCTAATGATTAATCTTATGTGTTGTTTAATTAAGAAGGTTTGCGGGCAGGGAAACAAACAATGCGATGTGGCGGTGGCAGAGGGTTGGTTTTCAGACTGGAGTGTTGGACCAAATCTTGTGCCTCAGAGAACGGCCTGGGTCCACCGTCGTTTGACGTTTGTATCACGGTTATCATGAGAATGCAGGTGGCTTAGTACGTTGACGCATGGCATTAACATTGATGGAATAGGAGACAGTGAAGAAAGTTCGCTAAGATTACAATTAAATCTTGATCAATTGGGTCAGTGTGCCAAGGAGTGGCTGCGGTGTTTAGTTCAGATAAATTCGAGATATTGCATTTTGGAAAGACAGAACCAATGCCTTACTCTGTAAATGGTAGGGATTTTGAGAATATCGAAGAGCAGTGTGATTGAGGAGTCCAAGAGGTGGGATTGAGGAGTCTAAGACTAGCTAATGGTTTAAAGCAAAGGTCGGTCTTGGTCTGGAAATGTTGACGGAGACAGAAAGCCCGGTATATTTATGAATATGTGTCCACATAAAAGCCCAGTATATTTATGAATATGCGTCCACACCTATAGCGCTGCCTGTTAAACAAATGGGAAAGGTTATATTGTGCAGCATATTTGTAACGAGCACAAACCGGATCGGCCGAATGGCCGTTTACTTCATTCACAGCGAATTTCTCAAAATGGAGACACAAAGAGCAAAACACAAAGTGTTGGAGGAACTCAGCGTGGCAGGCAGCATCTGTGGAGGGACATACGAAGTTTCCAGTCTGGACTTTTCATCCGACTTAATATTTTGGTCACATTGCTCTTAATCATTTCTTGTATACCGAGGGTATTTGAAAAGCCATTGCAAAGATTAATCTAGCAAAATTGGTGAATACTAAACTTGAGTTTCGATGGCATATTTATTACCTGTTTGAAAAATGTGTGTCCGCAGTGAGGAGAATTTAAAAATTCTACAGATGTTGAGCATTTGAAATAAAACCAGATTTTAAAAAAACTGGTAAAACCCAACAGGTCAGGGGCGATAAGGAAATATGTGTTCATATATCTGGTCCGGGGTAATATCTCTCGGAAATGAAAATTGAAGATGGACACAAAATGCCGCAGCAACTCAGCGGGTCAGGCAGCATCTCCGGAGGAAAGGAGTCGAGTCGGCAGCCTTCCTCAGACAGAATGAAAATTTAATGCTCTTTCTCTTCTTAAAGATGCTGCCGGACCTCTTGAGTCCTTTCAGCTTTTTCCTGCTTTTATTTGTGGTTCCGTTATGGAAGGATGGTGATGTTAAAAAAGCCCGTTCTACATCCTGAATGCACAGATATGGCGAAGCAATGCGGTCTTCCGTCTCGACAAACCGGAGGACATAACACACAGTTGAAATAAATCAAAATCACAATCTGTGGACTCAGTATGTTGGCAGAAGAAACCTGGAGATTAAGGAATTTGTGTACGAAGGAACTGCGGAGGCTGGTTTAAATCAAAGATAGACAAATGCTGGAGTAACTCAGCGGGACAGGCAGCATCTCTGGAGCGTCTGACGTTTCGGGTCTGAAGAACGGTCTCGACCCGAAAAGTCACCCATTCCTTCTCTCCAGAGATGCTGCCTATCCAGTAGATTAAATAATTTGTTTTGCAGTGGCATTTTCTAAGTAACTCCAAACAGAACAGGGCGTAGCAGTCGAGCTACTGCCTGAGATCCCGGTTCGATCCTGACATCGGGTGCTTGTCTGTGCAGACTTTGTACGTTCTCCCCGTGACCTGCGTGGGGTTTCTCCAAGATCGCCAGTTTCCTCACGCACTCTAAAGACGAACAGGTTTGTATGTTAATTGGCTTCGTACAGATGTAAAATGTGTCCCTTGTGTGTTTCGGGTGGTGTTAGTGTACGGGGATCGCTGGTCGGATTAGGCTCGGTGGGCCGAAGAGCCTGTTTCCGCGCTGTATCTCTAAACTAAACTAAACTAAACTAAACTAAACTAAACTAAACTAAACTAAACTAAACTAAACTAAACTAAAACATATGTCTAATGCGCATCAATGAAAGATTTATATCGGAATCGCTCATGTTAAACACTATTTCGGGATAAGGGACTTTGCGACAACAATATATTATGTTTCAAGAACAGTCCTCAGTGAGGTTGATAAATGTTGTCCTTTCCTTTGCAGCTAACTTGGTGTCGATCATCATATTCTCCCGTGGGAATTGTGGTCTCTCAAAATGCATCACACGTTACTTGGTTGGCATGGCAGTGGGCGATCTGATGGTCATCATATTTGAGGTCATTTTATATGAGATTAAAGAGGGTTATTTCCCATACTCCTTTTTGAATTACACTCCCATTTGCAGTCTGAATGTAAGACTGTTTTTTGTTTCCATTGATTGGTCTGTCTGGTTAACGGTGGCCTTTACATTTGACCGATTTGTCGCCATTTGCCACCAAACTCTGAGAACGAAATATTGCACCGAGAAGACGGCGACGGTGGTGATATCAGTGGTATGTTTGTTAAGCGTTTTGGAAAACGTTCCATACTATTTTACCTGGGAACCTGGAGAACTAATTGACAATGTTCCCTGGTTCTGTCGAGTGAAGGAAGCCTGTTTTACTCTCCCCATATGGGCCGCTTTTCTGTGGTTGGAGACCATTCTCACTCCATTTGCACCGTTTGCCTTAATCCTGCTCTTCAATTCCCTAACTATTAGGCATATTTTGCTGGCTAATCGAGTGAGAATTGCACTCCGGGGAAATAAAAACGTGGACAGTCAAGCCGATCCAGAGATGGAAAATCGAAAGAAATCAATAATTTTGCTGCTCGCCATATCTGCCAATTTTCTTCTGCTGTGGGCATTGATTTTAATATTTTATATATTTGTACAATTAACCGATGCTCAATTTTTGGCAACGACTTATAACAAACCTATCACCATTATGGAACTGTCGGCATATATGCTGCGGTGTTTGAGTTCTTGCACTAATACCTTTATTTATGCCGTGTCCCAGAAGAAATTCAGAGAGGAATTGCAAAATCTGGTCGGACGTCCTTGGAATTGCATTAGAAATGTGGTTAAATACTAACGTATGTCGTAAAACCAGCTAGGTACAGTACAAGAAGAGGCCCTTTGGCCCGTAATAATTGTGTTGAACACGCTCCCAAGACCATCACATTAGCCTGCACATAGATTTTAGGGCCTGTCCCACTTAGGCGATCTTTTTGGCGACTGCCGGCGACTGTCAAAGTCGTAGCAGATCGCCGAACTTTTCTTTTACCCGACGACAATGACCACGACAATACCGAGTCAGGTCGAGATTACAGCGTCTTCTGAAACATCCCGAAAATTCCCACGCTGTCAATGCTTCTCCGGCGTCCTGGTTTTCGCTGAAATCACTGACAAGTCGGTAAGTACTTGAGAGGTTTGAACTATAACACCTTGTATGGGTTACTTAAAAACCAAGCTTCACTGTAACAAGGAATAAACTGGATTTACTTCCAGTTTACTAAAAATTGTATTAAAAAAATAAAAATTTAAAGTGGTTCAATGGATTTTTGTGAAAAGTGTGTGGGCATTCTTTGAAAATGTAAGGGAGATGCATATCTGGTTTATGGGTTGCATATCTGGGTTTGGAGCTCACTTTAAATGTAATGGCTGAGGCCAAAAAAATCGCGAAAATTCCCACGATAAATTACCTGACCGTCAAACTGTCGCCTCCAATCCACCTGTCAAATGTCCTGACGGTAAATAAATTGGTTAAACACAAGCACTTTATGGTATTTTGAAATGACTTTACTTATTTTAATATTATGTGCTTCTGAATGTATCTTAAGAGAACCTATCAAACCTGGGAACAGCATGCGACAGTGACCGCAATAAGCTACGATGCCTGGCGACAAGCCAGCTGTCGCCGAGAGATTTCAAACCGTTTGATTTCTCGGCGACGCGCCGAGACCCACTACGATCTTTGGAAGACTCCTCACGATCATGCCCGCGACACCGCGGCGAACGTTCGGCGACAGACAAGTCGCCGGCAGTCGCCTTAAAATCGCCTAAGTGGGACAGGCCCTTTACTCATATCCCTCCATTGTTTGCATATCCACATGCCCAACAATTGTCTTTTAACTGTCACTGTGATATCTGCTTGAACCACGAACTCTGGCACTCGCCACCCTCTGTGTAAAGAAACGTGCCCTGCGTATCTCCTTTAAACTTTGCCCCTCTGACCTTAACCTCTCTAGTGTTTGATATTTTTCCATCCTGGAAACAATCAGACCGTCTTTGCTATCTAGGCCTCTCAACAATTTATATGGTGCTATACTACGCAGCCTCCTACATTCAAGATACAATAATCCAAGTCTGTCTAACCTCCCCCTGAAACTAATTACCCTTAAACCAGGCATCATTCTGGTAAACCTTCCCTGCACCCATTCCAAAGCGTTCACATCCTTCCTGTAATGGGAATCCCAGAACTGCACACAATACTCGAAATGTGGATTAAACAAGTCCTATAAATTTGCAGCATGACTTCAATTAATTTTGACAATTATCACCGAGGTTGATCAGCTGACGGATCACACCCAAGAACCTTCGAATAAAACGGAGTCGTAGAAAAATAAATATAATAATGTCGAACAGAAAGCACGGATAAAGCGAACGCCTCTAAGTGTAATTCCACTTCGATTATGTTGCATGGAATTAAAACAGATAGGAAATTTATTGACACAGAATTTAAGAATAATGAACATGGAAAAAAAAGACACACAACGTGCTGGCGTAACTCAACGGGTCAGGCAGCATCTGTGGCGCACATGGATAGGCGACGTTTCGGGCCTGGGCCCTTCGAGAACACATGGAACATGGCTCACACCTCTGTATAGCACGGGAACACAACCTTCCACCGAACCCGCCCTCGCTGATCTTAATGCCAATCCTAAATAATTACATCTGCATAGACACGGCCTGAATCCGTACATTCCCTACCTTAAGGTACGAGCTTCACTGCACCTTAATTGGTACACGTGAGAATAAACAGACCTTCCGAAGGTCTCACAAAATGCTGGAGTAACTCAGCAGGTCAGGCAGCAACTAGGAGAGAAGGAATGGGTGACCCTTCTTCAGACTGATGTCCTTTGACCTTTCAACCTTTGTTCACTTGACTGTCTCAATGCCTTTTAACGTTGCCGTCGTATCCGCTTGCACCGCTTTCTTTAACAGCGTGCTCCACACACTAACGACCCACGGTAAAAAAAAAGCTTGCTGTATTTAACATTTATATTTAAATTTAAATGTTATTTAAATTTTGCCCCACCCACCTTAAAGTATGCCCTGTAGTCTTTTAATACCATGGGGAAAAATATCCACCATAGTTATGCCTCTCGTAAATGTATGTCCTTCCATAAGAACGCACCCTGTCCGACGCTACAGAGAAAATAATCCAAGTTTGCCCATCTCTGCTTGTATCTAGTAACCTCAGAACCAAATAACGTTCTGGTAGACCTCTTCTGAACAATTTCTAAAGCCTCCACATCCCTTCCTGTAATGCTCCAACCAGAACAGCACAACAGGTTCCAAACGTGGCCTGCTAGGTTTTATCTATCCCCATTAAATCTGATTTCTTTGACGTGATTGGATCTAAAGTTTTTACCCCATTTTTTCTGATGCATGTGTAACATCTCTTTAAACCTACTCCTCAAAGATAGCCCATGACCACGTACCCCAACTCGTCCATACCGACCAAGATACCCCATCTAAGCCCACGTTTGACCCAGATCCCTCTAAACATTTTCTATCCATATACCCACGACTCACTGTGTGAATAGACTGCTCCTCAAGTTCTTGTTAAATCTTCTTGTTCTCACCTTAAACCGATGTCCTCAAGGTCTTTGACTTTACTACACTGGGAAATATGACTGTGCATTCATCCTACATATTCCCCTCTTGATTGTATACACCTTCACAAGATCACTCCTCAGCCTCTGGTGCTAAAAGAAATAAAGGCTGAATCTGTCCAACCACTCCATGCAGCGTGGGGCCTCGAGTCCAAGAAACATCCTCAAGCCTTTCATTTATGAAACCTCATATATATTTCCTTTCTATGTTAAGTAATTTCGCGACATCACTCGTCATTCAATGGTGTGACAAAATCGCGATTGTTCGGGAGATGTAGAGTTATTCCGGTATAGAGAGAAAAATGCCAATGCTGCAAACATGAAATTTTAAAAAAAAGAAATTCAGGAAACACTCAGTGGATCAGGCGGACGCTGCCTATTCTGCTGAATGTTCTCAGCGGTTTTATCCTTGTATTCATTATAAAGTACTGGAGGAACTCAGCTGGTCAGACGGTATCTATGCAGGGAAACTACAGGCGTTTTGGGTTGGGAACTTGTAGAGTGATTGTGGCAGGGAAAAGATGTGGGGCGCAGGTCAAAGCCTGGCGAACGATAACTCCGGCATCGGAGTTTGCTCTCATTGGATTTCTTGTGTTTTGAATGCTCGCTAATATGTAAATTTCACCGAATTTATGAACGCTGAATTTTAATGAAATATTCTCACAGTAAACCATGAATTTGGGGGGTTTTTCCGGAAATGTTGGTGTAAAATCATTGCAAACTGTTTCTCATTGATAAGCTCTTTAGCCATTGGTTGACTCTTGCTTCGTTTTGTCCATTCCTGCATTGTTATTTCAATTATAAAACAATGATAGGTACAAAATGCTGGAGTAAGTCAGCGGGTCACGCTGACTTCTCTCGAGAAAATCAGCGGGTTACGCTGACTTCTCTCGAGAAAATTTCGGTTCGGGACCCTTCACAAGACTCTGTGACGAACAATAAAACCATAATAAATGAGTTTACACGTTTCAAGCAAAAAAGGAACTGCTGCGGGAACGCAGCGGGTCAGGCAGCATCTGTGGAGGGATATGTACAGAGCGCAGATCGGGGCGGGTCACGTTTCTTGCGACACTTCGAAATATCGTTGTTACTTAATTCAATTTAGCACGCTCTGTTTAAACGAGGTTTTACGTTGTGTAGGACGGAACTGCAAATGCTGGTTTGAACCGAAGATAGACACAAAATTCTGGAGTAACCCAGCGGGTCTGAAGAAGGTTCTCGACACGAAAAGTCACCCATTCCTTCTCTCCTGACATGCTGCCTGTCCCTTTGAGTTATTCCAGCATTTTATGTCCATCGAAGTTTTTTACTTTCTTCTCATTGATCATTGACAAGTCAATTCGGAATCATTTTTTAAATTTGCGAATGTCACATCCATAAAATTATTCAGACTGCTTCTCTGCCGCTAACAATCGAGGGCAGGAATGTGAGGGGGCAGGAAGTCTGTGGAAAGTTTCTTCTGCGTCCCTGTTAAGCGACGGAACATTTCCATTGGATGCAAGGTCTATGACCAGATTCATGAACAACTTCTTCCCCGCTGTTATCAGACTACTGAATGATCAGTCCAGGAACCTAACTTCCAACCAATCTTGTTATGGACCTTGGACTTTCTCTCCGTAACTCTAACGCTATAATTGTTGTAACACTAAATTGTGGATTGTGGTATTTTTGTCATTGCGCTGCCCGTTGGATTTAAGCACAGGTTGGTTGTATTCATGTTTGGTCTGATTTGACCGCAGAGCCCACAAACCAAGTTTTTCATTGTATCCAGTTACATGTGACAATAATAAACCAATACTAATATCAACACCTTGTTGTCCACCCTCCTCTGCCAGTTAATAATAAGTCGTGGTAAAATATCCAAACACATCCAAAATTACCACAGGTACAGGGCAGTGGTCGAGTTGCTGCACTTACAGCGCTGCAGCGCCGGAGACCCGGGATCGATCCTCACTACCGGTGCTGTCTGTCCGGAGTTTCTACGTTCTCCCCGTGACCGCGTGGGTTTTCTCTGAGATCTTCGGTTTCCTCCCACACTCCAAAGACGTACAGGTTTGTAGGTTAATTGAGTTGGTATAAGTGTAAATAGTCCCTAATGTGTGTAGGACGGTGTTAATGTGCGGGGATTGCTGGTCGGCGTGGACTCGGTGGGCCGAAGGGCCTGTTTCCGCGCAGTATCTCTAAAACGGATACTAAACCTTAATTATAACAAGGAGCAAACAAATCAACAAATAACAACAACATTATCGGTTGTGGGAAATAGCGGCTGGAAGATTTACATAACGATTAAGAAAAGGGGGGAAATTTCACGAGTAAATTACCACGGGTATTTTAAAATAGGATATTTAACTTTTTCCAATGACACGCAGATAGCTTGAATGATGATAAGGAAAAGAGTTTGTGAATCTAAAATATACTAGTTTCAAACATCAATAAGTGATAAGCAAGTGGGATGTGACTTCATGAATAGAAAGGCTGATGAAAAGGGTAGTTGTCATGCAGTGTGGAACGGTGATGTTTGAGTGGCGCAAAACAAAAAGTCAGCGAAATGTCAAAGTGTCAAAGATGTACAGTCATACAGCACGAAAAGAGGATCTTCGCCCTAAATCGTCCATGCCGATCCAAACAAATCGCATTAACCCACATTTGGCCTATAACCCTCTAAATGTTATTCATGTGCCTGTGCAAATGTCTCTTAAGTATTCTTATTGTACAAGTACAAGACGTTGTCCCTCCTGTTCCTATTAAACCTTCCTCCTTAAAGTCTCTAGTCCTTCATTCCCCTACAATGGGACCAATATTCTGTCCATTCACCCTATCTATTTTCCTCAAGATGTTATACATCTCAAAAAGAACACCGCTCAACCTCCTGCACTCCAATATACAAGGATCTAGACTATCCGAGCCCTCCTCGCTGCTCAGACCTTCGACTTATTTTGATTCCACAAAAAAAGATTATGTGCTGAAGAACTGGTGGCGTCACGGTGACAAAATGGCTCGCAATTTCTAACTTTATCTATATGGGCAGTACGAAACTAAATCGCTCGGGAAGTCATAGCTCGACGACAGTGAACTGTTCCAATTACCAGACTTCAGGGGCCGTATCAAGAGTTGAAAAGGATTGGGTTTGCTAGCTTGGTTTCACTAGCTGGGGATGTCAGCTGGGTTAGTAAATTGTGGACTCCAGGATTGCTCCTTTCCCAGCGGATGTATTTCCTTGACATCACCCAATGCTGTTCAACATCATCTTTTTTTTGGAAGAAATAATGGGAAAATGTTCTCCTCATGGTTCGGTCGATAGGAGGGAGGGAGGGAGGGAGGGAGGGAGGGAGGGAGCGAGGGTGTGAGGGAGGGAGGTGGGAGGTCGAGTTACTGCCTCACATTTCGAGTCAAACGGGCGTCATGTGTTTTGGGGAGAAGGCAGAAGAATGGGGTGAGGAGGGAGAGATAGATCAGCCAATATTGAATGGGCTGAATGGCCAAATCCGTTCCTATCACTTATGACCTTCTGATCTTAAATCGCAGTTTCCGGCGCTGCCTGCGAGGAATTTGCAATGATGATGCTTGCAGAGCGTCAGAGATCGACACTAAATTCCTTGCTGTGTCGGATGGAAACAGGACAATTATTCCCGGCCACTGAAACGGAAGTAGTTTACGTATAATCGCTCCCAAATATATGTTTCCGCATCCGTGGATTGCAGTATGATTTCTCCAGTTGGGACCCATAGTTTGATGTCACTGATCGCAATCAATACCTTGAAAAAGAATTTGCTAATCCGTAATATTGTACAGTTGTCCCACTAACATATTCTTGCGTTCTTCATAATGGTTCACCGCATTGCTCTGCTACAAATGTTTGGCTATGTGGTTCATTCCCCCCCTCCCCGCCTCTCCCACGACTCCCCACCCCCACTTTATTTCACCAAGCTGTAGATTTTACGAAGGTGCTAACCATAGCATAGATATATACTTCTTTAACTCTATTGCGTCGGATCCACCAAGTAAAGTAACCCTGAGGAGGTTATCAGACGTTTGCTTCCAGGCACACTCTTCGCATGTGCACATTTAACCTCAAGGTTTCGCCAAGAATATTGGCATTTTGACTTAATACGCGGTCTTATAAACTGCATTTGTATAGCCAAACGGGTGCCAGAGGTTATGGGGAGAAGGCATGAGAATGGGGTGAGGCGGGAGAGATAGGTCAACCATGATTGAATGGCGGAGTAGACTTAATGGGCCGAATGGCTTAATTCTGCTCCTATCACTTATGATCTTATGATCGTATGAAACCACACGCACAACCACGAATCTCCTTTTAACGCCGCACATGGTCTATTGGGTCCTCTAGGTGTTGAAGATTTCTGCTATCTGTTCTTGGATCCTCCAACGGTCGATGTTTGGATTTGAGGAGAACCCTGGATCTAAATGCACCCGAATCTTTTGGATGAGGCTAAGAGGCTAATGCACGATTGCTTAGGTTCCTTTTAATATTGTTTACACCAGATGATGCTAGATTATGGTAGCAAGAACTATGTGGAAATACGGCTGTTAGAAACATCTTATCCCTGAAGACTTGGAGCAATCTACGTCCAATCTGCGTTCGAACAGCTGCGTTTTATACCAATTACGCAATGTTCGTGTCTCAGGACGATTCTTTCAGTATAAAGACGACAATTTGAAGTAAGAGAATCGGAGTCCTGTTGGTGACCAAGTAACGTTGCTTCTCTACGAAAATGGGACAACCGGTAATCATACAGATAGAAAATATATTCTATCCAACTCTTGCAATTGTTGGTGTTCCTGGTAAGCAGCTAATATTAGTCGTCATGTTTTTCTAATTTTCTACTCCACTTTTGCTAAAAGGACACCGATTTAAAGCGTTGAATAAATAATTCACGGGCCTGGTATCCAAGTTGATTGTTTCGGCAGCTATCATGAGCTACAATATGTGCTTATCATTTGTCTGGACAAAGTAACTGTATCGTACCTTGTGATGAAGCTTTAATTCTGTACGGAGTTTGTACGTTCTCACCGTGGCCGCTTAGGTTTTCTCCGGGTGCTCCGGTTTTCTCCCACACTCCAAATAGTATAGATTTGTAGGTCAATTGGCTTGGAAAAAATGTAAATTGTCCCAATTGTGTGTGTGGGATAGTGTCAGTGTGTGGGCATCGTTGTTCGGCGCGGACTCGGTGGGCCGAAGGGCCTGTTCTTTGCTATGTCTTTAAACTAAACATAACATAAGCTTTAAAGTACAATTTTCAGAAAGCTTCAACCAGAGGAATGCTGTGTTTTCTGAGATATACAACATTAAAAAAAAGACGAGTGAAAATATTGGTTGGAGGGACGATTCTGCCGAATAATGCAAACACAAACGTCTTGCACATGGTAAAAAATAGGAAGTCAAACTGAATAAGAATCCCGAACCGAAACGTCGCCTGTCAGTTTACCTTCACTAATGCTGCCTTACCGGCGGAATTACTCCAGCAGTTTTTATTTTACTCAGTTTTCCAACAGCTGCAGTGCCGATTGTTTCCCCCGACATTCGCGCCTCGGGCCGATCTGAATCCAAGTCACATCTCGCTCTGGTTACCTAGTTTGCAATGGGTGTGCGAACTCCGTAGCCGACTTAATTTACTAAATATCTCTGTTGCTCGGGTTGATGATCAGTCTAACCCGCTTGCGTGCATGGGATCTTGAGTAAGATTTTGCAATGGTGATGGATTTTCCAGGGCAGCTTCGACGGATGAATTGATGGAGCTTCGGTGTACTTGCGATGGGCTGTTGCCAGTAGGATTTAGCTTCGTATATATTAGGATAAACTCACTTTGCCTGAAAGGGCAAGTCTTTACCAGTACCACGCTGACAAAGGAAATCGTTTATAACTAATTGGGAATAGAATTGCAACTTGAGTTAATAACGAATTCAGTTTTTAAAGTGACTGAATATTAACAGGATTGTGATGGACAGGAGGTCCAGTGCCAGTGGGAAGAACAATCAGACGGGGATATTTCAACGTTTCAGTTTCAGTTTAGTTTATTGTCACATGGACCGAGGTACCTAGAGAAAAGCTTTTGTTGCGTGCTAACCAGTCAGCAAAAATACAATACATGATTACAATCGACGCATTCACGGTGTACAGAAACAGGGTAAGGGAATAACGTTTAGTGGAAGGTAAAGCCAGCAAAGTCCGATGAAGGGTAGTCCGAGGGTCACCAAAGAGGTAGTTCAGCACTGCTCTCTGGTTGTGGTAGGATGATTCAGTTGCCTGATCACAATGGGGAGGAAACTGTCTCTGAATCTGGTGGTGTGCATTTTCAAACTTCTATAGCTTTTGCCTGATGGGAGAGGGGAGAAGAGGTAGTGGCCAGGGTGCCACTCATCCTTGATTAAGCTGCTAGCCTTGTGGTGGTAGCGTGAGGTATAAATGGAGTCAATAGAAGGGAAGTTGGTTTGTGTGATGGTCTGGGCTATTGCAATGCTACAATTTCTTACCATCTTGGATGGAGCTGTTCCCAAACCAAACTGTGTGATGCATCCTAATAAAATGGTGGTGCTTCTTTGGAAGTTGAAGAGAGTTAGTGGACATTAACTTACTTTAATCTTTTTTTGTAGCAAATTTGCTGGCAATTGTCATTTTCTCCCGTGGAAACTGCGGACTCTCGAAATGCATCACTCGTTACCTGGTGGGCATGGCGGTGGGCGATTTCATGGTCCTGATAACTGAAGTGATTCTCTATGAGATTGTCAACGGCTACTTCCCATTCTCGATATTCAACCACACCCCATTCTGCAGATGGAACCTTGTGGTCCACTTTATTTCCATCGACTGCTCAGTTTGGCTAACTGTGGCCTTCACCTTTGATCGGTTCACTGCTATTTGTCATCAGTCCCTGCGGACCAAGTATTGCACTGAAAAGACGGCAGCTGTGGTGATAGCGGTGGTGTGTTCCTTAAGCGTTTTGCAGAATGCTTCATTCTACTTCATATACGAACCGCGGGAAATAATTGGCAATATAGAATGGTCCTGCTATGTCAAGTCAACTTTTTATACTTTATCCATCTGGGTAGCATTCCTGTGGTTGGAAACCGTGTTAACAACTATTTTCCCTTTTGTGTTAATTTTGCTGCTCAACTCATTAACTATCAGGCACATTATCCTGGCAAATAGAGTGAGGAGCAGACTCCGGACAAACAAACAAGCTGAGAAACACACTGATGCCGAGATGGAGAACCGAAGGAAATCAATCATTTTGCTTCTCGCTATTTCTGGCAGCTTTATCTTGTTGTGGATGGTTATTTTTATATATTACATATATGTGCAATTTACTGACACCCAGTTTTTGGAAGCAAGTTATAACGACCCCTTCACCATAATGGAACAAACTGGATATATGCTGCGGTGTTTGAGTTGTTGCACAAACACTATTATTTATGCAGTGTCCCAGAAGAAATTTAGAGAGGAAGTTAAGAATATGGCTAAGGCTCCTTTTGTTCTCATTACTAACGCAATCAAATAGGTTAGACACAAAAACTTGGAATAACTCAATGGGACCGGCAGCATATCTGGGGAGAAAGAATGGGTGATGTTTCGGGTTGAGACCCTTCTTTGACTGGCTACATAAAATGTATTACTTTATCCAAAATTGAGTGAAATAACTTTCTGCTGGAGTAACTCAGCAGGGCAAGCAGCATTACTGGATAGAAGGAATTCTAAGTCGCATGAATTTATGAATTTAATGAAGGTAGAAGCTGCAAAGTTTCAAGCAAGCTCCCATTAACACACAAAAAATAGAGAATCAGCTCTGAAATTAATGCATTCAAATTGTCATCTAAATCATTTGCAGTTCTACAGATATTTTACAATTGGCTTAAGTAGAAATCATCTTAATTTTATGTTCGTTCTAATATTGTTCCTTGATCACACTGGAAGAGGTTACCAGTGGAGCAGAGGGCATCAACGCCAACTTTGACGTGTGGGGATTCAGAATTTGCTGTCAGTTTCACAGAAGAATAACTGAAATACATTATATTTAATTTATCTTCTTTTTGTTGCACTGAATATGTCTGGGCCAGTTCCTGAAGACAACAAAATTCGAAGTGAGTGAAGTTCAGTGTTCATTTTAACATTGAAATGTGTGTAACTTCCTTAATAAAAGTTGCATTCATCTTTCCTGAATTAGAGAAATTAAGCCCTTGATCTGAAGTCATTGTAAGTCATCAGGCAATAACTCTGCATTAAAGTTGTTCTCTTCACCAAGTTGTTCTCTTCACCAAGAGAAGGCAACATCCCTGGATAGAAGGAATGGTTGATGTTTCAGATTGACGCCCTTCTTCAGACTGAAGAGGAAAGGGAGACACGGACATAAGGGAGCGTAAGGTATGAAAACATGACATCAAAGGAGATGTCCTGTACAACTGGAGGTTCTGCTGCAGTTGTACACGGCATTGGTGAGACCACACCTGGAGTATTGCATACAGTTTTGGTCTCCTAATCTGAAGAAAGACATTCTTGCCATAGAGGGAGTACAGAGAAGGTTCACCAGATTGATTCCTGGGATGGCAGGACTTTCATATGAAGAAAGATTGGATAGACTCGGCTTGTACTCGCTGGAATTTAGAAGATTAAGGGGGGAACTTATAGACACTTACAAAATTCTTAAGGGGTTGGACAGGCTAGATGCAGGAAGATTGTTCCCGATGTTGGGGAAGTCCAGAACAAGGGGTCACAGTTTAAGGATAAGGGGGGAAGTCTTTTAGGACCGAGATGAGAAAGTTTTTTTTCACACAGTGAGTGGTGAATCTGTGGAATTCTCTGCCACAGAAGGTAGTTGAGGCCAGTTCATTGGCTATATTTAAGAGGGAGTTATATGTGGCCCTTGTGGCTAAAGGGGTCAGAGGGTATGGAGAGAAGGCAGGTACGGGATACTGAGTTGGATGATCAGCCATGATCATATTGAATGGCGGTGCAGGCTCGAAGGGCCGAATGGCCTACTCCTGCACCTATTTTCTATATTTCTATGTTTCTATGTAGTTCAAAGAAAATGTAGAATATATCATTATTAGCTAGGAAAAGGTGAGTACAAAGCGTACAGAGATAAATTTCAATCAGGGGGACAGTCAGACTGATCGGAGAACTAGAACTTCAGATAGGCCACTTTTTGAATATAGTGTGCATTTCTGGTGGCCCCAAATACAGGATGAATTTGGAAACATTTGAATGGGTGCAGAGGTGGTTTTCCAGAATGATGCATAGATTATGTATTAGCTAGAAGGAGAGGTTGGACAGACTTGGATTGTTTTCCTGGAATGTTGGTGGTTCATAAATGTATATAAAATTATGAGAGACATAGATAGGATAGAAAGTCAGAACCTTTTACAGAATAGAAATATAAAATACGGAGGGCATAGCTTTCATGTGAGTGGGACATGGTGTAAAGGGCCATGTATGAATAGAAGAGAGATTTATGCACTGATGTTGAGACTGTGCTGCACTTTTACACCTGGACACTACTTTAAATTGAGCTCATGTCCCCCCTCCCAGCGTAGGTTCACTAAGTTGATTCCCGGAATGGCGGGACTGTCGTATGTTGAAAGGCTGGAGCAATTAGGCTTGTATACACTGGAATTTAGAAGGATGAGGGGGGATCTTATTGAAACGTATAAGATAATTAGGGGATTGGACACATTAGAGGCAGGAAACATGTTCCCAATGTTGGGGGAGTCCAGAACAAGGGGCCACAGTTTAAGAATAAGGGGTAGGCCATTTAGAACGGAGATGAGGAAGAACTTTTTCAGTCAGAGAGTGGTGAAGGTGTGGAATTCTCTGCCTCAGAAGGCAGTGGAGGCCAGTTCGTTGGATGCTTTCAAGAGAGAGCTGGATAGAGCTCTTAAGGATAGCGGAGTGAGGGGGTATGGGGAGAAGGCAGGAACGGGGTACTGATTGAGAGTGATCAGCCATGATCGCATTGAATGGCGGTGCTGGCTCGAAGGGCTGAATGGCCTACTCCTGCACCTATTGTCTATTGTCTATTGCCTATTGTCTATACCTTAAGCAATACCAGTAAAGTGGACTAAAGACAGACAAAAAAGGATGGAGTAATTTAGCAGGTCAGACAGCACTTCTGGGGAAAGGGAATGTGTGACAATTTGTGTCGAGACCCTATGTGAAACATCACCTATTCTTTTTCTCCAGAGATGCTGCCTGGCCCACTGAGTTACTCTAGCTTTTAATGTCTACCTTCAGCAAAAACGAGCATCTGCAGTTCCTTCCTACACAGTAAAGTAGACGAGCTGGTTAATCCAAAACTGCAGTTAGTGGAATTGACTGCAGTCTGAATTGTTAAATAATTATACTTTGAGAAACACCTATTTGGCTGTAAGCTGCTATGTGAAATGTGATTTTGTAATTGTTGTCCTAAAAACACCAATATAATCTCTAAAACCATAAAACCCGAGCCATAAACTGTATTCACTGGTAATTAGTGACCAGAACAAGTGGTCTCATTCCCATTGGATCTGGTTATCAGGTTTCTGTACACATGGACCAATAATTAGCTTCACACCAGAGTTCTGCTAAAAAGGTACAAGAGATTAAGTTTCTGTTACTGCAGTTACTCTACTGGTTGAATAGTGCTGCGGGCAGCTGTAAAACATGCTTCTTTTTACCTTACTGAACATTTATGGTGTGGCCACTGTCTCCTCTGGTAAGCAATGCAGCTTCTACTTGTGAACTTTGTGGAAACAACAAAACTGATTCTATTTTCTGTTGCACAGTCCCTGTGTTTACTCTGGGTTCATTGTCTTGGATGTATTAATTGAATGATTGAATTGAATGTATTAATAATTTTGGGTAACAGTGATTCTTGAGTTGTGAAGGCTCCTGTGAGAAGTTATATAATAATAATAATAATGCATTTTATTTATATAGCGCTTTTCATATACTCAAAGACGCTTTACAGAGATTTTGAGAACATAGGGAAATTAATAAATAGATAAATAAGTAAATAAATAAATGAACAGAGAAAGGAGACAGAAGGTGAGGTGACCTTCAGTGGTTGAAGGCAGTACTGAACAGGTGAGACTTCAGTGATGTTTTGAATGTGGTGAGTGTGGAGGAGTCTCTAACGGTTTGGGGTAGTGAGTTCCATAGGGTGGGAGCAGCGATGGAGAAAGCCCTGTCCCCCCAGGATCTGAGTTTGGTCCGGATGTGGGGGGATAGGAGATTGGCAGCGGCAGAGCGGAGGGTGCAGGTGGGAGTGTGCCTGTGGAGGAGGTCGGTCAGGTAGGATGGGGCCAGGTTATGGAGGGCTTTGTATGTTATGAGGAGGATTTTGTACTGGATTCTCTGGGGGATGGGGAGCCAGTGGAGTTTATAAAGGACGTGGGTGATATGGTCACGGATCGAGGTGTATGTGAGTAGACGGGCAGCGGAGTTTTGAATGTATTGAAGTTTATTGATGATTTTTGAGGGTGCGCCATAGAGGAGGTTGTTGCAGTAGTCCAGACGGGAGGTGATGAAGGCGTGGATGAGGGTTTCTGCAGCTGTGGAGGAGAGGGATGGACGGAGACGGGCAATGTTTTTGAGGTGGAAGAAGGCTGTCTTTGTGATGTCTTTGTGATGTGTTTGATGTGTTTGTCGAAGGAGAGGGTTTGATCAAGGATGATTCCAAGATTCCGGATGTGAGGTGAGGTGGATACTGGGAGACCATCAATGTTGAGGATGAAGTTTTGGGTGGATTTGGTGAGCGTGTTTGGACCAATGATAATGATTTCAGATTTGTTGCAATTGAGTTTGAGGAAGTTTGATTGAAGCCATATATATACTATGGTTACATTGGCAATCCATAGAAGAGAAGAAATGAATACAGTTAAATAATGAACATAGAGCATAGGACAATACAGCACAGGAGCAGATCTTTCGTCCTTCAGTCTGAAGAAGGGTCTTGACCCGGAACATCACCTATTCCTTTTCTCCGGAGATGCTGGCTGACCCGCTGAGTTACTCCAGCATTTTGTGTCTACTTTCGGCCCACAATGTCTGTGCCGAACAAAATAAATAAATCTCCTTTGCCTGTACGTGATTCATATCCGGCCATTCACTGCCTATCTATGTACCTATATAGAAGCCTCTGAAATGTACCTGTCGTATCTGCCACCACCACCACCACTGGCAGCACATTACAGGTGTCCACCACCCTCCATGTAATAAAACCTGCCCCGCTCATCTCCTTTGAACATTGCTTCTCCAACCACAAAGTGATGTTCTCTGGTCTTCGACATCTGGGAACAAGGTTCTGACTGTCCACTCTGTCTCCGCCTCTCACCATGTTATGCACTTTCATCAGGTCTCCCTTCAACCTCCAGTACACAAGAGAAAACAATCCATGTTTGTCCAATCTGTCCTTGCGCTAATGCCACAGACAGAATCCAGGTAAACCGGTGATGTGCAATTTCAATCAAGAAGCGACCTCTGCATTAGTCAGTGTCCCACCTCTTCAAGATTTCCTCAGCTAGTGTTAGACACCCAAATGATGGTAAAAATCAGCCTGCATTAAATTAACAGTCAATGTTCTTTTAATGTTGTTGTTATCTTGTTCTGTTTGTTGCATGCTTCCTCTCCTGCAGACCCTATCCATTACCCCACCACCACTTCCCAGAAGACAATAATGACATTTAAGGTGCTTGAGGATAAGCTCGTGGATATGCAGGGAATTGAGGGGTATGAACCATGTACAAGCATGAAGAGTTTAGTTTAACGTGACATCATGTTCGGCACAGACATTATATCTGACCTCTAGCCCATTACACCCTTAACGAACAAAAATATATCAATCTCAATCTTGAAATTTGCAAGTGGGCAACATGTTCAACAGATTACAGAACCGAGAACCAGAGGACACAGGTTTAAATTGAGGGGGGGGGAAGATTTAATGGGAATCTGATGGGCAATTTCTTCCCACACAATGCTTCCTTTCTAACTATTCTGACAATCGTCAAGGCTTGGAGATTACAAACCTTTAATCAGATGCTCGTTCTGGAAGTTTAATCCCATTGTTATTAGATGAAAGTTAACATAATGTGTGAAATAATAACATATAAAACATAATAAAACATAAAACCTCGGCTACGAAGTGTTTAGGGAAGTCACATGGATTTTATCGTTACTGTATTCCACTCTTAGCCTTCTTATGTTTCTCCTGGTAACACTGAAACAGACACCTGACTCTCCCTTTGGGGCCCCTGTTCACCTCACTTAAACACAATGAACTTTGACACTGTCTGGTGTGCTGCATGTAATCTTTACCACAGAACAAATACTGCTTGTTCATGTAGAAACAAGAAACTGCAGATGCTGGGTAATACGCATAAAATGCTGGAGTAATTCAGCAGGTCATGCAGTATGTCTGGAGATCATGGATAGGTGATGTAGAAACAAGAAACTGTAGATGCTGGTTAATACACATAAAATGCTGGAGTAATTCAGGAGGTCAGGCAGTATGTCTTGAGATCACGGATAGGTGATGTTTCAGTTTAGCCAAAAAGTGCAGGAAGGAAATGTAGATGTGTAAGAAGGAACTGCAGATGCTGCTTTAAAGTGATGATACAAAAAGCTGGAGTAACTCAGCGGGACAGGTAGAATCGCTGGAGAAGGGATGGGTGACATTGCGGGTCGAGACCCTTCTTCAGACTGGTGACGCAGATGCTGGTTTACACTGAAGATAGACACAAAAAGCTGGAGTAACTCAGCAAGTCAGGCAGCATCGCTGGCGAATAGGAATAGGTGGCGTTTCAGCTCAAGACACTTCTTCAGATAGAGTCGGGGTGGCATACCTTTCATTAGTTTGTTCTATGTACCTTTTCACATCACTCGGTTCCCAGTCCCAGTGACTCTCAGTCTGAAGAAGGGTCTTGGCCCGAAACGTCACCTTTACTTTTTCTCCGGAGATGCTGCCTGACCCATTGGGTTACTCAGTATTTTGTGTCGAGTTTCAGTTTAGACCCTGTTTATTACAGTCTCCTTACACACTAAGTGCGGCATTTTTATTTTTTCCCTGCAACCTTGTGTGTTTCCTCTGGTTATTCCAGTTTCCCCCCACATCCCAAAGATGCCCGGGCTGAGAAGTAAATTAGCCAGTGTGAATTGATTCGTAGATATGTATTAGAATCTGTGGAGGGGAGGAGGAGATATTAATGGAAGAGTGGAAAGTGTTAAATGGGTTAGCGTATCACAAGTGTAAATAGGTGTTTGATCGTTACCACTGACTTGGTGGGCTAAAGGGACTTGTTATGTGCTGTACCCAGAGGACATAGGTTTAAGATGAAGGGGGAAAGATTCATTAGGAACCTAAGGCGTAGTTTTTTTTACACAAAGGGTGGTGGGTGTACTGAATGAACTGCCGGAGGAGGTAGTTCAGGCAGGTACTATCGCAACATTTAAGAAACATTTAATCAGGTACATGGATAGGAGAGGTTTATAAGGATATGGGCCTCCTCAGACAGCTGTGGAGCCCACTTCAATGGATATTTCTCAGGTGAAGATTGACAGATTCTTGATCAGTACAGGTGTCAAGGGTTATGGGGCGAAAATGGGAGAATGTGTTTGAGAGGGAGAGATAGATCAGCTGGGTAAATGTAAAAATTGTCCCTAGTGGGTGTAGGATAGTGTTAATGTACGGGGATCACTGGGCGGCACGGACTTGGTGGGCCGAAAAGGCCTGTTTCCGGCTGTATATATATGATATGATATGATATGATTGAATGACTGATGGGCTAAATGGCCTAATTATTCCCCTACGACTTATGTACATAAAATAGAGGCAGTGTAGATGGGGCATATTGGTCGGTGTGGCAAGTTGAGCCGCAGGCCCTGATTCCCTGCTGTATGACTTTTCCTCTCTCTGATTCTATAAAGTATCCCTTTGTCCATTTTATTAAAATAATAAAAATGTGTCCATTTCATTAAAATAATAAAAAAATTGGAATATTGTAACTAGTAGAGCACATCGACATGATAGACAATAATAGAAGATGGGAAGCAATCCAATAGGATCATTCAATACCCCGACCACAATTGGTGGAGGAGGTATCAGACCCCATCTTGCCAACTCTTGAAGAAGGCTCGGTGGTGCAGCGGTAGAGTTGCTGCCTTACTGCACTTATAGCAGCAAAGACATGGGTTCAATCCTGACTACTGGTACTGTCTGTGCGGAGTTTGTACATTCTCCTCGTGACGGCGTGGGTTTTTCCCCGAGATCTTTGGTTTCTTCCCACATTCCAAAGACGTACAGGTTTGTAGGTTAATTGGCTTCGTGTATAATGTAAATTGACCCTGATGTGTGTAGGATAGTGTTAGTGTGTGGGGGTTGCTGGTCAGTGTGACTCAGTGGCCGAAGGGCCTGTTTCCATGCTGTATCTCTAAGCTAAAAACTAAACTTCACTGCCTGCTGTACCTGCACGCCTTGTACACCAATCACTGAAAGTTGGCGTGCAGGAACAGCAGGCAGTGAAGAAAGCTAATGGCATGTTGGACTTCATAACGAGAGGATTTCAGTATAGGAGTAAAGAGGTTCTTCTGCAGTTGTTTAGGGCCCTGGTAAAACCACATCTGGAGTATTGTGTACAGTTTTGGTCTCCTAATTTTAGGAAGGACATCCTTGTAATTGAGGCAGTGCAGTGTAGGTTCACGAGATTGATCCCTGGGATGGCAGGACTATCATATGGGGAAAGATTGAAAAGACTAGGCTTGTATTCACTGTTTAGAAGGATGAGAGGGGATCTTATAGAGACATATAAAAATATAAAAGGACTGGACAAGCTGGATGCAGGAAAAATGATCCCAATGTTGGGGGAGTCCAGAACCAGGGGCCATAGTGTTAGAATAAAGGGGGGGGCATTTAAAACTGAGGCGAGAAGGAACTTTTTCACCAAGAGAGTTGTGAATTTGTGGAATTCTCTGCCGCAGAGGGCAGTGGAGGCCAAGTCACTGGATGAATTTAAGAGAGAGTTATATAGAGCTCGAGGGCCGAGCAGAATCAAGGGATATGTGGAGAAGTTGGGCACAGGTTACTGATTGTGCATGATCAGCCATGATCACAATGAATGGAAGTGCTGGCTCGTAGGGCCAAATGGCCTCCTTCTCCAACTATTTTCTATGTTTCTATGTTTCTAAACTAAAGGCTCCTGACCCAAAATGTCACCTGATCATTGTCCCCCCATAGAGGCAGCCTGGCCCACTGATTTCTTCCAGCATGGCATCTGCAGGTCCTTGTGACTCCCTTATACAAAGTTCTTGTATTGATATCAGTTTTACCATTAATGACATCTTTGAGTTCTTCACAGTGAATGATACAATCGTACTTTTGTTTATGCATTGCAGATTTTCACCTTCTTGCATTTTACTACCTGTTGAACCATGGGTTGAGTCAGCTGCCCGAGTACAGTATGGTAGCAATGCTGGATGACCTCCAGATAGCATATTATGACAGCACACTGCAGCGGGCTGTTCCCAGACAGCGATGGATTGCCCAGTCTTTCCCGCAGGATCACTGGGATTCAATGACCATCACAGTGGCAGGTTTTCATGGGATTGTCAGAGGAAATGCTGAGATAGTTTACCAACAGCAACATGGTGTCTCAAGTAAGTGTCCTGACCGGACCTGGGGTTGAGACCCAGTGATGGCACAGATGGATTTTGTGTTAGTTTTGTTGCTGTCACATGTACTGGAGTACTCCGATAAACGATTTTGTGCATGTTAATCAATCACATCAAAGAATACTATTCATAAATACAATCAAACCAAACTCAAGTACAATAGGTAGAGCAAAGGGGAGGATACAGAGTGCAGAATATAGTTCTCAACATTGTAATGCACCAGTGCCAGAGACAAAGTCCAGTGTGTACAGTGGGGTCGAGGTGAATCGGAAAGTACCGTAGCATAAGGGAGGACTGTTCAGAAACCTGATAACATAGTGGAGGAAACAGTTACTTGAGTCTGGTGGTCCACGCTTTCAAGCTCACGTACCTTCTGCTGGATGGAAGCAGGAAGAAGAAGGAATGATCAGAGCGGGACAATTCTTTGATTATGTTGTCTGCTTTTCTGAGCCAGTTGAAGTACAGATGGAGTCAATGGTGGGGAATCATGTTTGTGTGATCGACTGTGCCACATCTCCACCTATCTGCAATTTCCAGCGGTCTTGGGCAGAACCCTTTCCAAACTAAGTTGTGATGCAACCTGTCAGTGTGCTTTCTATGGTCCATTTGCAGACGTTTGTAAGAGTCATTGGAGACCTGCCGATCTTCCTTAGTCTCCTGCGGCAGGAAGGGAACTGGAAGCTCGCAACCTTTTTCACTTCAGTACCATTATTGCTGTTTAGGATATTTACTCCATCACATTTTCATAGAGACATAGCCCATCTTCTATATTAAATGTGTCCTAACTGCTGAACACCCATTGACTGGTGATAGTTTCTTTATGGGTTAATATTACTGGTGTTGATATTCAACACCAGTAATAAGTGGATGGATTGGATCATCTGTTTTATTGGGCTGGAATGAGGGAGAAACAATTAGTTTATTTCTAGCCTGATAACATAGAGATGGGACCTTGTTTTAAGGTGCAAGATGTTAACTATGATGTATTCCCTCTGTAATAATGTTCTGTTAATGCAGCATTCCTTAAGCTTTGGCAACAATCCTCAGAAAGTATAACAATCCCAGACAGTGCTACTGTCTTGATGTACTTCCCAGCTGCATTGCCTTAACCTTCAGACTGACCTGTTGGCTCTGTAGCATTACCCATCTGACAATGCACTTCATTTGTTCTTTGTGCACAACAGTGCAGAAGTCTGAGTCCTTCCCTTCTGACACGGCAGAACTATTTTAGTGTTACATCCGCAAAAGTAAATTGTCCTCAAGGATTCCCCCCTCACCACTCGAGGTTAGTCCATGCCCTCAGTATATAGACCATGGGGCATTGAGACATTGAGTCACACAGCATGGAAACTGGCCCTTCTACTCACTGAATCGACACTGATCATCAATTGTGCAAAGATGGATTAACAGCAAACTGCAGATGCTGCAAATCTGAATTTAAAACAGACAGGAGGAACTCAGCGGGTCAGGCAGCATTCTGTGGAAAAATGGACAGAAAACATATTGGAACAAGGCTCCAATATGGAGTAAGGGGGGAGAAACTGGAAAAGAAAGGTAGTGGAAGGGCAAAGCCTGGCAAGTGATAGATAGATATAGGTAGGGGTGGGAGGGGGAGGGGGGGGGAAGAAAGGGTAGAAGTAAAAAAATGAATAGGGTGTGAGATAAGGAAAGAGTAGTAGCAGTGAAATGTAAAGCTGATGGGATGAATATATGCTTGGAAGGGATACAGGGGACAACTACATTAATCCCATTTATTCCCTCAATTTTACCACTCAACCCTTTGCCCACCCCAGATTCTGCACTTTTCTACGCACAAGGGATATTTTTCAGTCACCAATTAACCTAACACCACTGAAGATAGACACCAAATGCTCGAGTAACTCAGCGGGACAGGCAGCATCTCTGGAGAAAAGGAATGGGTGATGGTTCGTGTCGAGACCCTTGTTCAGACTCGCATCAGGAGGGAGGGAGATAAATAGATAACGAAGTGAGAAAACAGGGCAAAGGGAATGAAGACCAAGGAAAATGTAGGATAGATCATTGAAAGCTGGGAGAAGGTAACAACAAAGCGAACAGAGATGAAATGTAGTCGGAGACAGTAAGTAAGACTGGTCAGAGAACTGGAAAGGGGAAGGGATGGGGACAGACAGAAAGCAAGGGTTACTTGTAGAGAAGTCAATGTTCATACCGCTGGGCTGTAAGCTCCAATTTGTGCTGGGCTTCACTCTGACATTGGAGGAGCCCCAGGATAGAAAGATCAGTGTGGGAATGGGAGGGGGAGTTAAAGTGTCCAGGAACTGGGAGATAAGTTAGATTTAGACTGACTGAGCAGAGGTGTTCAGTGAAATGATCGCCGAGCTGGCGCTTGGTCTCGACAATATATAGCAGTCCACACCTGGAACAGCGGATACAGTAGATGAAGTTGGAGCAGGTGCAAGTGAACCTCTGTCTCACCTGAAAAGACTGCACGTGTACCTGGACAGAGGAATAGGGACAGGTGTTGCATCTCCTGCTGACTGCAGGAGAAAGTACCTGTGGGAGGGGGTGGTTTTTTGGTGCGAAGGGGCGAGTTCACCAGGGAGAAACTACCAACACCAATGGGTTTTGGGGAATGGGAGGAAACTGGAGGACCTGAGGGAAACAAATGCAGTCACATGACAAATTGCACGGCGAGCACCCCAGGTGTGCAAAGAAGTTGGGTTGCTGGAGCTATGAGGTAGCAGTTCCATCAGCTGCACCAGTGCACTGTCCAAACCTGTTCCTGAGTTCATTGCTACACTGGTATAAAATGTACTGCTAAGATTAAATTCAACTGGATATCGACCTGAATCAAAGGTGGTGTAGCACAACTGCTTAGGAAGGGTGTTAGAGAAGAAGATCCCTGTCTGCTCCACCACTGTACAAGACTGCAGATGCTGGAATCTTAAGTGAAAAATCAACTGATGGAGGTACTCAGCAGGTCAGGCTACACCTGGGGAGGGAAATGAACAGATAACATTTTGGATCAGGAGTAGTCTGAAGAACCCAACTTGAAATATTGTCTCTCCATTTCCTCCACAGATGCTGTCAAGATCTAAACTCAACTTCAATTGTGAAGTTCCAAACCCTATTTCAACCTATATCTACATAAAATTCTGTTAGTTGGCCACAGGAATCTAGATATGTATTTGTACACATTGTGTATGCAAGCAAAGAATATCACTGTGCCTCGTCACATGTGGAAATAAAGTATTCTTATTCCTATTCCTATTCCTAACCTCTATATTGTGGCGGTCCCGGGGGATCAGGCCACTCCTTGGGTCAGCCCCCTCGTTACGTGACGGACAGGCGTAAGGGGTTAAAAGCCAGCCCGTTGGGAGGCGTGGCTCATCCCTAGGTGGACTACGCTGTGAGCAGGATCTCACATCCTAATAAAGAACCTTATCTTAAACTGCCTGGCGTCTTGCCTTTTCTCTGGCCTCCGCCAGGCCACTACAATATGTCTTTTAGATAAAAATGAAACCATGCTTATTTCAACATTGTAAGCTGCTCACTTTCACCCTTAAAGATAACGAAGGCTGAAATACTGGCGAAATATAACAGGTGGGCACACTTTTGAAATATCGCAAAATTGAGGGCTGTGGCAATCTGGCACAGAAGAAAGAATTGGGGCCTGGGATCAGCAGGCAAGGAAGACATGGTGTTTAAGAGGCTTTTAGATGGGCACATGGAAATGCAGGGAATGGAAGCATATGGATCCCATGCAGGCATATGACTACTTTATTTTGCATCATTTTAAGCACAGACATTGTGAGTCAAAGGAGTGGTGCAGCGGTAAAGTTGCTGCCTTAAAGCGCTAGCAGCACCTGCAACCTGGGTTCGATCAGGACTACGGGTGCTGTTTGTACGGAGTTTGCACATTCTCCCCGTGACCACGTGGGTTTTCACTGAGATATTTGGTTTCACCCCACACGCCAAAGATGTACAGGCATGTGGGTTAATTGGCTTGGTGTATGTGTAAATTAACTCTAGTGTGTGTAGGACAGTGTTAATACGCGGGGATCGCTGGTCGGTGCGGACTCGGTGGGCCGAAGGGCCTGTATCTTTAAACTAAACTAAACCTGCTCCTGTGCTGTTCTGCTCTGTGTTCCGTGTTCTGTGATGCCTGTTTGTACCACGCTGAGAACTGATTTGTTATTTGCCTCTCCCCTCCATCCCCCTCCCCCCAACTCATATCCTCCACCCCTCCCTCAGCCCCAGCTATTTACATTGTCCAGGGTTTCTGCGGCTGTGGAATGGACAGTGACAATTCCACTGATGGGTTTATAACACTGGGCTATGACGGGGAGGATGCCTGTGCTTTCGACAAGGACAGGATGCGTTGGATTGCACTAAATCCAGATTTCCAGGCGCTCGCAGATCGGTGGAATGTCAACACCTTCATGAACAAGTATTTCAAAGGTCTCCTGGAGAAGGACTGTGTGAAGTGGCTGCTGATATATCTTGAGTGTGGACAAGAAGCGCTACAGAGGAGAGGTACACGACGTAGGCACTCTGACGGGTGGGGCCAGGGGATATCCTCGAAAGACCAGGTGGGAAATATCATGCACTTCATTCTGTCACTTGGCTGTTCCGTTTAGTTTCGAGATACAGCTCGGAAACAGGCCCGACCAGCGACGCCCGCACACTAACACTATCCCGCACACACCAGGGACAATTAGCATTTATACCAAGCCAATTAACCCACAAACCTTTGTACAAACCTACAGTATTTGGAGTGTGGGGGGGAACCGAAGATCTCGGAGAAAACCCATGCAGGTCAGGGGGAGAACATACAAACTCTATACAGACAGCATCTGCAGTCGGTATCAAATCCAGGTCTCTGGCGCTGTAAGGCAGCAGTTTGACTGTTCATGGAAGAGGGTGTCAGTAAATTGGCTGGCAATGTGCCTCTTAGATGGAGACAGTGGGTAGGAAGTGCAAGTGAAAGATAAATATTGCACCAGTGTGCTCTATCCATAGGCACATAGACATTCAAGAAATGGAGGGATATGTATCTTGGCCTTATGTTCAGGCCTTCGGGCCTTGTGGCCTGAAGAGTCTGTTGCTGTGCTGATCAGAAACCCAATCCGATTCACTATTTGCCTCTATTATTCCTTAGGATGGTGACATCCAATTTCCAACAGTTCTCTGGTTGAAGAACTTGTTCCTCCCATACCCTCTTGGAATATTTAATGTTATTATTCAGCAGAGATTCATGAACAAGTAGAGGCCATCATGTCTGCAGTATCAATCCCAATGGTGAGTTATACTCCTCCATTGGCCCTTCCATCTGCACTGTCAGTTAAAGTCAGGAGCTAAGATAAAGAACATGTCAGTGATATTAAAACAAAATATTTTGTTGTTTTGCCAGAAATGCAAAATGAAAAGAGAAACAGCTGGAAACTCTGTGTAAGATAGAACTGCAGAAGATGGTTTACACTGAAGATAGACACAAAATGTTGGAGTAACTCAGCGAGTCAGGGAGCATCTCTGGGCATTCCTTGTCTCCAGAGATGCTGCCTGACCTGCTGATTTACTCCAGCATTTTGTGTCTAGCCTGGAAACTTTGTTCAGCCAGAGAAAAAGCTCTGATTGGGAAAGAGGTGAGGTGGAGTGATCTTACAACTGAAGGCTTTTCTTCATATCTTCACTGATTCTAATGCTTCTTACACATGCAGAAACCCCTGAGGTGTTTATTGGGATTAAACGTGATGGGTCTCGATCACTGAGACTCTCCTGCCTTGCCACAGGCTTCTACCCTCAGGCCATCGATGTAACGTGGCTGAGAGATGATGAGGACGTCCCCGAGTCTGAATCCAGTGATCTGTTGCCCAATTGGGATGGGACTTACCAGCTGAAGAATACAATTCAACTGAGTAGAGAAGATGTGGCAAAATTCTCCTGTTACATCGAACATGCAACTCTGCTGCAGGGAGTCAATGTTCCACAGGGTAAGTGGCAAGTCAATTAGTCTGATCACTTGAGACAATAAACCTCCTGGACTAAGATAACAGCCTCAACTCTCACTGTTACATAAACTGTGGATTTGGACTTTATACTTTGGAGATACGGTGCAGAAACAGGCCCTTCAGCCCACTGAGTCCTCGCCGAACTGTGATCATCCCGAACATTTACACTATCCTACACACTAGGGACAATTTACAATTTTACACAAGCCAATTAACCTACAAGCCTGTATGTCTTTGGAGTGTGGGAGGAAATCGGAGCACCCGGAAAAACTCATGCAGTCACAGGGAGAAAGTATAATGTCCGTGCAGGCAGCACCTGCAGTCAGGATCGAACCCAGGTCTCTGGCGCAGTAAGGCAGCAGCTCTACCATTACGCCGCTGTGCTGCCCATTATTAATTTGTGGTTATCTAATTGTGGTTATTAATTGCCCAGAAATATTGATATTCAATGGAATGTAGTTTTAGTTTAAGAGATACAGCGCGGAAACAGGCCCTTTGGCCCACCGAGTCAGCGTCAACCAGCGATCCCTGCACACTTACATTATCCTACATATCAGGGACAATTTACAATTATACCAAGCCAATTAACCTACAGACCTGTATGTCTTTGGACTATGGGAGGAAACCGGTGATCCAGGAGAAAACCCACGCATTTCCCGGGGAGAAGGTACAAATTCTGTACAGGCAGGATCCACAGTCTGAATTGAACCCGGGTCTGTGGCGCAGTAAGGCAACAGTTCTGCCGAGTGGGAAAAGCAGAGGCAAATGAAATACAGTGTAGCAAGTGACTGGTTATGCATTTTGGTAGTGGGAATAAAGACGTAGACTATTTTCTAAATGGGTAGAGAATTCATAAATCTGAGATGCAAAGGGACTTAGGAGTACTAGTACAGGATTCCCAAATAGTTCGTTTGCAGATTGAGTCGGTGGTAAGTAAGGCAAATGCAATGCTAGCATTCATTTCGGGAGAACTAGAATAAAAAACAATGGTATAATGCTGATGCTGGTGAAGGCCATGTTTGGAATATTGTGAGCCGTTTGGGCCCCATATCTGAGGAAAGATGCGCTGGCTCTGGAGAGGGTCCAGAGGAAGTATGACCTGGGGATGATTAAGTTAACGTATGAGAAGTGTTTGAAGTCGCTGGGCCTGCACTCGCAGGAGTTTAGAAGGATGAATGGGGATCTAATTGACATCTACCAGATAATGAAAGGCCTAGTTAGTGGATGTGGAAAGGATGTTTCCAGTAATGGGAGAGCCTAGAACTAGAGGGCACAGGCTCAGATTAAAAGGAATTACCTTCAAAATGGAGGTGAGCAGGAGTTTCTTCATTCAAAGGGTGGTGAATCTGCGGAATTTATTGCCACAGACAGCTGTGTGGGCTAAGTCATTGGCTATTTTTAATGCAGAGATTGATAGGTTCTTGATTACTACGGGTGTCAAAGGTTACAGGGAGAAGGCAGGAGAATGGGATTAAGAAGTAAAAATAGATCTGCACGAATGAATGGTGGAGTAGACTCGATGGACTGAAAGGCCTAATTCCGCTCCAAGGGCTTCTGGTCAAAATTATTCTTATGTCACCCTTAACTCACCATCCAAATGTCGGAACAATGGAGGCAAGATAGGCTGATCCTGGCCAAGGTCTCTTATCTTCTTTCTTGGTCATCCAGCTAATTTTCTAATTGTAGTTAGTTGTACAAAAGGACAAGAGTGGTGCAAAATACGACCCCATTATCAGACTGAAATAGCAGCAGCAGTTCTTTAGCTGACTTATTTGTTCCTGAGATGGCTTCTGCAAAGATTTTTACAACAGGGCCAAGCTGACATGGTTAAGATTGCTGGTCAGTACAAATAGACAGGTAGGGGGGGGGTGTGCGTGTGCGTGTGCGCGCGTGCGTGCGTGCGCGTGGGTGTGCGCGTGTGTGTGTGTGAGATAGAGAGAGCGAGGGGGAGGGAAGGAGAGAGGGAGAGAGAGAAAGAATGTCTGAAAAAATTAAACTCTCAGCTTTCATTAAAATGTCAGCAAAGTTTAAAACTTTTGAAATATTAACAGCTATAAATGGGTTCATTTTTACTTGCTATAATAACAATCATCAACGAAAATATCCTTGTAGACCTCAACAGTGCAAATAATCTATTTCTGACATGTATTTGATTCTTTAAATTCTTAATTAAGTGCTGCAGATAAAATCACAAAGCCTCAATTGTAATATGAACTTTAACGACTTTTCATTGATTTTTTTTAACCCATCCATCCTCTGGACAATTACATAAACCTAAGACTTTATTGCTTTGTAATTGGATGTGAACAGTGCTAGTTTAATGTAGATAATAAAATCATTACAATGTTTTTATTGATCAATAAATATTTAAAATGGACCATAAATGCCTACAGAGAGGGCAGTGAAAGAAGATATAAAGATTAGGATCGTGACTGGAGCTGTAATCGTTCCTCTCATTCTCCTGGGGATCATCCTTGGAATTGGTTGCTGGAGGAAGAGGAAAAGGAGAAGCACTCCCAATAAACAGAAGGGACCAGCTGACAACAGCAGAGACCAGGAGAGGACAGCAGTGACCATGAAGCACAAGCAGCTTCCTTTGGGATGGAGAGAAGGTTTACCGGAATGATGCCTGGACTAGTGGGGTCTGAGCCACAGGGAGAAGTTGGACAGACTTGGATTGTTTTCTCTGGAGTGTCGGGGATTGAGGGGAGACCTGACAGTAATATATCAAACTGTGAGGGGTAGAGAGAGGGGATTGAGGGGAGACCTGACAGTAATATATCAAACTGTGAGGGGTAGAGAGAGGGCAGACAGTCAGAGTTTTCACCAAGGAAGGAACTATCAAACATGAGTGGGGTTAGCTTTACAATGAGAGCAAAGTTTAAAAAAGATGTGCAGGGCAAGTGTTTTACACAAAGGGTGGTGAGTGACTGGAATGTGCTGCCAGGGGTGGTGGTGGAAGCAGATACGACAGTGGCATTTGAGAGACTTTTCGATAGGCACATGGATATGCAGGGAATGGATGGATATAGATTTTAGTTTAGATATATAGATTATGTGCAAGCAGATAAGAACTTGTCTTGGCATCATGTTCGGCACAATCATTGTAGGTCAAAGGGCCTGACCTTGTGCTATACTGTTCTATGTTCTATGCTCTATATTCTATCAATGCTGACTGGTGGCTTTACGTTCAGCCATTATTTTTTAAAGTGCTGTCTTCACTGCAGTTACCCTGTGAATCCAAACTCATTCATTGCACCACATTTTGGAATAAAAGGTCGCCCATTTGATTGATTGATTGATTGATACTTTATATCACATGTGGCATGTCACAGTGAAATTCTTTGCTTTGCATAACATACACAAGGTATACAAAGAGTCCCCATGTGTAGGACACCGACACAGTTACAACGTAATCGTTACAGTCCCCAATGGTCCCTCTTTGTTCTGGGCAGCCTCTCCATGTTGGGTTCACCTGTGTTATCGGCCCCCTCAACCCTGGGACCCTCTTTGCTCTCGGCGATCCTCCCATGTCGGGTCCCCCTTTAAAATAGATACAAATAAGTTTTATTTTCCAGGAGGTGGAAGATTTGCCTGAACCTTCTATTCCAGCCGGGGAGACAAGGTGAATGAGTATTTTCCAAGTTGAGACACATAGACTTTAGATCAGAAATTAATCAAGGATTGCAGGAATTGTGAAGTAAACTGATCAAAATCAGATTGGGCATAATGTTACTGAATGGTTCAGTCTGTTCAAGGGGGCTGACAGCTGATTTCTAATCTTATTTAAAATAAAACATAAAAAAGTACAGCTCAGGAAGAGGCCCTTTGGCCCACAATGTCTGTGGTGAACATGATGAGATGCGAAACTGATCTCATCCAACTGCACATGATTCACATCCCTCTATTTCCTGCAGGTCAGTTTGTCAATCTAAAAGCCTCTTAAACATCATATACATATCTTGCCAGAGATAGACTCAAAAAGCTGGAGAAACTCACCGGGTCAGACAGCATCTCCGGAGACAAGTAGTAGGTGACATTTGGGGTCGAGACCCTTCTTCAGACTCCAGAGATGTGGTCTGACCCGCTGAGTTACTCCAGCATTTTGAACCTATCTTCGGTTTAAACCAGCATCTGCAGCTCCTTCCTGCTTATTTGCCACTTCTCAGTCACATAAGCTGCATTCCTTTTTCACATACCTGATGGTGTAGTGGAGAAATAATTGCCTCTCCATTTAATGCTTCACTCAGTCCTTCAAGTATCTGATGGGCCAGTCAACAGGGATCTTTGTTTTCAATACGAACCATGCTCCACACCACAGCTTGGATAATATTGCTTAGTTTAGTTGTGAGATACAACATGGATGTAGAACCTTTAGCTCATCGAGTTGATACCAACCATCTTCCACACCAGTTCTATGTTATCCTTCTTTCACATCCTCTTTCCATACATTTCGGGCAATTTTACAAAGGTCAACTCACCTACAAACCAGCACATCTTTGGGATGTGCGAGTAAACCGGAGCCCCTGGAGAAAACCCACGTGGTCACAGGGAGAACGTGCAAACTCCACATAGAGAGCATCTCAGTACCCTGTCATGTGAGTATGTATGGAACACGGTAACCCATGGGGGCTGTGTTTTGTTGACCCGACAGAGCACTGGGAATTATACTCATTACCGAAGCTGTGGTGTAATAGCTGTGGACGTGTTTTATGTACAACAGACCGAGAATTTTATTGTATATCCACCAGCGTCGTTTCTGAATTATGAGTGTTTAATAAAATACTTTTGAATGAGTTTTACCAAGACTTTATCATGCTACATCTGAGCTATATACTTGTTTTCTCATTGTTAGCACTGCAGACTGCTCTGCACTCAATCATGAGTTCAGAAGATCATAAGTGATAGGAGCAGAATTAGGACATTCGGCCCATCAATCAAGGCTGATCTATCTTTCCCTCTTAACCCCATTCTCCTGCCTTCTTCCCATAACCCCTGACACCCGCACTAATCAAGAATCTATCTATCTCTGCCTTAAAAATATCCATTGATGGCCTCCACAGCCGTCTGTGGCAGAATTCCACAGATTCACCACCCTCTGACTAAAGAAATTCCTCCTCATCTCCTTCCTAAAGGAGCAAACTTTAATTCTGAGGCTATGCCCTCTGGTGAGATGCTCTCACTGGTGGAAACATCCTCTCAACATCCACTCTATCCAGGCTTTCACTATTCGGTACGTTTCAATGAGGTCTCCCCTCATCCTTCCAAACTCCAATGAGTACAGGCCCAGTGCCGTCAAACATTCATCATATGTTACCCCACTCATTCCTCACACCTCCAGATTCAGGGACAGTCTCTTCCCAACTGTTATCAGGCAACTGAAACCATCCTACCAACAACTAGGGTGCAGTCATGAACTACTGTCTCCTGCAATGGAGATCCTCGGACAATCTGTGATTGGACTTTATCTTGCACTATACGTTATTCACGTTATTTCCTTTACCATATATCTGTACACTGTGGATGGCTTGGTTGTGATCATGTATTGTCTTTCCGCTGACTGGTTAGCACATATAGTTTAGTTTAGTTGAGAGATACAGGGCGGAAACAGGCCCTTCGGACCACCTAGTACGCACCGACCAGTGCATTTATCCTACACACACTCAGGACAATTTACATTTATACCAAGCCAATTAACCTACAAACCTGTACGTCTTTGGAGTATGGGTGGAAACCGAAGATCTTGGAAAAAACCTACACAGGTCACGGGGAGAATGGGAGAACGTACAAAATACTTGCAGACAACACCCATAGTCAGGATCGATCCCGGGTCTCTGGCGCTGTAAGGCAGTAGCTCTACCTCTGCATCACCGTGCCGCCATGCCGTAACAGAAGCTTAGCACTGTACCTCGATACACGTGACAATACACTAAACTCAAACTCAACTACAGGTATGTATCAATGTAAATTACATTTGCCAATTTGTTTCCACTTTTCTACTCCATTATTTTAAACTGTGGATATTGTTATCAGACACCACAGGCACAGGACCTCCTTCTCTACTTCTACCCACATATTGCAGATACCCATCAACCTTAGCTGAATGGTGATGGTCAGTTCCATTTTACAAGGATATCTACTCGCATTTTACCCTGATCACAGTACATAGCGGACAGAGAGACCGGAGAAGGAGAGGGTGGCGGCCGTTGAGTGGGAGCAGACAAAAGCGATGGCCGACAGGAAGAAGCAGCCAAAGTGCGTAGGAAAGAAGTGCAGGTGGTGGTTTACACCGAAGATAGACCCAATAAGCTGGAGTAACTGGCGTTGATTTTGCAGACCTTTCATTCATTTGTTCTCTGTACATTTCCATATCTCTCATTTCCCTCTCCCCGGACTCTCAGTTTGCAGAAGGGTCTCGACCCGAAATACCACCTTTTAGTTTAGTTTAGAGATACAGTGCAGAAACAGGCACTTCGACCATCGGAGTCCGCGCCGACCAGCGATCCCTGCACATTAACCATATCCTACACACACTATGGAGAATTTACATTTATTCCAAGCCAATTAACCTCCAAACCTCAACGTTTTGGAGTGTGGGAGGAAACCGAAGATATCGGACAAACGTACAAATTCTGTACAGACAACACCTGTAGTCGGCATCGAACTCGGGTCTCTGGCACTGTAAAGTACTAACTCTTCCGCTACGCCACCGTGCCGCCCTCTTCCTTTCGCCTGAGATGCTGCCTGTCCTGCTGAGTTGCTCCAGCTTTTTCTGTCTATCCGAGGAAGAAGCAGGTGGGAGGTGAAGGAGCTCCAGTGCGACCGAGCGCGTCCTGTAGGTGGTGGCGGCCCAGAGAAAGTGCTGTCCCCAGGGGCTACAACATGAACTGCAGCAACAGCTGCATCAACCGGACCCCATGCAGTGGGTGAAGCAGAGCTCACTGGTGCACCTTGCCAGTCGATATGGTGCAATAGAACTTTGTTTATCCCAGGAGGGAAATTAATCTCCCAACAGCCATAAAAACACAAAAACACATAGTTCATGAAACATGAAATTAAAGTGTCGAGTGGAAAGGATTGGGGATGTGCAAAGATTGGGGGTGGGTGGTCAGTCTAAACCTCAGTCTACCCTACGACAGAAGGGGGAGTTATACAGTTTGATAGCCACAGGGAAGAAGGATCTCCTGTGGCGTTCTGTTCTGCATCTTGGTGGAACCAGTCGGTTGCTGATGGTGCTTCTCAGGTTGACCAGTGTGAGCTGTATTGTCCAGGATGCTCCTCGGTTTGAGGAGCATCCTCCCTTCCCCTAGATCACTTCCCATGAATCCAACTCCGCTCCCAGGACAGAGCCAGCCTTCCCGATGAATTTGTTAATACTGTTGGCGTCCGCGGCCTTCGCCCTGCTGCCCCAGCGCACAGCAGCGTAGAAGATGGCACTGGCTATCACTGATTGGTAGAACATATGCAGCATATTACTGTCGGGGGTGGTGTCGGAAACTGGGGCTCTAAGCAGACAGTGAAACTGTGCTCGCCAGGAGAGGCAGTGGCAGGTTCATCCGCTATATCCTTAAACTGTTATAAAGGGATCCATTACAATTAGGGTTTACCGTGCTCACTTTACAACAGAACTGTCTAAAAGTCCTGACATTCAGTATAGTTTCACCAACACCTTTCAGCGGATGGCAGAATAAATTAAAAATTGCAGATGTTGGAAATCTAAAATAAAAAGGGAAAATGCTGGAAACATTCAGCAAATTAATCAGCCTGTGTGGGGGGTTAAATTAGTGCTAATGTTTCAGGTCAAAGGGTCTGCTTTTCTCCTGCATTTCCCGTTTTGATTTGAGTTGATGATTTTGTCCACTAAAATGGTCAACTTCCCTGGACTGGTGTACGTGAATGTACATGCCATGGTGTACATGGCTGATGTAAGTGAAACTTTTGGGGGGCAGAATACGTACCTCTTTTCTCAGACAACAAAATCCTGAATTTGAAATAAAAGTGAGAAAACCGGATGACTAAATGAAGAATATGATTTGTATTTATACAGGAGTTTCAAGAACATAGAACTCCGAACCGTACAGCACAGGAACAAAATAAGACGCAAAGTGCTGGAGTAACTCAGTGTGTCAGGCGACATCTGTAGAGAAGATGGATAGGTGATGTGTCGGGTCAAGACCTTTCCATGTTCACCAGAGATGCTGCCTGTCCTGCTATTTCTCCAGCATTTTGTGCCATTTTTGTTAACCAGCATCTGCAGTTCCCTGTGTCTCCACAGCACAGAAGCAGGCCTTCAAATTACAATGCCTGTGACACACATGATGTTAAATTAAACTAAACCCTTCTGCCTGCATTTGATCCATATCCCTCTACTCCCTGCATATTAGTGTGTCCATCTAAAAGCCTCTTCAAAGCCACTATTATAGCTTCCCCTGGCTGTGTGCTCCAGCCACCCACCACTCTCTGTGTAAAAGAAATCCCCCGCACACCTACTTTAAACTTTGTCCCTCACACCTTAAAGTTATTTTAGTCTCTGCACTTGGGCGGAAGGCTCTGACCATCTATTCTGTCTGAGGCAGAAGTTGCTTTGCTGAATGTGATCGCCGCATTCTCCTGCAGTATTGGTGTTAAAATAGGACAGAGAAAATAAAACAGTTCAGCACAGGAACAGGCCCTTCAGTCTACAATGCCTGCACCAAACATCATACCAGATTAAGCTAAGCCCATTTTTACCTACACACGATGCACATGCCTCCATTCACTGCCTATCCATGTGCCTATCAAAAAGCCTCAAATGCCACTGTCATGTGGGCTTCCACCACCACCCTTGGCAGTGTGTTCCAGGCATCCACCACTCTGAGTAAGATAGAAATAAGCATCTACAGGCATTCCGAAAACAGATTGAGAACTGGCTCAGGGTGAGAAGAACAGAGCAAAATGATTAGTTTAGTTTAGTTTGGAGATACAGCATGGAAACAGGTCCTTCAGCCCACTGAGACCCCACCGACCAGCGATCCCTGCACAATAACACTATCCTGTACACACTAGGAACAATTTTAGCTTTATACCAAGCCAATTAACCTGCAAACCTGTACGTCTTTGGAGTGTGGGAGGAAACCGAAGATCTCTGAGAAAACCCACGCAGTTCACAGGAACTTACAAAGTCCGTACAGACAAGCACCCATAGTCAGGATTGAACCCGGGTCTCTGGTGCTATAAGGCAGTAGCTCTACCGCTGCGCCACTGAATCCACACTAACCAGTGATCCTTGTGCACCACAGCACTATCTTCACATTATAAACAATTTACAGCTATTACCGAGGCAATTAACCTTCAAACCTGTACGTCTTTGGAGTGGGGAGGAAAAGTGAGCACCCGATGAAAACCCATGTGGTCATAGGGAGAACTTACAAACTCTGTACATACAGCACCCATAGTCAGGATTGAACCTGGGTGTCTGGCACTGAAGGCAGCAACTCCAGTGCTGCACCACCATGCTGGCCTTATTGTTGTAGGATGTTGTAGGGAATGGAGGTATATTACGTGCAGGCAAATAGGAGTTGGTCTTGGTATCATGTTCAGCACAGTCATTGTGGGACAAAGCTTCTGTGTTCCTGTGCTTTACTGATCTATTGTGGTGATTGTGGAAACAGATAATAATTACTTGATTGCTGATATCTTAAGTGTATTTACCAGGTACATTAAATATTCAGACAAAACTAAATTCCATTCCCGAGTCAACAAATTCCCACACCCCATTCAGCGTGAAACATTAACTTTATTAGCATTTAACATGTACTGATATATTTATTTTCTGTTAATATTTAACTGTGAGTTTGTTTCCATCTGTGTGTGCAATCTGGGTGACCCTGAATTTGTTGCCTAGGTATGAGATTCCTCGCAAGGACAGAGATGAGGCAGAAACCTGACCTAGTCTTTTTGGAGGGGATTGCAGGATTTTGATCCAACACCTGTGAAGGCAAGACAATAGATTTACGAGCAGCCTCAACCACACCTCAGACAGTGCCATCGAGGCACTCATCACTTACTGTGAAAAAACATGCCCTGCACATCTCCTTTAAACTCTCATCTTAAAACTATGCCCTTTAGTATTTAATGTTTCCATCATGTTTAGTTTAGTTTAGTTTAGTTTAGAGATACAGTGTGGAAACAGGCCCTTCTGCCCACCGAGTCCGCACCGACTAGCGACCCCCGCGCATTAACACTAACCTAGGGACAATTTACACATACACCAAGCCAATTAATCTACATACCTGTACGTCTTTGGAGTGTGGGAGAAAACTGAAAATCTCGCAGAAAACCCACGTGGTCTTGGGGAGAACGTACAAACTCCATACAGACAGCACCTGTAGTCTGGATCGAACCCGGGTCACCAGCGCTGCAAGCGCTGTAAAGCAGCAACTCTACCGCTGCGCCACCGTGACCATCCCTGTCCTGACTATCTATCCTATCTATGCCTCTCATAGTTTTATGTACTTCTGTCAGGTCTCCCATCAAACTCCGGCATTCTAGCGGAAGCATTCCATATCTGTCCATCTGTTTAATGTAGCCAACACACCCTAGTCGAGGCATCATTCTTGTAAACCTCTGCACCGTTTCCATTGCCTGTACATCCTTTATGTAATGGGTCAACCAAAACTGCACATAATACTCCAAATGTGGACTACCCAAAGTCCTATCAAACTGTATTATGACTTCCAGACTCTTATGTTCTAGAAATCCAAGATTCGACCACAAGATCTCAATGTAGATCAATGCTATTAATGGTTATGCCAATAACTGTATACTTTTCCCTTACTCAAAGTGCAACACCTCATACTTGCTCAAAATCAACTCCATCTGCATTTTTTTCTGCCCATTTCTGTATATCCCATTGTCCCATAACAGCCTTCTTTACTCTTCGCAACTCCATTAATTTTGGTGGCACCTGCAAACTTACTCACCAACCCCAACTACAGTTACCTCCAATATAGAATCAAAATGCTGGAGTAATTCGGCGGGACAGGAAACATCTCTGGAGAGAAGGAATGGGTGACGTTTCAGGTCGAGAACCTTCTTCAGACTGAAACGTCATGCATTCCTTCTCTCCAGAGATGCTGCCTGTCCCACTGAGTTATTCCAGCATTTTGTTTCTATCTTTGGTTTAAACCAGGATCTACAGTTCCTTCCAATATACAGATCCTTGCAGCACTCCATTGGTCCAACCAGAAACAAACCCCTTCCGCCACAACACTCTGTGTTCTATGTGCGAGCCAGTTCCGAATCCAAATGACTGAGTCATCAGGGATATCATACATCTTAATCTACTGAATCAGCCTGCCATGCAGGATGGGCTATATTTGGCATGTCAGATGCCATGTAGGCAAGATCCACCATCCTACCCTCATCGATCGATGGGCCAGGGTGGGGTCCAGTACAGGCAAGGCCAACAACTTTAGTGACACATGGATAAAAAGAAACCAACTGGGTAGGCCAAAATAAGAATGCAAGCAAACAACAAGAGATTTGGTCAGAAGATAGACACAAAATCCTGGAGTAACTCAGCGGGACAGGCAGCATCTCTGGAGAGAAGGAATGGGTGACATTTTGGGTTGAGACGCTTCTTCAGACTGATGTCAGGGGAGTGGGAGGTACATAGATAAGGAAGTGTATAGACAAGAAAGTGTCGGGTGTGAAAACAAGATAACGGGAATGGAGATCAAGGAGAGTGTGGGATAGATCATTGTTAGTTGGGAGAAGGTAGCATCAAAGCAAACAGAGATAAAGAAGGGAAACTCTCTGAAAGGCTTGACAAGGGGGGAGGTTTGCTATTTAGTGAGAAGCTGAGCTAAATATCACACCTTTATTGAACAGCAAGCTGCTTCAAAACAAATAAGTAACAAGCCAACAGATGGTTACACTGATAAAGTTAAACCAACAAGGGTGTATGCAGGATCAGCGGAACATAAACTCTGGCCTTGAATTAGGATACTGTTTGGTTGGTTTCTGTGTGTGTACACAGTGAGATTCTTTATCATGTAAATCAGAATATGAAAAACTGAGAAAAATATATTGAATTGAATCGAACTGAATACATTTTATTAGCCAAATATGTATACATACAAGAAATTTGCCTGGGTGGTTTGCTCGCAAGTAACAACACAACATATGGTAAATAATTAAGAATAAAACATTATAATTTAAACATGTGAAGAATGAAATAAAATACCAGAGCAAAGGGAGGCTACAGACTTTTGGTCGTGCAAAAAAAGCTGTTTTTATGTCTGGCTGTGGCGTCTTTGTCAGTCCGAAGTTGCCTTCCAGAGGGAAGTGCTTCAAATAGTTTGTGGCCAGGGTGAGAGGGGTCAGAAATTATCTTACCCGCTCACTTCCTGGCCCTTGCAGTGTACAGTTCGCCAATGGGGGGAAGGTTGCAGCCAACAACCCTCTCGGCTGATCGAACGATGCGCTGCAGCCTCCAGATGTCGTGCTTGATGGCTGAGCCAAACCAGGCCATGATGGAAAAGGTGAGGACAGACTCTATGATGGCAGTATCAAACTGGACCATCATTGCCTGTGGCAGATTGTGTTTTCTCAGCAGCCGCAGGAAGTATATTCTCTGTTGGGATTAATTCCTCTGTTGGGATATATAGATTCATTCTTGCAAAACCTTTCACAACTTCAGAACACTTCAAAAACATTCAGAGCCACGGAGTATTTCTTGAAATGTAAACACTATTGAATGAACAAACAAAGATCATTGTGCAGGAAGACACAGGGACAAGCCCTTGCATCGTAACGTCTGTGCTGGCAATGTTGCCATTACAAATTAATCCCATCTTCCTGCACATGGTCTATCCAGTCTGAAGCAGTGTCTCGATCCAAAACATCACCCAGTCCTTCTCTCCAGAGATGCTGCCTTTCCCGCTGAATTACTCCAGCTTTTTGTGTCTATCTTTGGTTTAACATCTGCAGTTCCTTTCTACACACTCCTTCGTTTCCTCTGTTCACGCGCCAGGACCCAAGAGAAACAAGAGAATTAAGCGTCTTTAATGAAATATCTAATTAAATGTTCCAACAACAGAACAATTAAATTCTTACTTGCAGCAGGCTAACAGGCCCATAAACAGAGTACAAATAAATAAAAAGATAATAATAAAAAATAAAAGAAAGAACCATGATATATGTGTGGCGCTAGTCAAAATCAATTTATTAGTTAACATAAAACAAAGCAGCACAGCATATGTGCCCCTTTAAATGCCTTTAAACATTGCTATCATATGCTTCCACTACTTCCCCTGACAACAAATTCCAAGCACCCACCACTCTCTGTGTAAAAAAAATCTTGCCTTGTAAATCTCCTTTAAGATTTACCACTATGTATCTCAGAATTAGATATACTTCCATCAAGTCCCCCTCCCTCAGCTACAGACTCAACAAGAGCAAACAATCTAACCTGTCCTCCCCGTTTGTCCAACCTGTCCTTACAGCTGACACTCTCTAAACACTGCTTTGAATTTTCATTCAAAGGCAAATGTGATGAGTGACAGATGATCTGCTATCGACTGCAAGATAAACATCAATGAAGATTCTGGGATTAACCTGTATTCTTCAAATAACGTTTTGGGATTATTTTCAGAGGGCTGGTATTGATAATTTGAAATATATATTGCATTGAATCAGGTCATTCAGCCCACCAAATCCACACCAGTCATTGACCACCCATTCACACCAGTTCATTGTTATCAAATTTTTGCATTACATTTTGGATTCACGGAGTCCGATTAAGCTACAAGCCAGCACGTGCTTGAGGTGTGCGAGGAAGCTGGAGCACCTGGAGGAAGCCAGCGTAGTCACAGGGGGAATGTGCAAACTCCACACAGACAGCACCTGAGGGCAGGATCGAGGCCAGACAACAACCTCGTAAGGTCATAAGGAATGGGTGTAGAATTAGGCCATTCGGCCCATCTAGTCCACTCCACCATTCAATCATGGCTGACCTATCTCTCCCTCCTCATCCCATTCTCCTGCCTTCTCCCCATAACCTCTGACACCTGTACTAATCAAGAATCTATCTATCTCTGAATTAAAAATATCCACTAACGGCCTCCACAACCTTCTGTGGCAAAGAATTCCATGGATTTACCACTCTGCCAAAATAAATTTCTTCTCATCTTCCTAAAAGAACATCCTTTAATTCTGATTCTAATTACCTCTAGTCCAAGACTATACCAGGAGTGGAAACATCCATTCCACATCCACTCTATCCAAGCCATTCACTATTATGTAGGTTTCAATGAGGTCCCTCCTCATTCTTCTGAAATGCAGTGAGTACAGGCCCCAGTGCCGACAAATAGACAATAGACAATAGGTGCAGGAGGAGGCCATTTGGCCCTTCGAGCCAGCGCCGCCATTCAATGTGATCATGGCTGATCATTCTCAATCAGTACCCCGTTCCTGCGTTCTCCCCGTACCCCTTGACTCCGCTATCTTTAAGAGCTCTATCTAGCTCTCTCTTGAAAGCATTCAGAGAATTGGCCTCCACTGCCTTCTGAGGCAGAGAATTCCACAGATATACAACTCTCTAACTGAAAAGGTTTTTCCTCATCTCAGTTCTAAATGGCCTACCCCATATTCTTAAACTGTGGCCCCTTGTTCTGGACTCCCCCAACATTGGGAACATGTGTCCTGCCTGTAACGTGTCCAACCCCTTAATAATCTTATACGTTTCGATAAGATCTCCTCTCATCCTTCTAAATTCCAGTGTATACAAGCCTAGTCGCTCCAGTCTTTCAACATATGACAGTTCCGCCATTCCGGGAATTAACCTAGTTCATGATAGGTTAACCTACTCATTTCTGAGATCATTGTTGTAAACCTCCTCTGGACCCTCTCCAGTGCCAGCACATCCTTCCTCAGATATAGTGCCCAGAGTTGCTCACAATATTCTCTAGCACTGAGGGAGCAGCTCTGCCAGCTGAGCCATTGTGCCACCCTGGTAGTATTTTGGTTTAACACGTGGCTGTAAAATTGCATCACAATCTCTGCAGAATGCCCTGTCCAGCACTAGATTCCACTGATGTTTCTTTGGTGGGATATTGACCCATGGCTCTCTGACTGAGAATGGAGATATGCTGCGGCTGACTCCAAATGATAAAAAATGCTTTGCACACAACTCACAGTTACTTCTTGCCTGGGCGGACGGAGCCCGCAGCTGGGGCCTGGTCATCGCCACAAAGGCATCTGGAGAGGACCCGACAGCGTTAGTGGAGAGGCCTGTGCGTCGGTTGATAATGGCGCCGATCAATGGACGAGGATGGACACGTGGAATCGAGGACACCGCTGCCGAGGGAAGGAACAAAGGAGGACCTGGTGTGGGGGGTGGGGGGCGGGGAATTGTAACCTTGTAAGCACCCTTCATGGGCGACTATTTGCGTACCTTGTGTATGCAAGCAAAGAAGTTCACTGAGACTTGTCATTTGTGACAATAAAGTATTCAATTCAATTCAATCAACAGCAAACTCTCATAATCTATTGATAACAGGCCTTTTGTTAGAAGATGGCATTCTCTGGAAAGGAGTAGGTTATTTAAAAATATTTTAATTAATTTCTCTGATACAAGTGCACTGACCTCTTGTTCTGCTTTAGCTGCAAGGAGGCACTATCTACAATACCTTTCGCACACGACTGAACTTAGGACATCAGTTTTCACATGGCATGTTTGAGAGCTATTATTCATTTTCAGGGAGACACCACAGCGAACCTGAACTAGATTACATGCTACTCCATGGTTAATGGCGAGAACAAGGTTTTTTGTCTGTCAGTCTGATATTGATTACAGTTGAATTCAGGAAACCCAATACCAAGCACAGCCTTTCACAAGGAAAAGCAAACAAATTGTGGCATTTACTTGAAGAAATACTCACTCCATATTGGACTTTGTTAATGGATTCTGCCTTCAAACAATGAGCTCAAACCATGCTGAGCAAGTCCAAGGATTTCTTAATGTATACAAAGGAGCTGCAGATGCTGGTTTAAACCGAAGATAGGCACAAAATGTCGTAGTAACTCAGAGGAACAGGCAGCACCTCTGGATAGAAGAAATGGCTGATGTTTTGGGTTGAGACCCCAGGGGGGAAAAATCCCCATGGCCGATGTGAGAATTGCATGTCAATGAGAATGTAGACGTTGACTGTGAAATGTGAGGCAGTGGGATTTGGATGGAAATGTGAACTTACAGAATTTAAAAGTAGTCTACTGGATCTGAACACATCTGGGTCTGAACTAGAGTCTCGACCCAAAATGTCACTGATTGCTTCTCTCCAGAGATGCTGCCTGTGAGTTACTCCAGCATTTTGTGTCTATCTTCCGTGTGAACTGGCATCTGCAGTTACTCCCTACACACTTGGTGTGTGAATCAGAATTCTGTGAATGGATAGTTTTTTGAATGGTGTTGGACATTTTTGATGGGGTATATGGTTCAAAATTATGTGAATGGTGGAATTTTTGAATGGGGCATGGGATTTAGAATTATGTGAATAGATCAAGTTTTTCAATGGCAGCTACATTTATACAATTGATCTATATTTATCATATCTAATTTTGTAACATAAATCTGAACCTCAAAATTAAACTAACCCATTCCTCTTGCACATGATCCATCAGACTACATTCCCTCCATACCCGGAGTAGTAGCAGCAGCAAGCAGCAGCAGTAGCAGCAGCAGCAGCAGCAGCAGCAGCAGCAAGCAGCACCAAGCTGTGTTGCTTGGGAAGTATTGTGTGGGGATTGTGTGGGGATAGTAAGGAGTAAGACCTGTGTGATCTCCCGGACTAGTTTCGATCGCCTAGCTTGGGGTCGGAGAGGAATTTCCCGGATTTTTTCCCAAATTGGCCTGGGTTTTTTATCCGGTTTTTCGTCTCTCCCAGGAGATCACTCAGTTCTTTTGGGTGGGCGGTTGGAGCGGTTGGAGCGGTTGGAGCAGCGGCCGGGCGGTAGATTTAGTAACCGAGCGCGGGGCTTTGTTTGGAGAGTATGACTGCCAGGGCAGTTTTTTGTTCTGGGTGTCAGATGTGGGGAATCTGGGAGTCTGATAGTCTTCCAGACATCCACATCTGCGCCAGGTATGATGAGATGGGGCTCCTAAGGGACCGTATTAGGAACCTGGAGCGGCAGATTGATGACCTCCGTCTGATCAGGGAGAGTGAGGAGGTTATAGATAGGAGTTACAGAGAGGTGGTCACTCCTAGACCACGGGAGGTAGACAAGTGGGTCACTGTTAGGGGGGGCAAGGAACAGAGGCAGGGACTAGGGAGTACCCCGGTGGCTGTACCCCTTGGAAATAAGTACTCCTGTTTAAGTACTGTTGGGGGGGACAGCCTACCTGGGGGCAACGACGGTGCCCGGGCCTCTGGCAAGGAGTCCGGCCCTGTTGCTCAGAAGGGTAGGGAAAGGAAGAGGAGAGCAGTAGTAATAGGGGACTCTATAGTGAGGGGGTCAGATAGGCGTTTCTGTGGACGCAGTCGGGAGACCCGGATGGTGGTTTGCCTCCCTGGTGCCGGTGTCCGGGATGTGTCTGAGCGTGTCCAGGATATCCTGAAAGGGGAGGGAGAGGAGCCAGAGGTCGTGGTACATATAGGTACCAACAATATAGGTAGGATAAGGGAAGAGGTCCTGAAAGGAGAATTCAGGGGGCTAGGAAGAGAGTTAAAAAAAGGACTTCCAAAGTAATAATCTCAGGCTTACTGCCTGTGCCACGCGATAGTGAGAATAGGAATGGAGTGAGGTGGAGGATAAATACGTGGCTGAGGAACTGGCGCAGGGAGCAGGGTTTCAAGTTTCTGGATCATTGGGACCTCTATGGGGGAAGTATGACCTGTACAAAAAGGACGGGTTGCATCTGAACCCGAGGGGAACCAATATCCTGGCAGGGAGATTTGCTAAAATAACTGCGGAGACTTTAAACTAGTACGGTTGGGGGGAGGGACTCAAACACAGATAGCTAATAGGCAGTGTGTGAGGCAGGAGGCAGAAAAGGGAAACACTCAGACCCAATATGTAGGAGAGAAAGAAGGGAAAAGAAATAAACTGAGAATAAGAAATGATGGGTCCCTTAAATGTGTATATTTTAATGCTAGGAGCATTGTAAGAAAGGTGGATGAGCTTAGAGCCTGGATTGACATCTGGAAGTATGATGTTGTGGCGATCAGTGAAACATGGTTGCAGGAGGGTTGCGATTGGCAATTAAATATTCCAGGATTTCATTGTTTCAGATGTGATAGAATCGGAGGGGCAAGAGGTGGGGGTGTTGCATTGCTTGTCAGGGAGGATATCACAGCAGTGCTTTGGCAGGACAGACTAGAAGGCTCGATTAAGGAGGCTGTTTGGGTGGAACTCAGAAATGAGAAAGGTTTAGCAACACTTATAGGGGTGTATTATAGACCGCCAAATAGGGAACGAGAATTGGAAAAGCAAATATGTAAGGAGATAGCAGATATTAGTAGTAAGCACAGAGTGGTGATTGTGGGTGATTTCAATTTTCCGTATATAGACTGGGAATCACATTCTGTTAAAGGGCTGGATGGTTTGGAGTTTGTAAAATGTGTGCAGGGTAGTTTTTTGCAGCAATACGTAGAGGTGCCTACCAGAGAAGGGGCAGTGTTGGACCTCCTGTTAGGAAATGAGAAGGGTCAGGTGACGGAGGTATGTGTTGAGGAGCACTTTGGGTCTAGTGATCATAATGCCATTAGTTTCAATATCATTATGGAGAAGGTCAAATCTGGACCAAGGGTTGAGATTTTGGATTGGAGAAAGGCTAATTTTGAGGAGATGAGAAAGGATTTAAAAGGAGTGAAATGGAAATTGTTGTTTTATGAAAAGGATATAATAGAGAAATGGAGGATATTTAAAGGTGAAATTTTGAGAGTACAGAGTCTTTATGTCCCTGTTCGGTGGAAAGGAAAGAATAATAATTTGGAAGAGCCGTGGTTTTCCAGGGAAATTGGACACTTGGTTCGGAAAAAGAGGGAGATATACAATAAATATAAGCGGCAGGGAGTAAATGAGGTTTTTGAGGAATATAAAGAATGTAAAAGGAATCTTAAAAAGGAAATTAGAAAAGCGAAAAAAAGATATGAGGCTGCTTTGGCAAGTAATGTAAAAGTAAACCCCAAGGGGTTCTACAGATATGTCAATAGCAAAAGGATAGTGAGGGATAAAATTGGTCCATTAGAGAGTCAGAGTGGACAGCTATGTGCTGAGCCGGAAGAAATGGGGGAGATATTAAACAATTTCTTTTCTTCGGTATTTACCGAGGAGAAGGATATTGAATTATGTGAGGTAAGCGAAACAAGTAGAGTAGTGATGGAAATTAGGAGGATTAAAGAAGAGGAGGTACGGACACTTTTGAAGAATATAAAAGTGGATAAGTCTCCAGGTCCTGATAGGATATTCCCTAGGACATTGAGGGAAGTTAGTGCAGAAATAGCAGGGGCTATGACGGAAATATTTCAAACGTCATTAGAAACAGGGATGGTGCCGGAAGATTGGCGCATTGCGCATGTTGTGCCTTTGTTTAAAAAAGGTTCTAAAAGTAAACCTAGCAATTATAGACCTATTAGTTTGACGTCTGTGGTGGGAAAATTAATGGAAAAGATACTTAGGGACAATATATATAATTATTTGGATAATCAAGGCCTGATTAGAAACAGTCAACATGGATTTGTGCCTGGAAGGTCATGTTTGACTAATCTTCTTGAATTTTTTGAAGAGGTTACCAGGGAAATTGATAAGGGCAAGGCTGTGGATGTTGTCTATATGGACTTCAGTAAGGCATTTGACAAGGTTCCACATGGAAGGTTGATTAAGAAGGTTAAATCGTTGGGTATTAATAGTGAGGTTGCAAGATGGATTCAACAATGGCTGAATGGGAGATACCAGAGGGTAACGGTTGACAATTGTATGTCAGGTTGGAGGCCAGTGTCTAGTGGAGTGCCCCAAGGATCTGTGTTGGGTCCACTGTTGTTTGTCATTTACATTAATGATCTGGATGATGGTGTGGCAAATTGGATTAGTAAATATGCAGATGATACTAAGATAGGTGGAGTAGTTGATAGTGAGGTAGATTTTCAAAGTCTGCTGAGAGACTTGGGCCTTTTGGAAGGGTGGGCTGAAAGATGGCAGATGGAGTTTAATGCTGATAAGTGTGAGGTGCTGCATTTTGGTAGGACAAATCAAAATAGGACGTACAGGGTAAATGGTAGGGAATTGAGGAATGCAGTGGAACAGAGGGATCTGGGAATAACTGTGCATTGTTCCCTGAAGGTGGAATCTCATGTGGATAGGGTGGTGAAGAAGGCGTTTGGTATGCTTGCCTTTATAAATCAGAGCATCGAGTATAGAAGTTGGGATGTAATGTTGAAATTGTACAGGGCATTGGTGAGGCCGAATCTGGAGTATGGTGTGCAGTTCTGGTCGCCAAATTATAGGAAGGATGTCGACAAAATGGAGAGGGTACAGAGGAGATTTACTAGAATGTTGCCTGGGTTTCAGCACTTAGGCTACAGAGAGAGATTGAATAGGTTGGGTCTTTATTCTTTGGAGCGTAGAAGGTTGAGGGGGGCTTGATAGAGGTTTTTAAAATTTTGAGAGGGACGGACAGAGTTGACGTGGGTAGGCTTTTCCCTTTGAGAGTGGGGAAGATTCCAACAAGGGGACATAGCTTCAGAATTGAGGGACAAAGGTTTAGGGGTAACATGAGGGGGAACTTCTTTACTCAGAGGGTTGTGGCTGTATGGAATGGGCTTCCGGTGGAAGTGGTGGAGGCTGGCTCGATTTTATTATTTAAGAGTAAATTGGATAGGTATATGGATAGGAGGGGATTGGAGGGTTATGGTCTGAGTGCAGGTAGATGAGGCTAGGTCAGGGAGAATGGTCGGCGTGGACTGGTAGGGCCGGACAGGCCTGTTTCCATGCTGTAGTTGTTATATGTTATATGTTATATGTTACCCATGTGCTCATCCTTAGTGTAGGAAGGAACTGCAGATCCTGGTTTAAACTGAAGATAGACACAAAATGCTGGAGTAACACATCGGGACAGACAGCATCTCCAGAGAGAAGGAATGGGTGACATTGCCTCTGCAACATTCCCCAGAGGCTTACCATTTATTGTGTAGGTCCAGCCCTTATTAGACGTCCCAAAAGCAACCCCTCACATTTTTCTGTATTAAATACCATCAACCATTCCTCGGCCCAACTGGCCAATCAATCCAGATCCTGCTGCAATCTTTCATAACCATCTTCACTATCTGCAAAACCACTCACTTTTGTATCATCAGCAAACTTGCTAATCTTGCCCTGTACGTTCTCATCCAAATCAATTACGTAGATGACAAACAGTAACGGCCCCAGCACCAAACCCTGAGGCACACCATTAGTCACAGGCCACCAATCAGAGAAGCAACCTTGCACCATCACCCTCTGCTTCCTTCTATGGAGTCAATTTGCTATCCATTCAGTTTTCTCTCCTTGGAGCCCATGCAATCTAACCTTCCAGAGCAGCCTACCATGCGGAACCTTTTTGAATGCCTTACTGAAATCCATGTACACAACACCAGAGGGGAGAGGACACTAGATCACTGCTACACTTCAATCAAGAACGCATATCGCTCTGTTCCTCGGGCGGCTCTGGGTCTCTCCAATCATTGTTTAGTTCACATTCCGTCCTACAGGCAGAAACTAAAATCTGCTAAACCTGTGGTCAGAACAACAAAAAGGTGGGCGAGTGAGGGCATTGAAAAACTACAGTCTTGCTTTGACTGCACTGATTGGAATGTGTTCAGGGAAGCAACCACAAGCCTCGATGAGTACACAGACACTGTGACATCCTATGTCAGCTTTTGCGAGGACAGTTGCATTCCCACGAAGACTCAGATCTGGTTCAACATAACAAGCCCTGGTTGACAGCAGAACTCCGCCAGTCAAAAGATGAGGCCTACAGGAATGGGGATACAGATCTCTACAGGCAGGCCAAGTACAATCTGAGAAGAGGAATCAGAGCTGCCAAGGAAAGGTACTCTGAGAAGCTGAGGAGCCAGTGTACAGTTAATGACTCCTCTTCAGTTTGGAAGGGCTTGCAAGAAATCACCACCGACAAGAGGAAAACCCCCTCCTTGGACAATCGTCAGCTGACCAACGACCTGAATGAGTTTTATTGCAGGTTCGAGAAACAGAAGCACAATCCTGGGATCCCCTCCCCCCCCCCCTCCCTCCATCATCACTTCACAGTACTCACAGACTTACTGAAGTTTGCAAAGACTGGACCCTTTACTATACACAATGACAATCATACTTTAGTCCAAGACTACAGGAAATATAGATTACATTGAGACAATACACAAGAGTTACTACATTTCCACTAACATTTTGCACAAGTCAAAACTCCAAAGCTGTTAACAATGTAGAGATTTAACTTGACCTTATATCCTATTGCTTTGGTGGCAGCATTGGTTTGGAGTTGCAGGGTTTAGCCTACAATATTTGGTAATAATGTAAAGTTCACAATATCAGGATTATTCTTGCATAGACAACACATTGGTCCACGGCCCCAACTTGAATCTGATTTTATGAATTAATTGGTCATTTTACACTTGGCCTGACATTCCTTATCAAGATTACTAGAAGGGACAACCTGCTCAGCCAATGTTACCTCAAAGTGACTGAGTGTGGTTAACATGGATTGACTTGGAACATTTCCTGAAAGATCAGCACACATGATAACGCAATCAACTGTTATCAGATGTGCAGAGTCTTTTGCCCAGAGTAGGGAAATCGAGAACCAGAGGACATAGGTTCAAGATGAAGGGGAAAAAATGTAATAAGAATCCGAGGGGTAACTTTTTCACAGAAAGGGTGGTGGGCGTATGGAACAAGCTGCCAGAGGAGGTTGTTCAGGCTGGGACTAGCCCATCGTTTAAGAAACAGTTAGACAGGTACATGGATAGGACAGGTTTGGAGGGATGTGGACCAAGCGCAGGCAAGTGGGACTAGTGTAGCTGGGACATTGTTGGCTGGTGTGGGCGAATTGGGCCGAAGGGCTGTTTCCACACTGCATCACTCTATGACTCTATGACTCTGTTAATGAAATTAATTAACTTGACAATCAAGTACATAGTTTGCAGCTGTTCCCATTCCTTATGCAGATACCAAGTAACCCAATCAAGATAACTCAATGTTAAGTGGCTGGAAAATGTAGAGTACTCAGTAATCAAGATCTGGAACTTTCGTAACCTTCCTTTCATTATAAAGTCAAAAGTGAGGATGTCTGCTGTTGATTGCACAATGCTCAATTTCATTTCCTCATTTATTCACTGCACCACAAGCTTTAGAGTTTACCAGCGACAAAACATACTGCAGATACGTGCCGTCTAGTCCATCAGAACATTCCAAATTCAACATCTCAAGCACAAGAACAATAAAGTCAGCAGATGTGTGGGAACCTGACCTGGGATCCATCCTGACTTAGAAATGAATCTCAATTTATTCATAATTTAGTTTCATTTAGAGATGCAGCGTGGAAACAGGCTCTTCGGCCCACCGATTCGGCACTGACCAGCGACCCCCCCACATTAATACTATCCTCCAACACTAGGGCCAATTTACACATTTATACCATCCATTGACCATAAACATGTACGTCTTGGGAATGCGGGAGAAAACTCACGCGGTCACGGGGAGATCATACGAGCTCCATACAGACAGCACCCACAGTCGGGATCGAACCCAGGTCTCCAGTGCTGTAAGTGTTGAAAGGCAGCAACTGTACTGCTGCACCCCATAGATAGACACATAGTGCTGGAGTAACTCAGCAGGTAAGGCAGCATCTCTGGAGAAAAAGGATGGGTGATGTTTCAGGACAAGCTCTTACCTACATAGACTATTATTGTTATTGTTGCACCATTATTGTTTGTTTTTTGTGTGTACATATGAGTGCATATGTGTGTATGTATATATTATGAATATGATCTGTATATATGTGTATTTGTGAGTACGTGTATATATACACACTGATGTTTTAATTTCTTGTTTATTGTATTGTTTACAGTGTACTATGTCAGGGGGGAAGGAATAGCAGTTGAAATTTAACTCATACAAGTGTGATTTGATGCGTTTTGGGAAGTTGAATCAGGGCTGGCCAAATCTATTGCAGGATTGTAAAGAGTGCTGTACCTCGGTGTACAATTACATAGTTCCATGAAAATGACATGATAGTTTGATAGGGCAGTGGAGGGAGTATATGTCTGAAGAATGGCCTCGACCCGAAATGTCACCCATTCCTTGTCTCCAGAGATGCTGCCTGTCCCGCTGAGTTCCTCTAGCTTTTTGTGTCTATCATCGGTATAAACCAGCATCTGCAGTTCCTTCCCACACAGAGTATATGTCATGCCTTGTTTCATCGGCCATGGCACAGAGGACTGGAGTTGGGATGTCATGTTACAGTTGTACAGAATGTTGAATTGGCAACCATTAATCTGTCTAGGGCCTCAGCTGACTTGTTGAACAAAACACTCTAAAACAAGGTCTGAGCTCTGAAAAGAAGAAAATCAAGTTGCCACTCATCCAAGGACTGAATAACAAAACACATCTTATTTTTCTTTATCTGGCTTGAGAACTCTAAACATTGATCTAATTTGCTTTATAGTGGAGTCCCTTTATAAAATGGCCATCCACAGACATCCATCCTGTGTCCACACTGTTTCCCAAGGGCACCTCACCTATTTTAGCTCTGCTCTCAACAAGTATCAATCGCATTATCCATCTCTCTATCTATCAATCTCTCTCTATCTCAATATATCTCTCTCTATCTCCCTATCTCTCTCCATCTATTTATCTCTCCATCTCCCATGCCTCAGCTCTATCTCTCTATCTCTCATCTCTTTCATTTTTGCAAAGTGAAATCATTAATCAGTCTGATAACACTGTGGGTGACTGAATGATATCAGAGCATCAGTCCCTGACGCATACCCCACTGGTCACAGGCTTCCAATCTAAATAGACAACCCTCCACTACCACTCTCTAACTCCTATCACCAAGCCAACTTTGTGTCCAATTGACTAGCCCACCCTGGATCCCATGTGTTCCAACCTAATGGACCAGCCACCCATGTGGGACCTTGCTGAAGGGTGGCATGGTGGCGTAGTAGTAGGGCCACTACTTTACAGCGCTAGAGACCCGGGTTCAATCCTGACTGCAGGTGGTTTTCTATATGGAGTTTGTACGTTCTCCCCGTGACCTGCGTAGGTTTTCTCCAAGGTCTTCAGTTTCCACCTACACTCCAAAGACGTACAGGTTTGTACGTTAATTGGCTTGGTATAAAAGGTACAATTGCCAGTGTGTGTAGGGCAGTGTTAATGTGCGGGGATCACTGGTTGGTGCAGACATGGTGGGCCGTAGGGCCTGTTTCCTCGCTGTATCTCTAACCTAAACTAAACATAGACAATATCTATCACCCAATTACATACTGGGTAATTTACAGCAGTCAATTAACCAACCAACTCGCATGTCTTTGGGATATAGGAAGAAACCGGAGCATTTGGTGGAAATCCACAGGGTCGTTGGGAGAGCATGAAGATGATACAAGCAGCACGCGAGATCAGGATTGAATCCAGGTTGCTGTAACAGAGAGACAACAATTCGGCCAGCTGCCTCAATGTACTGCCTTTTTAAAACAAAATTCAAAATAAAGCTGTGTCTGCATTGTCTAAGCACGAGCTCTCAGGGCAGATTTAGTTCAGTTCAGTTTAGTTTGGTTTAGTTTAGTTTAGTTTAGTTTAGAGATACAGTGCGGAAACAGGCTTTTCGGCTGACCAAGTTTGCGTCGACCAATGATCCTTTTACTTTGACACTATCCCACACACACTAGGGACAATTTACAAGCCAATTAACCTGCAAAACTGTACGTCTTTGGAGTGTGGAAGGAAGCCGGAGCACCCGGAGAAGACCCACACGGTCACCCAACATACAAACTCCGTACAGACTGCACCCATAGTCAGGATTGAACCCGGGTGTCTGGTTGTATAAGGCAGCAAGTCTACTGCTGCCACCCCTAAGTATAGATATAGGGGAAGATAAAGCAGCCTGAAAACCGTGACCACCAGATTCAAGAACAGCCTCTTCGCAGCAACCATCAGGCTCTTCCTTACCAACTATCACAGATGCAGCATAGAAAGCATACTATCAGGTTACGTCACAGCTTGGTTGAGGAATAGCTCTGCCCAAGACCACGAGAAATGACAGAGAGATGTGGATGTAGCCCAGTCCATCACACAGACCAGTCTGTCCACCATTGTCTCCATTTACACTTTCTACTGCCTCAGGAAGGCAGCTAACATAGTCAAGGGCCTTTCTCACACACTTGTATTTATGTATACAGCAGCAAAAACAATGCTGTTCACCATAGCTTGGTGCACATCACAATAACAAACCTCAAGCTAAACCTTAAATGGTGAATTGTTGTCTAAATGGAGAGAGACTAAATGAGTGAAGTTCAGATGGGATCTGAGTGTTCAAGTGCATGCATCAAAATAAGTCAGCAACAGGCCCAATAACCAGTGAAAATAATGCAGTCTTTACTGCAAAAGGGATGGAGTTGAAGAATAGGGAGGTTTTATTACAATTATGCAGGATGATAGTGAGTCCATAACTGGAATACTGCACACAGTTTTAACATTAAAAAAACGGTATAAGAGCATTGGATGCAGACCGGATGAAATTCACCAGATTAAGTCAAGAGATGAAAATCTTTTCCCATCAAGAGCGATAAACAGTTTAGGTCTGCATTCCTTGGAGTTTAGAAAATGGTGAGTGACTTTATTCACAAATGCAATACCTTTGAGGGCTTTTCATGATAGATGTTGAGATGTTTCACTGGTGGGAAAGTCTAAAAACAATGGGATACAACTACAGAATAAGGGACCAGTTGTTTAAAACTGCGGTGCCTAAAAATTATTTCTATCAGAAGGGAGTGAATCGCTGGAATTCTGTGCCCAGTGGTGGTAGTGGCTAAGGCATTAGATATGCTTAAGAACAGATAGAGAAATCTTTGAATAATTCAAACAATTGAGGTTTATGGGGTAATGGAACAGAGGAGATGTATTCTACTCCTGCTATATTTTCTTGTGTTCTTGAAGGTTACCCTCATAAATAAAGTTAGAACTTAGAAACGTAGGAAATAGGTGCAGGAGGAGGCTATTTGTCGCTTCGAGCTAGCACCGCCATTCATTGTGATCATGGCTGATCATCTACAATTAGTAACCTGTGCCTGCCTTCTCCCCCATATCCCTTGATTCCACTAGCCCCTAGAGCTCTATCTAACTCTCTTTTAAACTTGCAACCAACATTTCAAACAGAGGGGCCTCACAGTCGCACAGCAGTAGAGTTGCTTCCTTGCAGTATCTGTGACTCAGGTTTGATCCAGACTATGGGTGCTGTCTGTACCAACTTTGTATGTTCTCTCTGTGACCACGTGGGTTTTCTTCTGGTGTTCCAGTTTCCTCCCAAATACCAAAGACCTGCAGGTTTGTAGGTTAATTGGCATCTGTAAATTGTCCCTTGTGCATTGGATAAAACTGGGTAGGCGGCATAGTGATGCAAGGCGTGACACGGAGGCGCAGTGGTAGAGTTGCTGCCTTACAGAGCCAGAGACCAGGGTTTGATCCTGACCACGGATGTATGTATGGAGTTTGTACTTTCTCCCTGTGACCTGCGTGGGTTTACTTCGGAGGTTCCAGCTTCCTCCCACACTCCAAAGACGTACAGGTTTGCAGGTTAATTGGCCCCACGTGTGTGTAGGATAGTGTTAGTGTGCAGGGATCACTGGTCAGTGCAGATTCGATGGGCCGAAAGGACTGTTTCCATGCTGTACCTCCAAACCAAACTAAACTAAGGAGCTGAGACCAACTGGTCAGTGATCATCATATTGAATGGTGGGTCAAGTTTAGTGACTACTCCATGGGGCTGACAGCCTACTACTGTTCTATTTCCTCGTGTTCTTGATGGTTCCCTTATGGAGGCAACTAGAACTTGGAGGCCAAGGTTTCAAACTGAGGAGAATTTTATTATTTTTTTCTCTAAGAAGATAATGAATCATGGAAATTTTCAACTGCAGAGAGTGTTGATTCATTATGTTACTGGGAAGGATGGATTTGTTTCATTGGGAAGCTGTGGGTTATTGGCTACAGGCAAGAATGGGAAGTTGTGGTCAAGTGTAGATCAGTCATGACCTAATTGAGCTGCAGAACAGACTTTACCTATGGCCAACAAATGCTTCATTGTTCTTGTGATCTCTACAACTAACCATGACAATCATTGCACTCTGACTTGTCTATGATTGCACTCACGTATGGTGTGTTATGACTGGATAGCATGCAAAACATAGTATTTCACCATCTTTTGATACACATTACAATAATAAACTAAATTAAACTAAACTAAACTTTAGGGAGAAGGAAGCAGAATAAAGTGGCCTAGATCAGTGGATGAGTAATATGGACTAAAACATTGGTATGGACTAGTTCTGCCAGAGACTTGTGGGCCTATTCCTGCTTCTCCTTTCTTGTGTTCAAGTATTTGATGTCTCTTGCTTACTGTGGACACTGATCTGAGTTATAACTTCTGTAACAAAAGTGAATTAGTTTAGCACTATCCAAGCAAAATTATAAGCATTTTCAAAAGTGCAGACTTAAATCTGGTGTTGTGAGAGGGAAACACAGACATCTTTAGATTGATTGAAATGATTTTGGTTAAGAATTAAATTAAATTGAATAGAAATTAACATTTTGACTTTAGACTTCAGAGGAAACAGGCCCTTCGGCCCATCGAATTCTCACTGACTCCCCGTACACACATCAACGACAATTTACAATTTTACCAACGCCAATTAACCTAAAAACCTATACTTCTTGGAGATGTGGGAGGAAACCGGAGCACCTAGAGAAAATCAACACTGTCACAGCGAGAACATACAAACATCGTAGAGACAGCACTGGTAGTTAGGATCAATCCGAGTCTCTGCTGCTGTCGGCAGCAACTCTACCGTTCCGACACTGAGGATATCTCGAATTACAAAAGCAACATTTTGGGCTCATCACCAACCATGTGCATTCTTTATATGGTACGTTAATATGGCGTTTATTGCATTGAAACAGGCCCACAAGCTTGCCCTGTCATTCAATACAATCCCTTAGTCATTCCTGATCTGATTTAATTGGTGAGCACGCAAACGAAAGCTTTTCACTATATCGCAATGCAAGTGCCAATAATAAACCAATACCAATGCTATTGTGTACGTTCTCCCCATATCTGATAGATAGGTCCTTACTAAACGTGTAGACACCAGTGTCGTCTATATCCACCACTATGCGCTGCACAGTTTCAATGTCCAAACTAGCTTCCAATATAACTTCTTCACAGAATACCATTTTGAGTTGAAAGATACAACATGGAAACATGCCCTTCAGCCCAGCATATTGACCATCCAGTCACCCCATCACACTAGTTCAATGTTGTCCCACTTTCTTGTCCATTCTCTACACAAGCTAGGGGGAATTTACAGAGGTCAATTAACCAACAACCCCACACATCTGTGGAATGTGGGAGAAACCCAGAGCACCTGGAGGGAGCCCAGGTGGTCACAGGACGAACGAGCAATATCTACACAGACAGCACCCGAGGTCAGGATCTAACACAGGTCTCTGGTGCTGTGAGGCCGCAGCTCTACCAGCTGTGTACTGTGTTTGGTTTCCTTCTTTTTGTTCTGCATTAGAATGATTCAAGTCAGGATATGCAATTGGATTTATGGGTCTCCTGAACCATAGAATAACGTTAGGAGCAGTTAGCAGCATAAGAATGGAGCGTTATCTGAAACGTAATTACAGTTCTAGGCAACTACGCCCTGCCATATGTTATCTATTCCATTCGCTATAGCGTGCGAAAAAAACAAAGTGCTGGAGTAACTCAGCAGGTCAGGCAACATCTCTGGGGCACATTGATGGACACTTTTTCAGATTGGGATCTTACTTTAGACTGACTATAGTGGGGATAGGAAGCTGGAAGGGAGATGGGGAGGGGGCAGACAAAGCCCGGCAAGTGATAGGGAACTAAAGGTGGGGAGGGGGTGGGGTTAATTGGCAGATGGGTGGATAAAGGCTATAGATGAAAATGAAATGTGTAGGATGGAACCGAAGATAGACACAAAATGCTGGAGTTACTCAGCAGGACAGGCAATATCTCTGGGGAGAAGGAATGGTGACATTTAGAGTCGAGAGCCTTCTTCAGACTGTCAGGGAAGAGGGAGACACACAGATAAGGAAGTGTTAGGTGTGAAAATAGGACAACGGGAATGGTGATCAGGGAAAATGTAGAATAGATCATTGTTAGCTGGGAGAAGGTAACAACAAAGCAGACAGAGATAAAATGTAGTCGGAGACAGTAAGACTAGTGGGAGGACTGGGAAGGGGCAGGGATGGAGAGAGAGAGAGGGAAAGCAAGCGTTACTGGAAGTTAGAGAAGTCAATGTTCGTACCGCTGGGGTGAAAGCTGCCCAAGCGAAATATGACTTGCTGTTCCTCCAATTTGCCCTGGGCCTCACTTTGACAATGGAAGCCCAGGACAAAATGGTCAGTGTGGGAATAGGAGGGGGAGTTAAAGTGTTTAGCAACCGGGACACCAGGTAGGTTTAGGCAGACTGAGCGGAGGCGAAATAAATCGCCCAGCCTGGCTTGGTCTCGCCGATGTAGAGAGGTTGCCACCTGGAAAAGCGGATACAGTCGATGAGGAGGTGCAAATGACCTCTCTCCCCCCCCTGAAAAGACCGTTGGGATCCTTGGATGGAGTCGAGTTGGGGGGGGGGGGGGGGAATAAAGACAGGTGCTTCACGTTGATTTCTTGCTCAGGGTTCGCAATTTGCAATTATTGTATCCTTGCCTCAGACATTTTGTATTTTCATCTCTGGCCTTTGCCCGATGATCTACCGATTAAATTAACTTCCCTTCACCTGTATCAATCTATCACTTGCCAGGCTTCGTCCTGCTTCCACCTCGCTTCCAGCTATCTCCCCCGTCTGCCGTCACCTATCCCTTTTCTCCGGAGATGCTGCTCGACCCGTTGAGTTAGTCCAGCACTTTGTGTCTGTCGTCGCTTATCCATGCTCTCCGGAGTTGCTACCTGCCTGCTGAGTTTGGATCTTATAGAAACTTACAAAATTCTTAAGGGGTTGGACAGGCTAGATGCAGGAAGATTGATCCCAATGTTGGGGAAGTTCAGAACAAGGGGTCAATAGACAATAGACAATAGACAATAGGTGCAGGAGTAGGCCATTCAGCCCTTCGAGCCAGCACCGCCATTCAATGCGATCATGGCTGATCACTCTCAATCAGTACCCCGTTCCTGCCTTCTCCCCATACCCCCTCACTCCGCTATCCTTAAGAGCTCTATCCAGCTCTCTCTTGAAAGCATCAAGTTTAAGGATAAGGGAGGTCTTTTACGACCGAGATGAGAAAGTTTTTTTTCACACAGAGAGTGGTGAGTCAGTGGAATTCCCTGCCACAGAAGGTAGTTGAGGCCAGTTCATTGGATATATTTAAGAGGGAGTTAGATGTGGCCCTTGTGGTTAAAGGGATCAGAGGGTATGGAGAGAAGGGAGGTACAGGATACTGAGCTGGATGATCACCCATGATCATATTGAATGGCGGTGCTGGCTCGAAGGGCCGAATGGCCTACTCCTGCACCTATTTTCTATATTTCAATGGTTCTGAGTTCTACCAGTGTCTTTCTTTATTGTAAATCGGCATCTGCACCTCCTCGTCTCTCCATTGCAGTGAATTGTTCGTGCTGGTCCAATGACCTCGCTCGACAACCGGTGACGATGAGTGTTATTTTTACTCTGATTGCATGGTGAGGTCCTGCTTTGATGGACTGTTGGTGAGGTTTGGCTCAGTCGCTGCACTTGACTGTAAGAGGCCGTGCGCGGAATGGTTCTGTTCCTCTTGCTGAGTTTCTTCCGCGTACAAGGGGCTCTAGCCGGTAAGTTAACGATTCTCGTTTTATTCGCTACTGGCTAAAGTTTCTTGACTTTTTCTCAATCTGGACAGGAGGCGACTCGGTTTAAAAAGCGCGCATTACACATTCAGCCTGAGGTTCATGCGAACGTTAAAAGGGTTTAATCACCCTGTTTCAGGACATTCCAGACTAGATTTTCTGCTTTGATTTGCACCATACCCGGTTTCCTTTGTGTAAGAAGGAACTACAGATGCAAAATCAGTAAAAGATCAACACACACTCTGCATTTTGTTATTGACTGAGCGATAACTCCAAACGTGCAGTCGTCACGTTTACGTTGTGTTTAAATGATCTGGATAAGGGGATTGAAGGTTTTGTGACCAAATTTGCAGATGATCATAAAATAGATGGCACCTATTTTAGGCAATGCAGAGGAAGCAAGGACTAGGACAGATTAGGAGAGTGGGCAGAGAAGTGGCAGATGACATTCAGTATGGCAAAGTGTGGAGTTATGCATTTTGGTAATAAGAATAAAGGCGCAGATTATTTTCCAAATTGAGAAGTAATCTAGAAATCGGAGGCGCACAGTGACATGGGGGTGCTGGTGCAGGGCACCCAAAAAGTGAATTTGCAAATTGAATCAGTCGTCAGGAATGCAATTTCGATGCTAGTATTTATGTCAAGGGAACTGGAATACAAAAACAGAGATGTCATTCTGTGGCTCTAAAAGCGCTGTGTGCAAATTTGGGCCCCCAATCTGAGGAAGGATGTGCTGGCTCTGGAGAGGGTCCAGAGGAGGTTTACAAGAATGATTCCATGAATGAGTGAGTGGGTTAACATATGATGATCGTTTGGCAACACTGGGCCTCTACTCGCTGGAGTTGAGAAGGTTGAGGGAGGAACCTCATTGAACCTTACAGAATAATGAAAAACACAGATGGAGTGGATGTGGAAAGGATGTTTCCACTGGTGGGAGAGTCTAGGACCAGAGGTCATTGCCTCGGAATTAAAGGGTGCTCTTTTAGAAAGAAGGTGAGGAGGAACCTCTTTAGTCAGAGGGTAGTTAATCTGTGGAACTAATTGCCGCAGGGCTGTGGAGGCCAAGTTGGTAGATATTTTTAAGGCAGCGATTGACAAATTCTTGATTAGAATGGGTGTCAAGGGTTATGGAGGTGAAGGCAGGAAAATGGGATTAGGAGGCAAAGATCAGTCATGATCAAATGGTGTCGTGGACTCGATGGGCCGAATGGCCTAATTCTACTCCTGTAACGTGCACTTGTTATTGGTAAGAGGGGAAGTGAAACCTTAGTTTTACGAACATTTCCCCATCTTTTCACATTTACTTTGAGTCATGCAGCAGGAAAACATGCACCTCGGCCAAACTCATCCATGCTGACCAAGATGCCCCATCTAAGGTACTCCAATTTGCCCGCATTAAGCTGATTTTGTTCTCAAACATTCCTTTTTTATATGTATTTTTTCACATATATATATATAGTGTGCAGTGAAAGAATATATATAAGCTGATTTCGTTCTCAAACATTCCTTTATATATATATTCTTTCACTGCACACCATATATATATATCTATCTATCTATCTATATACTATTAAAACTCAGATGTTGTGTATATATATATATATAACACTGATGTCGGCTGAATACGGCAATTCCGGCAAAACGGTGAACCGTAGCGCCACGATTTTTATACCGCCTTAATCAGCATGCGGTTCGCTGCTGGAAAATGATATTTTTATTTAATTCGGACGCATATTTTTTAAGTTACAGAGGTTTAAAAGTGCTGCCCCCCCTGATTTATCGAAGTTTTGACAGAAGGGGGGAGCTGCGGTGCGGATTGTGATGTCACAATGCCCCTGTGAGATGGACTCGAGCTGACCCCCCTTCCCCCCCACCCCAGCGGTATTCAGCGTGTGACGTCACAATGCCCCTGTGCTACATTGTTGCGAAGAGCTGTCAAGTCAAGTCCATTTTATTTGTACAGCACATTTAAAAACAACCCACGTTGACCAAAGTGCTGTACATCTGATTAGGTACTAAGGAAAAAAATGAAACATACAGTAGCACGCAAACAGTTCACAGCGCCTCCTCAATGAGCCTCAGACGCTAGGGAGTAGAAATAGGTTTTGAGCCTGGACTTAAAGGAGTCGATGGAGGGGGGCAGTTCTGATGGGGAGAGGGATGCTCTTTCCACCCTCCCCCTCTCCTCCCTCCCCCCTCCCCCCCTCCCCCCCCTTTCCGCCCTCCCCTTCCCCCCCTCCCTCCCCCTCCTCCCTCCTCCCCTCCCTCCCCCTTCCCTCCCTCCCCTCCTCCCGGTTACAATGGAATCCCTACGAGGACGGGCCCAACGGGGAAAGTGGGGTACTGGGAAAAGGGGAGAGCCCCCTCCCTCCCCCCTTCCCCCTCCCTCCCCCCCTCCCTCCCCCTACCCCCTCACTCCCCCCCTTCCCCCCTCCCCTCCCCCCCCTCCCCTCCCCCTCCCCTCCTCCCTCCACACCTCCCTCCTCCCTCCCTCCCCCTTCCCTCCCTCCCCTCCTCCCGGTTACAATGGAAACCCTACGAGGACGGGCCCAACGGGGAAAGAGGGGTACTGGGTAAAGGGGAGGTCCCCCTCCTCCCCCCTTCCCCTCCCCCTCCCTCCCCCTACCCCCCCTCCCTCCCTCCCCTCTCCCTCCCCCTACCCCCTCCCCTCCCCCCTCCTTCCCCATCTCCCTCCACACCTCCCTCCTCCCTCCACACCTCCCTCCTCCCTCCCTCCCCCTTCCCTCCCTCCCGTCCTCCCGGTTACAATGGAAACCCTACGAGGACAGGCCCAACGGGGAAAGAGGGGAACTGGGAAAAGGGGAGGTCCCCCTCCTTCCCCCCTTCCCCCCTCCCCTCCCCTCCCAAACAGTTCACAGTACCTCCTCAATTAGCCTCAAAAGCTAGGGAGTAGAAATAGGTTTTGAGCCTGGACTTAAAGGAGTCGATGGAGGAGGCAGTTCTGATGGGGAGAGGGATGCTCTTTCAACCCTCCCCCCCTCCCCCCTTTCCGCCCTCCCCTTTCCCCCCCTCCCTCCCCTCCTCCCTCCTCCCTCCCTCCCTCCCCTCCCCCTCCTCCCGGTTACAATGGAAACCCTACAAGGACGGGCACAACGGGGAAAGAGGGGTACTGGGAAAAGGGGAGGTCCTCCTCCCTCCCCCCAACCCTCTCCCCTTCCCCCCTCCCCCTTCCCCCCCTCCCCTCCCTCCCTCCCGCCTCCCTCCCCCCTACCCCCTCCCTCCCCTCTCCCTCCCCCCTCCCCTCCCCCCTCCCATCCCACAACGGGTAAAGAGGGGTACTGTGAAAACAGGTGGTCCCCCTCCCCCCTCCCTCCCCGCCTCCCGGTTACAATGGAAACCCTACGAGGACGGGCCCAACGGGCCCACTTGGTCTAGTATACTATTAAAACTCATATCTTGTATCTATATATATATATCCCACTGATGTCGGCTGAAGACGGCAATTCCGGCAAAACGGTGAACCTTAGCGCCACGATTTTTGTACCGCCTTAATCAGCATGCGGTTCGCTGCTGGAAAATTATATTTTTATTTAATTCGGACGCATATTTTTTAAGTTACAGAGGTTTAAAAGTGCTGCCCCCACTGATTTATCGAAGTTTTGACAGAAGGGGGGCGCTGCGGTGCGGATTGTGATGTCACAATGCCCCTGTGAGATGGACTCGAGCTGACCCCCCTTCCCCCCCCCCCCAGCGGTATTCAGCGTGTGACGTCACAATGCCCCTGTGCTACATTGTTGCGAAGAGCTGTCAAGTCAAGTCCATTTTATTTGTACAGCACATTTAAAAACAACCCACGTTGACCAAAGTGCTGTACATCTGATTAGCGCCTCCTCAATGAGCCTCAAACGCTAGGGAGTAGAAATAGGTTTTGAGCATGGACTTCAAGGAGTCGATGGAGGGGGCAGTTCTGATGGGGAGAGGAATGCTCTTTCCACCCTCCCCCTCTCTCCCTCCCCCCTCCCCCCTCCCCCCTTTCCCCCCTCCCCCCCTTTCCGCCCTCCCCTTCCACCCTCCCCTCCCCTCCCCCTTCCCTCCCCCCACTCCCCTTCCCCCTTCCCCCTCCCCTCCTCCCTCCACACCTCCCTCCTCCCCCCCTCCCCCTTCCCTCCCTCCCCTTCTCCCGGTTACAATGTAAACCCTACGAGGACGGGCACAATGGGGAAAGAGGGGTACTGGGAAAAGGGGAGGTCCCCCTCCCTCCGCCCTTCCCCTCCCCCTCCCTCCCCCTCCCCCTCTCTCCCTCCCCCTCCCCCTCTCTCCCTCCCCCCTTCCCCCCTCCCCTTCCCCCCCTCCCCTCCCCTACCCCCTCCCTCCCCCTCCCCTCCTCCCTCCACACCTCTCTCCCTCCCCCTTCCCTCCCTCCCCTCCTCCCGGTTACAATGGAAACCCTACGAGGACGGGCCCAACGGGCACACTTGAGATGGGTGCTACAGTGAGAAGCACTATGTGACCGCGAATGTTTCAAAACAAGCACTTAAAAAGCACTTATCTCTTTTTAAAGTATATTTTTTTATTGCAAGTCACTTAACATACACAGATCAGCATTGGGCCCATATGCTCGTGGGCCACCGGGGCAAGTGTTTCGAAAAAAGCACTGAGAGTGTGTATGGGGAGAGAGAGAATGGGGGGGGGGGTCTGTGAATGGGGACTGGGGACAACAGGGGTCGTTGCGGAGGGGGCTTGGTGGTGGGGGAAAGAGGGGTACTGGGAAAAGGGGAGGTCCCACTTCCCCCATCAACCCCTTCCTCCCCCCTCCTTCCCACCTCCATCCCCACTCCCTCCCCCCCCTCCCTCCCCCCTCAATCCCAACCTCCATCACCACTCAGCCCCTAACTCCCCCCTCCCTCCTTCCCTCCATCCCACCCTCCCCCACTCCCTCCCCCCTCCCTCCACCATTCCATCCCTCTCCCCCCTCCCCCCTCCTTCCACCATCCCTCCACCCCTCCCGGTTACAATGGAAACCCTACAGGGACGGGCCCAACGGGGAAAGAGGGGTACTGGGAAAAGGGGAGATCCCCCTCCCTCCCTCCCCCCTCACTCCCCCTTACCTCCCCCCTACCCCCCTCCCTCCCCTCTCCCTCCCTCCTCCCCCTTCCCCCCTCCCCCCCTCCCCTCCCCCTCCCCTCCCCTCCTCCCTCCACACCTCCCTCCTCCCTCCCTCCCCCTCCCCTCCCTCCCCTCCTCCCGGTTACAATGGAAACCCTACGAGCACGGGCCCAATGGGGAAAGAGGGGTACTGGGAAAAGGGGAGGTCCCCCTCCCTCCCCCCTCACTCCCTTCTCCCTCCCCCCCTCCCTCCCCCTCCCCTTCCCCCCTCCCTCCCCTTCCCCCCTCCCCCTCCCCCCTACCCCCTTCCCTCACCTCTCCCTCCCTCCCTTCCTCCCTCCCCTCCCCCCCTCCCTCCCCCACCCCTCCCCCCTCCACACCTCCCTACTCCCTCCCTCCCCCTTCCCTACCCCCACTCCCCTCCCGGTTACAATGGAAACCCTACGAGGACGGGCCCAACGGGCACACTTCTTCTAGTATACTACTAAAACTCAGATGTTGTGTATATATATATATATAACACTGATGTCGGCTGAATACGGCAATTCCGGCAAAACGGTGAACCGTAGCGCCACGATTTTTGTACCGCCTTAATCAGCATGCGGTTCGCTGCTGGAAAATGATTTTTTTATTTAATTCGGACGCGTATTTTTTAAGTTACAGAGGTCTAAAGGCGCTGCCCCCCATCATTTATCGAAGTTTTGACAGAAGGGGGGCGCTGCGGTCCGGAATTGCTAAGTACGCATGCGCGGAATCTCCACACTCAGTACTCAACACGCATGCGCGGAATATCCTCACACGCACAAAAACAATGGACGCCGTTAGCGGAGCAACCCCGCGATCACCGGCACACCACTCCTCTCTCCCCTTGCTTCTCTCCTCTCTCCAAAAACCGGGAGAACATCTCCCCGCAAAACAACCCCCCCTCCCAACTCACTCTCTCCCCCCTCAACAAATACCGCAACATCTGTCATCACAAAACGGGTAAGAGTAGGGCTGGGGGAGGAGAGAATGGGGGGAGTGGGGACGGGCCCAAAGGGCCCGCTTCCAACGGGCACACTCGTTCTAGTATATATATATATATATATATATATATATATATAGTGTTGCTGAAAGTAAAAATTTTATTGTTCTGTCTGGAACACATGATAATGAAACACTTGATTCTTGATTAGGTACACGTGACAATAAACTAATCTAAACTATGCATGTATCTGCCCGAATGTCTTTTAAATGTTGTTACTGTATCTGCCTCAGCTACTTTCTCTGGCAGATTAGTTTCCCATTGGGTTCTTGTTAAATCTCTTCCCTGACAATAGAATTCCAGTTTCCAGTTTAGTTTATGGTCATGTGCACTGAGGTACAGTGAAAAACATTTGTTGCATGCAAACCAGTCAACAGAAAGAAAATATATGATTACAATCAATCCAATCACAGTGTATAGATGCATAATAAGGAAATAATGTTTAGTGCAAGGTAAAGCCAGTAAAGTCTGATCAAGGATAGTCCGAGGGTCACCAAAGAGGTAGATAGTAGTTCAGCACTGCTCTCTGGTTGTGGTAGGATGATTCAGTTGCCTGATAACAGCTGGGATGAAACTGTCCCTGAATCTGGTGGTGTGCGTTTTCACACTTATGTACCATTTGCCTGAAGGGAGAGTGGAGAAGAGGGAGTGGCCAGGGTATGATTCATCCATGATTATGTTGCTGGCCTTGCTGAGGCAGCGGGAGGTGTAAACAGAGTCAATAGAAGGGAGTCAGGAGGAATGGATGGGTAGTGGAAAGTAAATAAACATTCACTTCCTGGTTCTGATCATGTCCAACCCACTCTTCGAGGTAATACCCTCTAATCCAGGCAGCATTCTGGAGGCAGGTAAATATTTGAGGAACTGGGAACTAAGGGCTGTGGTAAACTGGCAGAGAGAGAGAAAGAAAGCTTTGGATAAATTAACTGTGACCATATTGAATGATGGTTCATGCTTAAGGGGCATAGTGGTCATCTCCAGCTCCTATTTTCTTGTGCTGATGATCTGCGCTGATTAACACAGTCACGTTTCTACTTGGAATAATTATAGTAGATATCGCATATGGTATCGCCCTTCCTCACACAGCATCTGCCATTCCTTCTGCCACACTAAATTATCATATTGGAACCAATTTGACACTTGGGTGTCTGAATGCATTTCGCAAAACCGAATAATGTCCCAGCCCTACATGTCACCCGTCCATGTTCTCCAGGGATGCGGCCTGATCCTTTGAGCTGCTCCAGAACATTTTGCCTTTTCTAATAATGGTCTCCCTGCACACTCAAACGTACCCCCCCCCCTCGTTTGGCCATTTATAATATCAAAGTAATGCAAAAGTGGAAGTTAAAATAGAAAGGAGATAAGGAAGAATTTCTTTAGTCAGAGGGTGGTGAATCTGTGGGATTAATTGCCACTGGTGGCTGTAGAGGCCAAGTCATTGGGTATGTCAAAGCGGAGATTGACAAATGTTTGATTAGTTAGGTTTAGTTTTTAGTTTAGAAAAACAGCACGGAAAAAGGCCCTTCGGCCCTACGAATCTGTGCTGACCAGCAATCCCCGCACATTAACGCTACCTACACACACTGGGGAAAATTTACACTTGTACAAAGGCAATTAACCTACAAACCTGCACCTCTTTGGAGTGTGGGAGGAAACCGAAGAACTCGGAGAAAACCCACGAGGTCACGGAGAAAACGTACAAACTCCGTACAGACAGCAGCTGTAGTTGGGATCGAACCCGGGTCTCCAGCGCTGCATGTGCTGTAAGGCAGCAACACTACCGCTGCGCCACTGTGCTGCCAGATTAGTAAGAATGTCAAAGGTCACAGGGAGAAGATAGGATAATGGGGTTGAGAGGGAATGATAGGTCAGCCATTAATAAATGGTGGCGTAGACTCGATGGGCTGAACAACCTAATTCTGCTCCTATGACTTTTGAAGTTACGAATAGTTAGTACCAAGTGCTCATGAACATGAGGGATACTCTTTTTTTCTCCCCAGACTGGTGTGGCTGGAACCAAAATTCACAGTTTAAAAATAAGGGTTCAAACATTCTTATGGCACCAAAACACAGTGACAATTGTGTATTGCCGCGGTTAGGTCTGCCATATGATTTTACCGAGTTGTATGTGAAACAAAGCATTTCGCTGTACCTAGGTGCATGTGAAAATAAATATCAATGAATCACTGAATTCAGTGTAGTAATGAAATGAGATCTTTTCACCCAGAGGGTAATTAGTCTTTCAAATTCTCTGCCCAAGAAGGCTGTGGGCATTCAGTCAATCAGGTGCTTGAGGCAGGGATAGGAAGATGCTTGGATACAAAAGGAATCGTAGGTTAGTTCGGAAAAATGGTGTTCTGCTACAGGATCAGTTATGATCTTATAGAATATCAGTGATTGGGGACAAAGGATGAATGGCACCCTTTAGCTTGTGTTATGTTTGTTCACACTCCACAAGAGAGTCAAGAAGGAGAGAGAGTCAAGAGTGTTCAATTGTCATGTTATGACTACAAAACAATGAAATGCTTGCAGCAGCATAGCAGACCTGTAAGACAATACAAACAGATAACATACTAAAAGTTCAGTAAATTGATAATTCCAATACTTATGCAAATACACCTTGAATACCTAGTTCAGCCAAAGACAGTCCATTGGTCTGCAAGGTCCAACTTGACACATTACCTTCCCATGCTCACCAGCGATGACGCCTGATCTGCTGAGTTACTCCAACAATTTGTCTTTATTTTGTTAATTATTCATAGTTGAGTTTAGTGTAGTTCATTGTTCAATATGGGAAGAATTTAATAATCTTGCAATCACATTCAAGCACGCATCTATGGAGCCATACGAAACAATGACATTATCCTTCGATGGTAATAATGTAAATTGGTGAAAGGAGAAACAGGCAGAGATATAAAGAATAACATATTTATAGCAGTTCCAATGTGGGAAAATGCTACAATGAGATTTGTAAGCACATTTTTTGTAAAATTTTACTTTGAGCAGTGTCATGGCATTACATGACAATGAGCAAAATAAACATTTAAGGTGCATCGTGAAGGAAGAATAAGAGGTCGGGATATTTAGGGAGCAATTCTACAACTTAGGCCTGCTCTTCAGATGAAGTACTTATATTTGTGAATAATCAGGAAGTTACACTGCCCCATTCATCATGGAGACTGACCTCCCCTCCATCGAAGGGATCTATACGAGACGGTGCCTCAAAAAGGTAGCCAACATCATCACCCTAGCCACGCTCTCATTACCTCCTACGATGGGGAAGAAAGTATAGGTGTTTGAAAACCATGACCTCCAGGTTCAAGAATAGCTTCTTCCCAACAACCATCACGCACTTGAACACTACACAACACCAACCTCAACTGTGAAATTCTATGGACTGTCTTTGGTTGCACCGAGGACTGAGATTTTGTTTGTATCAGTATTGAGGTTAGTAATATATTGATTTTATTTTTGTTGGTTTTATTGCGTATTTTCTTTGTGTATTGTGTGCACAGACCTGTTATCCTGCTCTAAGTAAAAATCTTTGTTCCATTTCTCTGTGTATGTGTATGTGTGTACACACACATGCACGTACACGCACATGCGCGCGCACACATATACATACACACACACACACACATATTTTGGTGTCGGAGAAACAGACATAGACATTTAAAACACAGTATATGGGGAAAAATGCAGGGGGAGGAGCTGTGTAGGAAGGAACTGCAGATGCTGGTTTGAACCAAAGATGGACAAAAAAAGCTGGAGTAACTCAGCGAGTCAGACAGCGACTCTGGAGAAAAGGAGTAGGTAACGTTTCGGGGCAAGACCCTTCTTCAGACTGATAATCAGGGGAAAGCGAAATGAGAGGTACAGATAGTGGTATAGAGAGATATCAGAACAAATGAATGCAAGATATGCTTTGAATGAAAGAGCTGTTGGTCTTAGATATTTAATTGCAGCTCCTCAGAATTTAAGGTATGAATATTTTCCAATCAGAAAGATGATGAGTGAATGGGATGGAGCAAGTTAGCACAATGATGACAAAGTCTGAAGAAGGGCCTAGACATGAAACATCACCCATTACTTCTCTCCAGAGATGCCGCCTGTCCCGCTGAGTTACTCCAGCATTTTGTATCCATCGCTAAATGCTGGAGTAACTCAGCCGGTCAGGCAGCATCTCCGGAGAACATGGGTAGGGTCTACAGACTGAAGAAGGGATCTTGACCCGTAACATCTATCCATCATCACATATCCATGATCTCCAGTGATGCTGCTTTACCCGCCATGTTGCTCCAGCACTGTGTGTCTCTTTCTTTGTAAACCAACATTTGTCATTCCTTGTCTCCACAATGTAAATTGACTGTCATTTGTAGGTAATGATAGAATCTGGTGAGAGATGATGGGAATTTGGGAAGAATAAGAATGGGTTGGTCGAAAGTAAAGAGAATTTAATTGTCATTATACTGGCAATGGAACAATGAAATTCCTATGCACATATTGAATATACACCAGTCCGTGATGGAATAAATTAATATTAGTAATACCAGGTAACCAGACCATAATAGTGCATAAACAAAATGTCCTTACTGCAACCAAAATAAAGTCCATAGCAGGTCAGAGTTGTTGAGGTAAGGTTGTGGTTAGCGTTGTGCAGTGTTTAAAAGCCTGCTGCTGGTGACAAAAAGCTGTTGGAGCTCACAGTTCTCAGACTCTCTAACCTCAAAGGTAGTTCATTGGTATTTTATTTGTGGCATGTACCAAGGAACAGTGAAATTCATTTTTGTATACAGTTTAGTACAAGTATCACTATAGATAAGCCCTTAGATACATCCTAGATAAGCATTTCAGATACAGTACAAGTGTATAGCAGTAATACGCTGAGATAGTATACAGTGTCACCAGATTTTGGTGCCATTTTCAAGTCCCAGTTGTTGTAAGTAGTAACAGGGTTCTTGCCCTGACCATGAGGCCCATTGTCCCAGCGTTGTTGCTGGGTCAGCCTGGCCAAGCGAAGCTGTGGTGTCCTCTACTGCTGCAGGGCACAACTGGTCCATGCGCCCTGCCTCTTGGAGCGGCACCTGGAACAGCCAAGCCCCAGGCTGCTGCAGGGCCTCCAGTGCCCACTCCACCATAGAGGCAGTGCACTCCCTCCTGCAGGCAGTCTGCCTATAAGCCATCCATCTGACTCCTTCCACTCTGGGTGGGCGAGCCGGGCCTTCCACCTGGGTCCTCTATCCTCGGTCCACAGCGATCAGGAAATCGGCCCATGATGGATGGACCAGATCTTCCGGGCAAATTCCCGGTCCAGGGTGGCCGGCCCTGAGAGTATGGCCAGGGTGGTGTGGGTCTCTGATGATATTAGCTGTCTTTCTGAGGCAGCACCTCCTGTAGATCCATTCAATAGTGGGATGGAATGGTATGAAGTTAGTGCATCATGGTCAGAATGGACTCTGGTGGCTGAAGGGTCTGTTTGTGTGTCTCTGTGACTCTATGTGTGGATAATGCATCGAAAGTGTAAGAGTAGGCGAAGGCGCATTCTAAATGATGGGATGCACATATCATTGAAAACAGAGCCGTCAAAGTATTGATCTGTAAAATGCTAAATCATCATTTCATTGCAGGAGACTGGAGTTTAATGGTCGGCAATCCACATAAACACTTGTTCACGTCTATGGAGAGTTTTGCAGACTGCTCCGATTACAATAAATTAACACATAAAGGAAGTGGGGTAGATACATGAAGGTATATTCGTTCTATCCGGAGATGCTGCATGCTCTGCTGAGTTACTCCAACCTACAAAGCCCTCCATAACCTGGCCCCATCCTACCTGACCGACCTCCTCCACAGGCACACTCCCACCTGCACCCTCCGCTCTGCTGCTGCCAATCTCCTATCCCCCCACATCCGGACCAAACTCAGATCCTGGGGGGACAGGGCTTTCTCCATCGCTGCTCCCACCCTATGGAACTCACTACCACAAACCGTTAGAGACTCCTCCACACTCACCACATTCAAAACATCGCTGAAGTCTCACCTGTTCAGTACTGCCTTCAACCACTGAAGGTCACCTCACCTTCTGTCTCCTTTCTCTGTTCATTTATTTATTTACTTATTTATCTATTTATTCATTTCCCTATGTTCTCAAAATCTCTGTAAAGCGTCTTTGAGTATAAGAAAAGCGCTATATAAATAAAATGCATTATTATTATTATTATTATTATTATTTTGTCTCTATCTTTGGTGTAAATCAGCATCTGCAGTTCCTTCCTACCCAGATACAAGAAGGGTCCTGACAATGGGCTCCGTTTGCATGGAGTTTACATGTTTTCCCTGTGACCGCTCGCGTTTCCCCTGGGTGCTCCGGTTTCCTTCCACATTCCATAAACTTGTAGGTTTAATGGCCTCTGTAAATTGACCCTACTGTGCAGGATGTGAAACAGGGAGAACATAGAACTAGTGTATGGGTGATTAATGGTCAGCGCAGACTGAGTGGGCAGGAAGGCCTGTTTCCATGTTAATAAAGATTGGTGAGCATGATACCAGAATTCAAACGTTACAGAGACAAACACATTTTAGTTTGTTCAGACAGGAACACCCAAGATTGTTTTTATTCGAAGAGAACAACGAAGTGATAAATTTTAGGTTTAGATTTAGAGATACAGCGCGGAAACAGGCCCTTCGGCCCACCGGGTCCGCGCCACCCAGCGATCCTCGGACATTAACACTATTCGACACACACTAGGGACAATTTTTTGTTAACATTTACCCAGTCAATTAACCTACATACCTGTACGTCTTTGGTTTGCAGGTACAAAGTTCAACAGTGAGCAATGCTTAATCTAATCTTATACTTAGAACATTGTAGAAGTAGGGCATTCAGCACAGGGAGGCTATCTCATTTGGGGGGGACGAGAACAAAGGGGGAACTGTGGGGGTGGGAGCGCCACTGAGAATGAAGGGGGAACTGTGGGGATGGGGTCTGCTGCCATGTGCGGCAGCAGGAAGTGGATAGGATCGTTCGGTACTTTTGTAACTTTGTCTGCGCCAACACATGGCGACGCTTGTGTACTGCCCAGGTTCAGTTTAGTTTATTGTCATGTGTACCAAGGTACAGTGAAAAGCTTTTTGTTGCGTGTTAACCAGTCAGTAGAAAGACAACACATGATTACAATCAAAGCATTTGCAGTGTAGAGATACATGATAAGGGAATAATGTTTAGTGCAAGGTGAAGCCAGCAAAGTCCGGTCAAGGATAAGCCGAAGTTGTATGGAAAACAAAGCATTTCACTATACCCAGGTACCCTAGGTACAAGTGACAATAAAATATCATTCCTTCATTCATTCTTTCATTCATCAGTCCTACCCCCCCCCCCCCCAACTTATTTTCCATAACCATGGAACACTGTCGCACATGACTGCCAATGCTCCTTTGATTATCTTTTTTGCCATTAACCTGTGATGAGCTGGTTAATGGGTTTTGTGAAGTACAGCACAGTGGTGCAATGGTAGAGTTGTTGCCTCATTGTGCCAGAGACCCAGGTTGAATCCTGACCTCGGGTCCACCTGTGGAGTTTGCATGGTTTCCTCCCACACCCCAAAGACATGCAGGTTTGTAGGTTAAATGGCCTATGTAAAATGCCCCTGGTGTGTCAGTAGTGGACGAGAAGCGGGAAAGACTAGTGTGAATGGGAGATCAATGGTCAGTATGGACTCAGTGGGCCGAAGGGCCTGTTTCCATGCTGTAAATCTAAACTAACCTAAAAACTAATAAAATTACTGATGTATTGCAAGTGGCTGGATTCAAAACTACTGAAGACGGGTCGTGACTGAAAATGTTACCTGGCCATTCCATCCACAGATGCTGCCTGACTCACTGAGTTCCTCCAGCATTTCATTGCTCAAAATTCCAACATGTCTCTATGTAAACTACTTGTTTGAACAACACTGTTGTTTTTTATTTTTGTGATATTTTAGCGGTAGAATTGCATGCCAAAATGTTCATAGTTTGTAGTGTTGAAAATGATAGTAATTCATTAATGCATGCAGGAATAGTAATAAAAATGCAGAAAATGTTGGCAATATGCAGCAGGTCAGGCCACATCTGTGGGAAGGAAAGCAGAGCTAATGTTTCAGGCCAGAGACCCTTCAGGACTGGGAAGGAGGAAAAAGAAGAAACGAGGAACTGAAGATGCTGGTTAACAAAAAAAAGATACAGTGCTCGAATGACTCAGTGGAACAGGCAGCACTACTGGAGAACGTGGGATGGTGATGATTCGGGTCGGGATCATTCTTCAGACTGATTGTGGGGCAAATAAAGCTGGAAGAGAGGAGGGGCAGGACAAAGTATGGCAGATGATAGGTGATAGATACCACAACGAGAGAGCAGCCCTGAACTATCTGCCTCATTGGTGACCCTCGGACTTTCTTTGATCGGACATTACGGGCTTTACCTTGCACTGAATGTTATTCCCTCATCATGTATCTCGACACCTTTAGTGGTTTCATTGTAATCGTGTATTGTCTTTACGCTGACTGGTTAGCACGCAACAAAAGTTTTTCGCTGTACCTCGTTACACATGGCAATAAACTAAAATAAAATGTTGTAGAGTGGATTTTCCGACAGGCAAATGATTGGACAAAGGCCAGAGAAGAAAAGGGGTTTAACGAATGGTGAATTGTGAAAATAGAGGAATGGATAAAGGTGACGGGGGAAGGCAGAGGTAGATGCAAGTTAAGATGGGGCAAAGGGGAGGGGGAGAAATGAGGGGTTAGGTTTACAATCTATTTGTAAACACAGAACAATGCTGCACAAGGCAGGATGTAGAGGAATGAACTGCTGATAACCAAAGAAAGACACAAAAAGCTGGAGTAACTCAGTGGGCCAGGCAGCATCTCTGGAGAGAAGGAATGGGCGACGTTTCGGGTCCAGACCCTTCTTCGCCCATGAGATCTAGGCCGACTGTGATGCCTGTTTAAATTAATCCCACATCACCATGTGGTCTATACCCCTCTATTTCCTGCCTGCTCATGTGTGTGTGTCTGTAAATCCACAAAAATGGTGCTGTAGTATCGGCATTCACGTCTCCCAGGAGTGTGTTCCAGGCACCTACCACTTTCTGTGTCCCAAAGTAGCCTCTTTTGCATCGGCATAGACTAGACGACCATTTAAAAAAGCACTTGCATTCTGTCTGTCAATGCCTGCTGGAACTCCCAGCTGCTAGCCCTTTTAACTCTCCTTCCCATTACCAGACCGACCTTTCTGTCTTTAGCTTCCATTGCCAGAGTGAGGGCACATGCAATCTGGAGGAACAGCACTCCATATTCTACTTGGATAGCTTACAGTCCAATGATATGAACATTGAATTTTTCAATTTGAGCCAATACCCTCTCCTTCCACCCCTCTCCCGCTCCCACCCCCACCCTTCACCCCACTTCCGCTCTTTCCTGTCCATCCTGGTGTGCACCTATTTCTCCCACTTCCTCCCACCCTCCCAGTCACTCCATTCCTTTTCCCTTTGTTTACGCGTCCCCCCTCCTCAATTCTCTCATTGTACTTCCATCCCCATCTTTCTCCTCCCCCCTGTCTCCTTCCACCTATGGCCCTTCCTCTGGCTTTAGATTTCACTCATCTTATCTCGTTACCCGACACCCTTTGCCTCCTGTCTAAGAAGGAACTGCAGATGCTGGTTTAAACTGACACAAATTATTGGAGTAACTCAGCGGGACAGGCAGTATCTCTGGAGGGAAGGAATGGGTGACTTTTCCAAACATCATCCATTCCTTCTCTCCAGAGACGCTGCCTGCCCTGCTGAGTTACTCCAGCATTTTGTGTCTATCTTAGGGGTATAGATAAGATAGAGATTTTTCACCGCAGTTGTTATCTGGAATGAGCTGCAGGGAAGTTGGTGGATGCAGATATAATCACTATGTCTATAAAGCAGGAAAGACAGGGAGGGATAAGAGCATAATTCATGTAAGTGTAGATAAGCAACACAGTCAGCGTTGTTGTGTGGACAAGTGTAGACAAGATGGGGCAAAAGGTCCTGTTTGTATGCTGCACGATTCAGTTTATTTTAAGGTTGGGACCCTTCTTCAGACTGACCCTTCTTGAGTCTGAAATTGGGTCTCGACCCAAAACGTCATCCAGCCTTTTTCCCCAGAGACATGTTGCCTGACCCGTTGAGTTACTTTAGCAATTTGTGCTCAAGGTTGATAATGAGTTGTTCAATCCTGCTGTTTTTGTGTGATGTTTATCTCTGCATGTTCACAAGGGCAGACAGTGAGAGTAAACAGTTAAGAAACTAGTTTAGCAGGAAATCTGTGGTATTTGAGGAAGTGTGAATGTGGGGCCTCTCCAGTGAGATGATAGGGGAAAGCTCTGACAAAGGGCAATGTGGTGAGCTATCAGAAGGTCATCAGGAAGCAGAAGGTAAATGTTACATTGGTATTTTTACAGTCTGCTATTGATGTACTGGCGTGGTGCAAACCGATTTGGACAACCTGTTTTATAATTGCTGCTCATGACGATTTAGAGATACAACGCAGAAATGGACCCTACAACTTAGAGTCCATGCTACCCAGCAATCCCTGTACACACGAGGGACAATTTATAATCTTTACCAAAGTCAATTAACCTACAAACATGTATGTCTTTGGAGTGTGGGAGGAAACTGGAGCACCCACGGAAACCCCACGCAGTTACGGTAGAACATGAAATCTCCATGCAGACAGCACCCATGGTCAGGATTGAACCTGGGCCTCTGGCGCTGTAAGGCAGCAACTCTCCCTCTGTGCCACTGTGTCACCCTGATTAGACTAATCGACTGAAAGTTATGACATAAACATGATGTGGTGCAACTAATTGAGATGTGGAGAGTGCAGCACAGAAACAAGCCCTTTGACCCACCAAGTCCTCGCTAACCATTTTGGTACCCGTTCTCTTTTAATCCTCCTGATATTTGCAATACCTACCCCTAGATTTTACTATTTACCGACACACGGAGTAATATATTGTGAACCAAATAACTGTCGTGACTTGCCATTGCGGGTGGAATATCTGAATATCATATTTCCAAATGTTGATCAGTATGGGCAGGTGGGGCAGCGATAGAGTTGTTGCCTTAAAGCGCCAGAGCCCCGGGTCCAATCCTGACTATGGGCAAAAGATCTCTTATCTCGATACCTTCGATTTGTACCAGCATCTGCAGTTATTTTCCTACACAACCTGACTATGGGCGCGGTCTGTATGGAGCTTCTACATTCTCACCGTGACCTATGTGGATTTTCTCCAAGATCCGCGGTTTCTTCCCACACTCCCAAGACAAATAGGTTTGTAGGTTAATTGGCTTGATATAAATGTAAATTGTCCTTTGTGTGTGGGATAGTGTTAATATGCAGGGATCGGTACGGACACGTTGGACTGAAGGGCCTGCTTCCGCGCTGTATCTCAAGGTTCAAGGTTTCAAGGTCAGTTTATTGTCACATGTACCAATTAAGATACAGTGAAGTTCGAATTACCAAACAGCCATACTAAAAAAAGCAACAAGACACACAACTACATAAAAGTTCATGTAAACATCCACCAGAGTGGATTCCCCACGTTCCTCACTGTGATGGAAGGCAATAAAGTCAATCTCTTTCGTCTTTATCCTCCCGCGGTCGGGGCAGTTGAACCACCCGCAGTCGGGGCGATTGAAGCTCCAGCAGCCGGCAGTCGAAGCTCCTGCGTCAGGGCGGTTGAAAGTTCCTGCAGCTTGGATTTCCCCTAAGTCGGTCTCTGACCAGGGACCGCAAGCTCCACGGTGTTAGAATCCACATGCACCCATGGTGGAGCTCCGAGGTCGATCCCTGGCAAACGGATTGCCAGCTCCGTGATGTTAAGTCCGCAGGCTCCCACGATGGAGCTCCCGGTCGATCTCCAGCAAAGGCCGCCAACTCCTCAATGTTAGGCCGCAGTGCGGACGGTGATATGATGCAGAAAAAAATTGCATCTCCGTCGAGGTAAGAAATTTGAAAAAGCTTCCCCCAACTCCCCCCCCCCCTTCCCCCTCACCCCCCACATTAAACAAGCAAAAGAACACTAAAAAACATACATTTAACACAAACAAAGCAAGTACAAAGAAGGAAAGGACAGACAGACTGTTGGTGAAGAAGCCATTGCTGGCGCCACCCGGTGGTTCAAACCCAAGGTTTCAAGGTCAATTTATTGTCACATGTACCAATTAAGATACAGTGACATTTGATTTACCAGACAGCCAAACAAAGTGAAAAACAACGAGCCACACAACCACTTAAATTTTAACATAAACATCCACCACAGAGGACTGCACATTCCTCACTGTGATGGAAGGCAATATTGTGCAAACTTTTTCCTCTTTGTTCCCCCGCGGTCGGGGCAGTCGAACGATCTGCAGTCGGGGAGATCAAAGCCCTGCAGCTGATGATCAAAGCTCCTGCGTTGGGGTGATTGAAGCTCCCATGTTGCGGTGGTTGAAACACTCTCCGCGGCTTGGAGCTCCTGAATCAGCCTCTTCTTACCAGAGACCGCGGGCTTCGCAAAGTTAAAGTTGGAGCTTCGATCCCCGGCAAAGAGATTGCAAGCTCTACGATGGCAAAGTGACGCAGACTCCCGCGGCTTTGAACGCCCGCTGGTCTCCAGGAAAGGCCACCAACTCCACGATGTTAGGCCGTAGTGCAGACGGAGATATGATACAGAAAATATCGTATTCCAAGAGATTGAATACAGGTTTCCCGACCCCCACCCCCCACATAAACCAAACCAAGGAACACTAAAAACACACTTTTAACACACACTAAAAATAACAAAAAATAAGAAAGGACCGACAGACTGAGAGGCAGCCACTGCTGATGGCACCACCCGGTGTGCTAAAACTAAACTAAACTAATTGAAGTAAACTTGACATTTAGAATCATACACCATAGAAACAGGCCCTTCAGCCCAGCTTATCTATGCCGACCAAGATGCCCCACCTACCCTTGACCCACCTACCTGCATTTTAGCTTAGTTGAATTTATTATTAATGTCACGTGTACTGTTTTACAGTGAAAATGTTTCTTGTGTGCTATCCAGACAGCGAAAAGACTATACATGATTACAATGAAGCCATTCACAATGTACAGATACAGGATAAAGGGTATAATGTTTAGTACAAAGTGAGTCTGGCTGTTGTTTCGCAGATTTCTCTCCAAATCTTTCTTGGCCATAGAAATTTCTATTATTTGACAATATTGTATTATTTGATTCATGTCTAGGGCCTCACACTCTGGTCTATTACTACACCCTGAACCACGGGAGCACTCATCTACCAGAATACAGTGTCGTGGGAGTTCTGGACGGTTGTGAGATACAGTATTATGACAAAAACATGGTCATTACAGTTCCAAGACAGAAATGGATGGCGGCTGCATTTGACAGGAGCTACTGGGTGAGAAATACAGTCTCTGAAAATGGTTTCCATGGAATCATCAAAGGGCAAGTCGATGAATGGATGCGGAGGGTAAACGAAACAGCAAGTTAGTCCATTCATTTGAATACATTTGGATTGTGATCAATGTAAATTTAAAAAATCTAAAATTTCAGTAAAATCTCAGTAAATTTCTCACTGTGACAGGTTTGATCCTGAACTCGAGCGAGTTTACACGTCTCCCTGTGACCACACATATTTCCTCCATGAGTTCCGGTTTCTTTCATCCCATATCTTGAAAACGTGAGGGTTTGTAGGTTAATTGGGCTGTGTAAGTTACTCTTGTTGTGCTGAGAATGGGTGAGAAAGTGGGATAACATAGATGTGTAGGAAGGAACTGCAGATGCTGGTTTATAGAGAATACAGGCACAAAGAGCTGGAGTAACTCGGTGGAACAGGCAGCGTCTCTGGTTAGAAGGAATGGATGACTTTTTGGGTCGAGACCCTTCCTCAGACAGAGTGTCTCCCCTGTCTGAGGAAGGGTCTCAACTGGAAACGTCACACATTCGCTCTATCCAGAGATTCTACCTGTTCCGCTGAGTTACTCCAACATTTTGAGTCTATTTTGGGATAACATAAAACTAGTGTGAATGGATGATTGATGGTCGGCATGGACTTGGTGGGCTGAATGGCCCGTTTCCATGCTGTCTCTCTAATCTAAGAACTGCACACCCTGGAAATGTGTAATAAAATCCAAAAATACCATTGGCTGATGGCTTAATCGTCAGCTTATCACCATAGCAACCTGGCATTACCCTGTGAGGGATACTCCCTATCAGGGATATTCCCAACCATACCTCCCACTCCTATATGCAACGTACACATTTTCACAATTCTGAAGCATTAATTCTGTTTCTCTTACCATAGGTTCTGTTGAACCTGCTGTGTTTCCAGCATTTTACAAATCATTGAAATGTTGTTGGCTTATTGTTAAAATCCCTTGCATACCTCACCAATTGTCTTCACTTTTATTGACTGAATTTGAAAGAAAAGTTGTGTGATATATTTAAAGGATAACCTAAAGGGCAAAATGGTGGAGCGATAGAGTTGCTGCCTCACAGTGCCAGAAACCCGGGGTTGATCCTGGCCTCAGGTGCTGTCTATGCAGAGTTTGTACGTTCTCCCCGTGACCTGTGTGGGGTTTCCCCGGGTGCTCCGGTTTCCTCACACACTCCAAAGGCATACAGGTTTGTAAGTTAATTGACTTTGATAAAGATTATAATTTGTCCCTTGTGTGTAGGCTAGTGCTAGTGTACTAGTCGGTGGGGATCACTGGTCGGTGCGGACTCTGTGGACTGAAGGGCCTGTTTTCGCACTGCATCTCTAAATTATCTTGAGCAGCAATTGTAAAATAGGCTGTCCAAATCCATCTGCACCACTCTTGTCCATACATAATATTTGCCATTGGACATATTTTCATATTATTATTATTTCATATTTCAGATACAACGTGGAAACAGGCCTTTTCGGCCCACCAAGTCCGCACCGCCCAGCGATCCCTGCACATTAACACTATCCTACACACACTTGGGACAATTTTTACATTTTACCCAGTCAATTAACCTACATACCTGTACGTCTTTGGTTTAGAAAACTCCTCTACATGTTGGTTTAGAAAACTATCCCGCATACATTCCAAGAAATCCTCTTCCTCAGCACCCCTGCCAGTTTGATTCACCCAATCTATATGTAGATTGAAGTCACCCATTATAACTGTTTTACCTTTGTTGCACGCATTTCTAATTTCCTGTTTGTTGCACCCATTTCTAATTTCCTGTTTGGTTGCACGCATTTCTAATTTCCTGTTCGATTTGCTCCACGGTGATATCTCCTCGTGGGCTATGCCTACTTTGAAGAGATTCTCCTCCTCTACCCAACGGGGAGAACTGCAAGACCCTCTCTCACTGCTCCCCCAGTGACGTTCTCCACAGATGCTGCCTGACCCGCTGAGCAGCTCCATTGTAAGGGGAGTAAGAGGCGCCCATGGCCGACAAGGGAAGACAAGGACAGCATAAAAATAAAAGAGAAGAAGTACAACAAAGCAAAGAAGAGTGGGAAGCCAGAGGACTGGGACTCTTTGAAAGAGCAACAGAAGATAACTAAAAAGGCAATACGGGGAGAAAAGTTGAGGTACGAGGGTAAACTAGCCAAAAATATAAAGGAGGATAGTAAAAGCTTTCTTAGGTATGTGAATAGACAATAGACAATAGACAATAGGTGCAGGAGGAGGCCATTCGGCCCTTCGAGCCAGCACCGCCATCCAACATGATCATGGCTGATCATTCTCAATCAGCACCCCGTTCCTGCCTTCTCCCCATACCCCATGACTCCGCTATCCCCAAGAGCTCTATCCAGCTCTCTCCCGAATGCATTTAGAGAATTGGCCTCCACTGCCCTCTGAGGCAGAGAACTCCACAGAATCACAACTCCCCGACTGAAAAAGGTCTTTCATCATCTCAGTTCCAAATGGCCTACCCCCCATTTCCAAACTGTGGCCCCTCCTTCTGGACTCCCCCAACATTGGGAATATGTTTCCTGCCTCTAACGTGTCCAACCCCTTAATAATATTGAAAGTCAATAAGCCCTATCACCATTACTGTGTTAATTCAATGACATTCGTAGTGTATCATTGAACAAAGGAGGACTTGGCATGAGGGAACCGCCGTGAGGGGGGTGGGGGGAGGTGGAAGAACAAAGGAAGACCTGTAGGATACTTCATAACTTTGTCGGTGTCCTTCATGTGAAGACTCTTTGCATACCTTGAGTATGCAAAACAATGAATTTCAATGACAGAGGGAATGAATCACCAAGGTGGCTAAGGAAACGTCAACAAAATGTACCAGCATAAAAACTGAGTTACGCGTGCACCTCGAGTACAAGTAATTCGGAATGGGACCAACAAAGAATGTGAAGCAAATTGGCCAAAAGAGGAGCTGTGGACATGGATTAAGTCAGGCATTAAGATGTGTAGGGATTGTATCTGGAGACACAGAGACATAGTCAAGCCAGTCTCACCACAAGCATCAATGTCATTCCTTGCCCAACAAATCCACTCATGGGGTCATCTCAACCCCCGCACCCCACCCCTCCTCCTCCAGCAAATGGCTACCCAATTCCAAACAACCTGGTGGGTATGAGGTTTTCGGAAACATGCTCAACAGGTAGCTGAGCGATGTGCAATGTGCCAGTATAACAAATCATGACTTGCAAACGGTAATGCCAACATTAGGACCCCCAGCAGCAGCTGGCCCACTCCAACACCTACAGCTTGTCTGTGTTTCTCTTTCAAAATCCTAGGGTTATATTGACGTTTTTTAGTTTAGTTTAGAGATGAATCCGCGCTGACCAGCGATCTTCGGTTTCCTCCCATACTCCAAAGACATACAGTGACTCCTATGATTTATGTATGAGTTATTTAATCACCAGTTCCAGTGAGGACGAAGGTGGAGGATGGCAAAGGAAGGGAAGCTTGCATAACCAAAACGGTTGTAACTTTAGTCAAAAAGAAAAAAAGTGCATGCAAGGTTCAGGAGGATGAAATCAGACAGGAGCTTTGAGGAATGTAAAGAAAGGAGGGAATAACTCAAGTGGGTGAGTAGAAGGTGGCTCAGTGGGCCAGCGGTAGAGTTGCAGCCTTACAGTGCATGCAGCACCGGAGACCTGGCTTCGATCCTGACTACGGGTGCTGCCTGTACGGAGTTTGTACGTTCTCCCCGTGACCGTGGGGGGTTTCTCCGAGATCTTCGGTTTCCTCCCACACTCCAAAGACCTACAGGTATGTAGGTAAATTGGCTTGGTATAAATGTAAATGGTCCCTAGTGTTGGCTGAAGGGCATGTTTTTGCGCTGTATCTCTAAAGCTTAAAACTACAGGGGCCAATAGAGACCACCAAGTGGCTTTGGCGAGTCGGATTGCAGTAAGTCCCACATCTTTTTCTATCTATATTTAAAACACGAGGGAGAAGGTGGGATTGCTCAAGGATATAGAATGGATTATGTGCTTGGAGTTTGTGGATGTAGGCGAGGTACAAAACAAATACTTTGCATTTGGTTTCACCAAGAAAGACATGGAGAATAGAGAGATCAGTGTGGAGAATACTAACATGCAGGGGCACTATGAAGTTAAGCAAGAGGAGGTGTTGGGGTAACTTGAAGAGCATTAAGGTGGATAAATCCCCAGTATAGAGGAGTGTAGCGGAAGGACAAATCTTCAGGCTGTAGTTCAGTGACCAGTAGAGTTCTGCAGGGATCTGTGCTGTGACCTTTGTTACTTGCGACATATATAAATTACTTGCACCCAGGTGCTCAGAAATTACCCCAGTCATAACAATTAATCAAATCATTATTTTGTTTTTCTTTCAGATTATCACTATGTTCAAGGGCAGTTTGGTTGTGAGGTGAACGATCACAGTCCCAATGTAGGGATATTGAAGTTGGCTTATGACGGAAGATATGCATTTAGTTTTGATAAGGACAAACTAAAGTGGACGGTGCATGATCCAGTGGCTGAGTCCTTCAAAAAGAAATGGGACAAGAATGAAAAGATGAACCGTTATTTCAAGAGCTTGTTAGAAAATGACTGTGTGGATTTATGGAAAACATACTACGCAATTGGAAAAACATACCTGACCAGAAAAGGTGAGTTCGCAACAAAGAGTGTTGTTTTGTGATTTTAGGCAATGAGCAATATTTCACTCTGAGGCAATGAGTAATATTATCTCTGACCCAATAATGACAGAGGGAAAGGTCGTTTGGCCCATTGAGTCGAAGCTAGTTTTCAATGCAATGTCACCAAACTGTTCCACAGCTCTCTCACAACTTGCGCTCAGCTCCCTCTGATTCTCCTTTCAATCAGCTGCAGTGTGGATAATTTGAAATGTCCAACTAACTCACTGGCATGTCTTTGGTATGTGGGACAAAACTGGAGCACACGGTGGAAGCCAACTGAGTCATCAGGTCATTAGTGATAGGAGCAGAATTAGAACATTCGGCCCATCAAGTCTACTCTGTCATTCATTCATAGCTGATCTATCTCTCGCTCCTAACCCCAGCCTCCAGCCTTCTCCCCATAACCCCTGACACACATACTAATCAAGAGTCTATCTATCTATGCCTTAAAAATATGCATTGATGGCCTCCACGGCCTTCTGTGGCAAATAATTCCAAGATTCACCACCCTCTGACAAAATACATTCCTCCTCATTTCCTTCCTAAATGAATGTCTTTTAATATTGAGACTATGACCTCTAGTTGTAGACTCTCCCACCAGTGGACACATCCTCTCCACATCCATTCTATCCATGTCTTTCACTATTTGGTATGTTTCAATGAGGTTCTCCCTTATTCTTCTAAACTCCAACGAATGCAGGCCCAGTGCCATCAAACGCTCATCATATGTTAACCCGTTTATTTCTGGGATCATTCTTGTAAATCTCCTCTGGACCCTCTCCAGAGCCAACACATCCTTCCTCAGATACGGTGCCCGAAATTGCTCGCAATACTCCAAGTGCGGCCTGACCAGTGCCTTACAGAGCCTCAGCGTTACACCCCTGTTTGACAGGGAGAAAGTGTGATTGATGTCTTTCATATTACTTAACCATGGCTTTTCTTGACCATAGTTGACAGCCCCTAATCGGTTTTATATCACACATGTCTATAGAGCACAGTGTTCAGCTTCAGAGGGCAAAATGTAAACGAGATGTGCAGATCAAGTTTTTTTTGCACAGAGAGACCTAGAATGCACGACCAGGAGTGGTGGTAGAAGCGGACATGATAATGGTGCTGAAGAAGGTTTTGGACAGGCTGATGGAGATGCAGGAAATACAAGGATATGGATCACATGCAGGCAGTGGAGATTAGTTTGGGTGTATTTTAGTGATAGAGTATGGAAACAGGACCTTTGGGCCACTGAGTCCGCAACGACCAGCAATCGCCTGTTCATTAGTTCTGTCCCACAAGCTAGAGACAATTTACAGAAGCCAGTTTCTCCTCAGTTATCAAGTTCCCAAGTAAGCCATTTGGTCCTCAAACCTGCCCACCATTCAATATGACCCTGGCTGATGTTCCTCAGGCCTCTACTCCTGTTCAGTGCCATTTCCTCATTGCTCTCAATACCCCGATCTATCACTACCGCCACATTAAATACTTCCAATGATCCTGCTTTCACAAATCTCTAAGGTAGAGATTGCCAGAGGATGACCACTCTCTGCAAAAAGAGATTTCTAAACAAGTGACTGCTCCCTTTTTATCTCGTAACTTGTGTCTCCTATTGAAGACGAGTGAAAATACTGCCAATTTTAAGCATGTCCACTCCCCAATTGGCCTTTATTTTGTAACTTGTCAATTATTTATCATTGTCAATTTTAGTGAAAACATTTGCTGTTGGTATTGGTTTATTATTGTCACGTGAACTGAGATAAAGTCTAAAGTTTGTCTGTGTTATCCAGACAGATCATACTACACGTAACAACAATCAAGCCATCCACAAATAGAGCAGTGCAAAGAGAAAAATATTCAGAGTGCAGAATATACAGTTACAATATATTGTAGTCTCACCAACTTCTACAGATGCAACATAGAAAGCATTTTATCAGGATGCATTACAGCTTGGTTTGGAAACAGCTCCATCCAAGAAATTGCAGCGAATTGTGGACGCAGCCCAGATTATCACACAAACCAACTTCCCTTCTATTGACTCCATTTATACAGTACCTTATGCTGCCTCAACAAGGCCAGCAGCATAATCAAGGACAAGTCACACCCTGGCCACTCCCTCTTATCTCCTCTCCCATCAGGCAAATGTATAGAAGTGTGAAACGCACATCACCAGATTCAAGGACAGTTTCTTTCCAGCTGTTATCGGGCAACTGAATCATCCTACCATAACCAGAGAGCAGTGCTGAACCACTATCTACTTTAGTGATGGCCCTCGGACTATCCATGATCTGACTATGCTGGCTTTACCTTGCAATAAATGTTATTCCCTTATGCAGCGGTAGACTGTAAATGGATCGATTGTAATCATATTGTCTCTCTGCTGACTGGTTAGCGTGCAACAGAAGCTTTGCACTCTACCTCGGTACATGTGACAATCAACTAAACTGAACTAATAGCATTACAGTTACAGAGAAAGTGCAGATCAAAAATTGTGCATGGTTCACAAATGTTAGTTGGTAGATCAGGACAACACCTTATCTTACATGAGAATAATTCAGTAGTCCGATAACAGTGGGGAAGATCCTGTTCTTGAATCGAATGGTACGTGCTTTCAAACTTTCTTGTGTACTGTCTTAACAGTACCATCTCTTTGCAACCTCGTGGTTGGGTAATGGTGATGATAGAGGCAAAATGGGGCGGATGTAGACAGTCGCTTGGTGGTTGCAGTGGGCTGAAGAATATTTTGTGGTGGGTGACTGCAAGTTTTACTGAAGGTGAAAATAACCAACTTACTGTCTTGTAGTTTCCCCTGAGGTCTCTCTCGCTGCCCGCCCTGATGATCATTCAGTCCTGTACTGCACTGTGTTTGGATTTTACCCACCGGCCATCAATGTGAGCTGGTTGCAGAATGGTCAACATATCTCTGAGACCAAATCTTCTGGGGTCGTACCCAACAGCAATGGAACATATCATCTAAGGTCTGCCCTTGAGTATGATCCATATGATGGGAAACAGTATTCCTGTCATGTCGATCACAGCAGCCTGCCCGGTGGGAAGACCATCATCTGGGGTAAGGACGTTAAAAATTATTTCATAGATAGAAGAAGCTGAAGTGTTAATGAAACAGTTTATCATTATCTTCTGTCTTTTCCATTTTAATAATTGTGACTGAATCCCATATTCCAAGATGCTTAAACTTTCTTTGTGTAGTGGTGTTGCCCGAAGCCATCATGTAATCAGCATCCACTCTCCACAATGAGCAGAAGACTTTCTCAACGGAAAATATATCAAAAGTAAATAAATAGCTAATATACAAGGAAGGAGCATTTAAGATTCTCAGTGGTGGAACTGAAATCAATGAAAAGTGTGTTTTAATAAAAAATGAATAACAGCAAGGCACTGAGGGAGTACATGCCCCAATCCGAATCAATGGTGCGAAGTGGAAATGATTGAGAGCTTCGGGTTCCATGGCATGAATCTATCCAATATTCTGTCATAAACTGACCACATCACCAAGGAGGCTCACTGACACCTCTACTTCCTCAGGAGACTGAGGATATTCATTATGTCTCCGGTGACTCTTGCAAACATCTATAGATGCTGCTGGAGAAAGCATGTTGTTTGGTTGCATCACAACTTGATTTGGGAACTGCTCTGCCCAAGACTGCAAGAAAATACAAAGAGTTAAACATCATCAAACAGACCAGACTTCCCACTATTGACTCAATATACACCAGGTTGCCTTGGAAAACGAGACTTATCCCACCCTGGCCATTCCTCCTCCTTCCTGCTCCCATCAGGCTCTAGGTACAGAAAGTTGAAAATGTGCACTACCCGACTCAGGAACGCCCCCTTTCCATCTGTAATCAGGCTTTGGAAGTGGCCTTGCATAATATTGGTGTAATGTACGATGCACCTCAACCTCATTGTGCACATTGAACATGAACTCTGGAACTGATGCGTTACAATGATGAGAACTCTATTCTGTACTCTGCATCTTCCTCGTTGCTCCATCTATTGTATTTGAGTTTATTTATGTATAGTATTATCTGATCCATTTGGATAGCATGCAAAAGAAACCTTTGCACTGTATCTTGAACTCTGGCAATAATAAAAGTAAACCTAATGAAGTAAGTTCTGTGATGCAAGTTACAGCTTCTGTAAAGAAAAATATTACCATCTCACTTGACCTAACCAGTATCGTCAAATGCCCGTACATCAAAATCTACCGATCACACCTGCCCACCAGATAGGTCTGCCTGACCAGCAGCGATCGTACTAGTTTGATTCCAGCTATGCTGCACTGACCGACACAAATGCTCACTTTTGAAAACGTTTCCTCCCTCGAACAATGCACAACTAAGGAATTTGATGTTTCACTCTAAAGACGGTTGACATACTCCAGAACTTAATTTCGAACCTGTCTATGTATCATCAGCAATCTAGGCCACAGTGCCAGCACGCCCTTCATCTGCTCTGAATACCAACTCTAAGTAGTTGACTTTCATGCACTGGTTGCAGTTTCTCAACCTGAACGCTCCTTTAAGACAACTCTCTACTTGCTCTAAATTGTTTTGCCATTCATGCTAATTATTACCCCCAATGTCATAAGCCATGTGCCTTTACATCACATGATCAGATACCTGATGGAAATCCAGATATATTGTATTTCTTTTGTTTCTCAGCCCTGTTGTGCTACCTATTCTGCTGAGTATTTCCAGCATTTTGCCTTTGACTTTTAGGCTTTTCACACCTGCAAACTACTGCTGCTCGATTATACATTATCTATGGGTTCCTCTTTATCCACTCTGTTGCATTTTCAAGGAATTCTAATCAATTTCTCAAACAACGTTTTGAAGAAGGGTCCCAAACCGAAATGTCGCCTGTCCATGTGTAAGAAGGAACTGCAGATGCTGGTTTACAGCGAAGATGGACACAAAATGCTGGAATAACTCAGCTGGTCAGGCAGCTTCTCTGGAGAAAAGGAATAGGTGATGTTTCGGGTCACGATCCTTCTGACTGAGTCGATGTCCGCCAGAGATGCTGCCTGTCCCGTTGAGTTACTCCAGAATTTTGTATCTATCATGTACATTCTTTCCACTGACTGGTTAGCACGTAACAAAACCTTTTCACTGCGCCTCAGTTATAGAGTCATAGAGTCATAGAGTCCTACAGCACAGAAAGAGGCCCTTCGGCCCATCGTGTCCGCGCCGCCCGTTACCAAACACAGTCTAATTTTAATCCCATTTTCCCGCATTTGGACCGTTGCCCTGAATGTTGTAACATTTCAAGTGCCCATCCAAATGCCTCTTAAACGTTGTGAGTGTTCCCGCCTCCACCACCACCCCAGGCAGTGAGTTCCAGACTCCAACCACCCTCTGGGTGAAAAAGTTATTTCTCACATCCTCCCGAAACCTCCCTCCCCTTACCCTGTATCTATGTCCCCTCGTTGTTGAACCTTCCACCAGTGGAAGAAGTTCCCCGCCATCTACCTTATCCATGCCCCTCATGATCTTGTACACCTCGATCATGTCCCCTCTCAGCCTTCTCTGCTCCAGGGAAAACAACCCCAGTCTGCTCAGTCTCTCCTCATAGCCGAGGCCCTTCATCCCTGGCAGCATCCTGGTGAATCTCCTCTGCACCCTCTCCAAAGCTATCACATCCTTTCTATAATGTGGTGACCAGAACTGTACACAATACTCCAGCTGTGGCCTCACCAGTGTTCTGTACAATTCCATCATTACCCCCCTACTTTTATATTCGATGCCCCGGCTAATGAAGGCCAGTAACCCATATGCCTTTTTAACCACCCTATCCACCTGTCCTGCTGCCTTCAAGGACTTGTGTACCTGTACTCCAAGGTCCCTCTGTACCCCTGTCTTCCCTAGGGTCCTTCCATTCATGGTGTACTCCCTCTCCAAGTTATTTCTGCCAAAGTGCATCACCTCGCACTTTTCAGGATTAAATTCCATCTGCCACTGCTCCGCCCATCTGACCATCTCATCTATATCTTCCTACAGCTTGCAGATCCCTTCTTCGCTATTCATGTGACAATATACTAAACTAAACTAAAGCTTTTGTGAAAATCAGTATCTGCAATTCCTTCTTTCTTCAATTTTCCTGTTAATACCCTGTTAATGCACTTTATTGTTTTGCTATTAATTAAATGTTCTGCCATTACTTAAAAGAATCCAGCATTTTCCCCAAAAGAAGTGTTAGATTATATAGGGTTAAAGCATTCTGCTTTCAATTCACCTTCTTTCTTGAATTAAGTTGTGGCTATGAAGGTGCCATAGGTCACAGAGTTGTACGGAACAGATGTTGGCCCTTTGCCATGGTGTGGAACTGCATGATTCAAAACAACATATCATCTTATATACCTTGAAAATCTCCATAGATAGACACAAAATGCTGGAGCAACTCAGCGAGTCAGGTAGCATCTCTGGAGAAAAGGAATAGGTGGCATTTTTGGTCGAGACCCTCTTCATCCTGAAGTCTTCCGACAGTGCCAATCTACACAGCTTAACACTTGATTTGTAAAATTATGCGTTTCTTATTTTTCAGAAGGAAATGGGAGGAAAGACAGGCACATAGGCCTTATTGCTGTGTGTGTGCTGATATCGCTGGCTATTGTCTTGGCAGTAATTGTTTGGTGGAGAAAAAAGAGGAAAGGTAAGATGGGAAAATAGTGATGCACTGTTGCTAGTAAAGGTGTTAGACTTGAAGACATTATCGACCTCAAGTATGATAAGGCAGCAGTGACACCTGAAATAGCTTGACAGTCACGACTGTCAACACACCTTTGTGCTGAGGTTAAATGTTTCTAATAATCAGATGTCTGAAAATTGTTCATGTGAATTCAGAGTTTAAAAAATAGTTAAACGTAATAGATTCACTGCACCAAATCCTAGAAATATCATTGAATCATTGAAAACTACAGCATGAAAGCAGTCTTTTCTGCCCAGAGAGTCCATGCCAACCTGTTCTCGTGAATTCTATATCATTGCACCTTCTCATCCAGTCACCCACTCACTAATGGCAATTTACGGTGGCCAATTAAACTACAAACTGACGAATCTTTGGGATGTGTGAGGAAACCGGAGCTCCTGGAGGAATCCAATGTGGTCACACGGAGAACGTGCAAACTCCACATGGATGTCACTCAAATTGAACCCGAGTCGCTGTGAGGCAGCAGCTGTACTAGCTGTGACAATGTGCTGCTCTGTTGGGGGCTCGCACTGTTCATAATCCAAGTCAGCTACTAGGCAGATTGGTTGCAGTTTAACATTTCCTAGTTTAGTTTACTTTAATTTAGAGATTCAGCGCGGAAGCAGGCTCTTCAGCCCACCGAGTCCACGCTGACCAGCGATCCCCGCATATTAACACTATCCTATAAACACATAACAAGCCAATTAACCTACATACCTGTAAGTCTTTGGAGTGTGGGAGGAAACCTTAGATCTCAGAGAAAACCCACGCGGTCACGGGGAGTACGTACAAACTCTGTACAGACAGCACCCATAGTCGGGATCGGACCCGGGTCTCCGGCGCTGCAAGCGCTGTAAGGCAGCAACTCTACCGCTGCGCCACAGTGGCCGCCACCCTGGCCACAGTTGCTGGAAGACTCAATATGAAGTGGGAATGTGAGTAATGGTGGGAGAAATGGTTCAAGGTGGAAAGCCGAATGAATGAGCAACAACATGACGTGTACTATAGTGTGAAACAGGGCAGCACAGAGCCATAGACCTGAATTCAATATCGACATCGGCTGTTGATTCTGTAGAGTTTGCATGTTGTTCCTGTGACCAAGTGGGTTTCCCCAGGTGCTATGGTTTCCTCCCACATCCCCAAAAGTGGTTTGGTAAGTTAGTTTCCCCCGAGATTGTGCATGATACAATGTGGGGAGAGCTGATGAGAATGTGGGACAAATGTAGGATTTATGTACAAGAATGGTTGGTGTAAACTCAGAGGGCCAAAGGCCATGTTTGTATGCTGCATATTTCCATGACTCTCAATGATGAAGATGAAGATGAATATTTTTGAATTATAAGATTGGGAAAGACTGAGGGACAGTGCCAGAGTAACTCAGCAGGTCAGGCAACATCCCTAGAGACCATGGAACGGTCATTCTGGTTCGAGACTCTTCAGGCAAATTAACATGATTATTCCTCCGCTTAAGTCTGATAGAAGAGTATGGATGCACCTCAACCACTGACTTGCTCAACAAGTGCCTCAATGAGTGGAATTAAAGTACGTTTGGAGTAACATGCACCAGTCCTTAAAATCTTTCATTTCCCAAATCCCAAGAGAGCTGGATGATCAGGCTTTTAGTGTGAATTCAAAGTCATCTATATCACGGGTTTCTTGCCTGTGATCACGTTGTTGTAAGAGATATTTTAGCGATGAATTGCAGTTCACCTTTCCCCTGTCTAAAGGAGTTATTGTATTGAATATTGCATCATAACAAGTGGAAGGGAAAGTCAATGTAGGATTTAGAGTTTGAATGTAGGGCAGCATGGTGGTGCAGCTGGTAGAACTGCTGCCTCGCAACCCCAGAGACCCAGGTTCAATCTGGACCTCGGGTACTCTCTGCGTGGAGTTTGCACGTTCTCCCGGTGAGCATTTGTCTTCCTCAGGGTGCTCGGTTTCCTCCCATATCCCAAAGACGAGTGTGTTTGTAGGTAATTAGCCTCTGTAAATCACCCTGAGAGTGTAGGGAGTGGATGTGAAATCTATTATGAATGGGTGATTGGTGGTTAGTATGGATTTGGTGGCACAAAGGGCCTGTTTACAAACTGTATCTCTGAAGTAAACTAAATTGGAAGTCAGAAGGTGTTGGCTGATGTATCTTTACACCAGCTGCAAATGTCATGAATTGAGAATTGATTGCAAATGTTATAGAATATTATGAACAAAACTGGATGATCAAAATGACAAGAAGGATGAAGAGCAGAGTGTCCATTGAAATAACAGAAATGCTGCTTTCTCTAGCACTTGGCCTTGGCTGTGTAATATTTCCTCCTCAAAATGCAATGTTCCCAGGAACTGCTTGTCTGTGCCTCCAGTCAGCAAGTATATTTCCTCAAACACAGGTTCTGCTTTCATGGTATCAAGATGTCTAACAGTTCCAGCACCCAGATCAGAACCAAGCCATTTCCCACCTTGCCAAAGCTATGAAAGCATCAACAATTTAGTCATTGAACATCAACGCCATGCACATTTGACGTGAGGCAATGGTTTTAGCTTATTATCACTGTAAACGAGTCGTGGTCATGGGTTTGCCATTGTGGTCACTATTAGTGAGGGTGATTAACTAATATTTAGCAGTGAAACAGAAAGGAATTGGCTTTTCAAGCCCACGGCGCCATAGAGTCATATGGCATGGAAACAGGCCCGTTGCCTCAACTTGGCCATGCCAACAAGGAGTCCATGTTTAACTAGACCTCTTTGCCTGCAATTGACCCATATCTCCCTGAACCTTTCCTATCTATGTACCTGTCCAAGTGTGTTTTAAATGGTTTTTTTTAGTATCATCCTCAACTACTTCCCTATGAATGTTGCTCCATATTTCCACTTCCCTAGTAATTCTTTTCCCTCTCAACTTAAACTTAAGTCCTCTGGTTCTTGATTACACAAGGCTGGTTAAAAGATTCTATGCATTCAATCTGTCTATGCCCCTTGATTTTATAGACCTCTCTAAGATCACCCCTCAGCCTCTTGCCTGCTAACGAATAAAGTACTATCATAGACAATAGACAATAGACAATAGGTGCAGGAGTAGGCCATTCAGCCCTTCGAGCCAGCACCGCCATTCAATGCGATCATGGCTGATCACTCTCAATCAGTACCCCGTTCCTGCCTTCTCCCCATACCCCCTCACTCCGCTATCCTTAAGAGCTCTATCCAGCTCTCTCTTGAAAGCATCCAATGAACTGGCCTCCACTGCCTTCTGAGGCAGAGAATTCCACACCTTCACCACTCTCTGACTGAAAAAGTTCTTCCTCATCTCCGTTCTAAATGGCCTACCCCTTACTCTTAAACGGTGGCCCCTTGTTCTGGACTCCCCCAACACTGGGAACATGTTTCCTGCCTCTAATGTGTCCAATCCCCTAATTATCTTATATGTTTCAATAAGATCCCCCCTCATCCTTCTAAATACCAGTGTATACAAGCCTAATTGCTCCAGCCTTTCAACATACGACAGTCCCGCCATTCCGGGAATTAACCTAGTGAACCTACGCTGCACGCCCTCAATAGCAAAAATATCCTTCCTCAAATTTGGAGACCAAAACTGCACACAGTACTCCAGGTGCGGTCTCACCAGGGCCCGGTACAACTGTAGAAGGACCTCTTTGCTCCTATACTCAACTCCTCTTGTTATGAAGGCCAACATTCCATTGGCTTTCTTCACTATCTGCTGTACCTGCATGCTTCCTTTCAGTGACTGATGCACTAGGACACCCAGATCTCGTTGAACATCCCCTCTTCCTAACTTGACACCATTCAGATAATAATCTGCCTTTCTATTCTTACTTCCAAAGTGAATAACCTCACACTTATCTACATTAAACTGCATCTGCCATGTATCCGCCCACTCACACAACCTGTCCAAGTCACCCTGCAGCCTTATTGCATCTTCCTCACAATTCACACTACCCCCCAGCTTAGTATCATCTGCAAATTTGCTAATGGTACTTTTAATCCCTTCATCTAAGTCATTAATGTATATCGTAAATAGCTGGGGTCCCAGCACCGAACCTTGCGGTACCCCACTGGTCACTGCCTGCCATTCCGAAAGGGACCCATTTATCCCCACTCTTTGCTTTCTGTCTGTCAACCAATTTTCTATCCATGTCAGTACCCTACCCCATTACCATGTGCTCTAATTTTGCCCACTAATCTCCGATGTGGGACCTTGTCGAAGGCTTTCTGAAAGTCGAGGTACACCACATCCACTGACTCTCCCCTGTCAATTTTCCTAGTTACATCCTCAAAAAATTCCAGTAGATTTGTCAAGCATGATTTCCCCTTCGTAAATCCAGGCTGACTCGGAATGATCCTGTTACTGCTATCCAAATGCTCAGCAATTTCGTCTTTTATATTTGACTCCAGCATCTTCCCCACCACTGATGTCAGACTAACTGGTCTATAATTACCCGTTTTCTCTCTCCCTCCTTTCTTAAAAAGTGGGATAATATTTGCTATCCTCCAATCCACAGGAACTTATCCTGAATCTATAGAACATTGAAAAATGATCTCCAATGCCTCCACTATTTCTAGAGCCACCTCTTTAAGTAACCTGGGATGCAGACCACCAGGTCCTGGGGATTTAATCAGCCTTCAGTCCCATCCTCTCCCTGAATCTCAGGCCCTGTTAATGACCCCTATAGTGGGATGACCAAAACTTACAACAATTCTCCAAACGCTGCCCAACCAACGTCTTGCACCACAGGAGCAGATCATCCCAAAGTTTTTATTCAGTACCTATATTATTCAGACGGCCAGAGAAGGTTGTGCTGTGAGGGGAAAATTACATGTCATTGATGTTCATGATTATTCTGTTCTTTGTGCCTGGCCATTTTAACTTTGTCCCATTTTACTTTGTTTATGATATTGTACAAGATTTGCAATCACACCTCCTTATTGGCTAAAGTTATCCCAATTAACTAAATGCCTAATATGGCATTTAACTTATTGCACATATTCAGTGCAGGGTAGAAGCTGCAGCTTTTCACAAAGGGCAAGTTTATTTTACATACTATGTGGTTGGTGCCTGGAATGCACTGCCAGGGATGGTGGAGTTTGGGGTGCACCTTCGTGGGTGCATGGAGATGCAGGGGCTGGAGGGACATGAATCACTTGCATGCCGTTGCTGCCTAACTGGTGCCTGTCCGACTGATCTGGAGGAATTTCAATGGGACCTGGTGGTCAAAGTGGCTGGGAGTACTTCCTGGGACCCAATGTGTTGAATTCTCAGAATTTTATGATGCATGGGAATGCCCCTGAAATAGGGGAACAGGCCCTACGGCCAACAATGTTTGTGCTGAACATGATGCAAATTAAGGCAGAGTGGTGCAGCTGATAGAGCTGCTGCCTCACAGCGTCAGAGACATGGGTTCATTCCTAACCTCGGTTGTTGGCTGTGTGAAGTTTGCATGTTTTCCCTGTGACCACATGGGTTTCCACTGTGCTCCAGTTTCCACACACATACCAAAGATGCCAGGGTTTATGAGTTAATAGGCCTCTGTAATTTGACCCTAGTGTGGGTGTGAAAGTTGGATAACATAGAACTTGCATGAACTAAACTGATTGAAGGAATATTATGTTTCTTGTTTAGTTTAGTTTAGAGACATAACGCTGAAACAGACACTGAGTCCGCACCAACCAACGATCACCCACACATGCTAGGGACACAAGCCAATGAACCAACAAACCTACACATCTGTTTTTGGAATGTGGGAGGAAACTGGAGCACCCGGAGAAAACCTATGCAGTCACGGAGAAGATACAAACTGCACAGACAGCACCCGTAGTGAGGATCAACCCTGGGTGTCTGGCGCTGTGACATTATGTCTTGTAGGAAAATGTTATGTGGGATGAATCAACAGTTGAAGTGAATAAACAAATTGCATCTTTCTGAGTTCTGTTCTCTGCTATGCCATTTCTCAGTTGTCTAATATTTAATTTCCCTCCTCAGATTATCAAACTATTCAACCAAACCAGAACAGGCGCTGCTAACCAATTGCTGAATAGAAGATTTCATGGATGTGATTGAAATGCAGGAACTGAAATATATGGAAAGAGTTAAATTACATTTACTAAACATGACAGAATTTCTTAATGGACTGTCCTGCATTTGTACAAATTAGTGCTACGCAATAATTGATGCTGATCACAGCTGATCTGCCTTAAGCCTCAACTCCTTTACTGTGCTTATTCCACATAGGGTACAATTCCCTGTTCTTTTCGATATATCCGATTTCTCTTGAAATACCTCAAATGTTCTAACCTCCTTTGTGTCAAAATGCTGCTGCTCTGCAAAATGGATGACCAGTCTATGCTACTTTCTCCAATGTAGAAGAGGCCACATTGTGTACACTGAATGCAGTGGACAAGGTTGGACGAGGTGCAGCTGAACATCTGTTTCACATGGGATTGTCTTGTCCCTTTATTTCCCTTTTCCACCATGCATTATCCATCAATGCACCACCCCATCGTACCTCTTTAATACCTTCATAAGGTTAACTCTGATTCGTGTCAACTCCAAGGAACACAGAACCAATGACTTCAGCCATTCATGGTAAGGCAACACTTGCTTATTCCAGGATGTTCGTCTGGGTGATATCCAATATCAATATATCCTTTCTTAAATCTGGGGACCAAAGTGTACACAGTGCTCCCTATAAGTCCTTAGCCACCTCATGTACCATAATTTCAATAGTAACCTACTTTTGAATGTCAATATGCTATTTGCCTTCTGTGGTGTGCTGCCTCTACCGGCTGCTGTTTCCTTTCGCACTTTAAGCACTTGAATCTCTTGTCCTGCACTCATTTGCAATCTCACTCCATTTAGATAATAGCTCCCTTTTGAATTGCTCTTACCAAAGTGTGTGAGCACATATTTTCCATTATTAAACTCCATTTGCCAGGTTTATGTTCACCTAACAAAGAGTCATAGGGCCACATAACATTGAAACAGGTACTTCAGCCTAATGCTCCAAGCTGAACAAAATGCTGCATCAATGTTAGTCACATTTGCCAGCATTTGGCCCACAGATCTCTCAACATGTTCTATCCATGTACGTGTCCAAGTGTCTTTTCAATGTTGTTATTCTACCTTCTCAAGCAGCTCATTCCATACACCCATTAACCACTGAGTGGTGAAAGTTGCCCCTCAGGTTCCTACTGAATCTTCCTCCTCACCTTAAACCTGTCTTTGCTGGTTCTTCGCCCTGGGTAAAGGAAACTGTGCATTCCCATGATCAATTGCCCTCGTGATTTTAGATGGCTCTATAAGATCACCAATTAAAAAGTTTCAATTATAGATAGAGTGAGACTTGGTGCATATTTCCAACAAGAATTATGGACTAAAAAAGGCCAGTAGAAGTAGTTAGTTAGTTAGTTTAGTTTATTTGTCATTCCACTCCTTACAGATCATGTAACGAATGGGACGAAACAGAGTGCCTCCGGGGGCCATCGTGCAATACAAATGCAAAACATATAGACAGGATGACAGTGCAGTACAATACAAAACAGTACAATACAGTTAGACACTGCAATACAATACATATAGACAGGACATTGAAGCATGTAAACAGTAAAAGGTAAAGCATTGTAAAGCAACTTGGTCAAACAGCATCTGTGGAGGCAAATGGAATATACCAACATTTCAGGTCAAGGCGCTGCATTAGAATTGAAAGAGAGGATGGCAAGATTCTAACAGTTTGAAGGAGGAATGGGGCAGAACCTGGTAAGTGACAGGTTAAATCGGGTGGGAAAGGGATGATGGGCAGTTGGAGCAAGGTTGGTGTCGGGGTGGTTGTGGGAGAACAAATGAACACCAGTGGTGTGGATAAGCTGATATATGAAAACTTACTATTCATACCATTGGCTTGTAAGTCCACCCAGGTGGACTATCAGATATTTTGCTTAAGATTTTCAGTGCCCAAGGTTAACAACAGACGGGTCAGCGCGAGAGTGGGAAGGGTGTTAAAATACCATAGAACAGATTTCAGGATGATCTTTGCTTCAAAGGGTATGTGCTCTACAAAATGGTTGACGTTTCAGCTAGTTTTTCCAATGTAGAGAAGACCACAGTTTGAGCACTGAATGCAGCAGAGAAAGTTGGAAGAGGTTCAAATGAACCTCTGTCTCACTTGGAAAGTTTGTTCTCCTGTTGTTCACCACTTCCTCCTCTTCTCCTACCTGTTTCCATCTACCCATTATCTTCTCCCTACCTTGTTCTACTTTTGACCTACCTGGTTGCTATGTATTCCTCCCGGAGTTTGTACGTTCTCCCCGTGACCTGCGTGGGTTTTCTCCGAGATCTTCGGTTTCCTCCCACACTCCAAAGACGTACAGGTTTGTAGGTTAATTGGCTGGGTAAATGTAAAAATTGTCCCTAGTGGTGTAGGATAGTGTTAATGTACGGGGATCGCTGGGCGGCGCGGACATGGTGGGCCGAAAAGGCCTGTTTCCGCGCTGTATATTTATGATATGATATGATATGGTTGCTATGTATTGGCAATCCATCCTCTTCCCTTACATGCCTGATGCAGGTTCTTGACCCTATTTATGACATAAACCATTTGTCCCAATAATTTTGCTTGAGCCATTGAATTTTTTCACCTTTCTGTTTCGAGATGCAGATTCCATCAACTGCAGTCATTATTGGATTGAATAAATGTTGTTTTAACACTCCATTTAGTTTGAGACTCAGCACCAACAAATGTTGTTACAGAATGCTTGGTTATTTGATGATGTCAAAAAGTCTTGATTGTTTGTACATTTCTAACCTCATGCAAATAATTTATCATCCATATGAATATAAAATTATCCACAGTCACTGCTGGTACAGTGATCAAGTTCATTTTACGTGGCTACTTTGCTCTTGAGAATTCACCGGATAATAGTTGCCTGTAGAATATGCTTCATGACCAGACCATTGAGTGTAAGATTTTTGAAAATAGATGGGCATTAAATGCAAGTAAATACATTGGACTGCACCCTGGATTATAATGGCTTCATTTTGCAAAGTAAAGCCAAGATATATATGGTCAATTAATATGCAAGGCACAAAAATAAATTGTGGTTAAGAAAATGTATTGCCTCCATTTATTTGCAACAGCATCAATCACAGTTATCCGTCAAAGTTGATTTTGTATTTTTTAAAGAAAGATTGGAAACAAAATGATCAAAAATGCATTGGCAATCAAAGTAATACAAAGTTGTAGTGGAGACAAGTGTGTAGGAACGGGCTACTCTGCCTATCCTATTAAAACCGGTGCCTACGTTCCACGTGAGTCTCTTCCCACCTTATGCGATCTGCAAAATGGTTGGCAAGTCTATGCTGGATTCTCCAATGTCGAACCTACTGTTCTTTTCTCTTTTGTGTTTGCCCAGCCTCCCTCTAAATGCTATTCATTGATCTGGTGCCTCATTCTCACCAGTCATGGGTGGGAGGGGAGGAGAGGGAGCATTCTCTGTCGAATTCTCTGCTGGGTTTTATTGCATAGATGTGCTGAATTCTGCTCTTCTCCACAAGTGGAAAGGAGCTACTTCTGAAAGTGGTGGAGGGCAGGGGGCGGAAGACTTGCCCAGGGAGATTCGATGTCCAAAGATTTTGTCCAAAGACATTTTTAATATAGGTTAGTACATTTTCAGTGCATTGCTTCTAAACACAGTAGTGTGGCGGCGCCCGGGGGCTAGGCCACTCCCTTGGTCATTCCACTCGGCACTCAGTGGACGGGGGGGGGGGGGGGGGGGGGGGATTAGGTCACTTCCTGTGTCAGTTCCCTTGGGTCAGGTGGTCTGGGGCTATAAAGGGCTTTGGGTGTGTCGACTCACCAGTTTTTAGTGCGGTGTGAGTGTTCGTTGTAGAATAAAGTATTGTTACTACTTACCTGGCGTCTTGCCTGATTTCTGTGGTGACCGCACCCACTACACTAGTATTCATTTTTGCATCTTGAATAAACACATTGAAATAGCAATGTGTTCAGAACCTTATTTCTGATATGTCCTCACTTTGTTAACACATCTGTCTTATCTGCATAAAGGCGTAGGCACCAGGGTTTCTGTTCCCTTTAAGCAGACCCAGTTATCATGTTCTTCTATGCAGAGGAAATGTGGGCAGGATAAATACAAAAATGTTGAAATGTAGAACATAAAAGTGATAGGAATTCAGGAATTTGAGCCACAACTATTATTCAATGTGATCAATTGTGACCCAAATTTTGTACATTGATCCTCTTATTTCTCACAAAGACAGACACAAAATGGTGGAATAACTCAGTGGGTCAGGAAGCATCTCTGGAGAGAAGGAATGGGTGATGTTTCGGGTCGAGACCCTGAAGAAGGGTCTCGACCAGAAAAGTCACCCATTCCTTCTCTCCAGAGATGCTGCTTGACCCGCTGAGTTACTCCACCATTTTGTGTCTACCTTCGATTTAAACCGGCATCTGCCTTTTTGTTCCCTTTTATTTCTCCCCATCATTTCTGATCCTTTGACCATACAAATAACATATAACTCCTTGAATAAATTTAATGATCTGTGTTCAACTGCTTCCAGTGGTATAACATTCTACAAGTTCATCATTCTGTGGGAGAGGTAATCGCTGTTCATCTCACCTTTATTCCTGATGTCCAGATAGTGACCACTGAGTCCTGAACTGACCTGATATCCCGCGCGCGTGCGTGTGTGTGTCTTTTTTTCCTCTCGTTTATTATAATGTTTACAGTATACGATGTTTACATATTCTGTTGTGCTGCAGCAAGTAAGAATTTCATTGTTCTATCTGGGAGATATGACAATAAAACACTCTTGACTTTTGACTCTCTTGAATCCGCACAGTCCCATAAGAATTTTATTGTTAGTTTTAAATGGTCCTAATCACTTTAGAGCTCGGACTGATGTAAAACTAATTGCCCTAATCGCCATTCATTCATTAGTCCTCCCAACCCTGAAATCTGATGAACCTTCGCAGCACTCCCTCCATAACAGGAACATTCTTCCTAAGATCAGGAGACCAAAACTACAGATGCCGTGGTATTGGCAAGTACATGTCTCAGAATAACATGATGTATCTTTCAAAAGGGATGAGGAGTAACTTCTTTAGTCAGAGGGCGGTGAGGCTGTGGAATTCACAGCCACAGACAGCAGTGGAGGCTGAGTTATTGGATATTGTTAAAGCACAAATTGACAGGTTCTTGATTAGTAACGGTGTCAAAGGTTATAGGGAGAGGGTAGGTGAATGGGGTTGAGAGGGAATGGTCACTCAAGCATGGTTGAATGGCGGAGGGGGTTCAATGGCTTAATTCTGCTGCTATGACACGACCTGAAGTAAAATACAGAAAGGCATGGCTGATACTATGTTCGGATCATTTTATTATGAAGGCTGTTATACCATTTGCCTTCTTTAATTACCCAATGCGCCTGCACGCTTGGTTTCAGTGAATGTTGAACAAAGGATTCCTTTATTATATCTCATTCAATTCAAATAATTTGACTTCCTGTTATTCCCACCAAATTGAATAGCTTCTTATTTATTTATGTTATGTTGTAGGTGCCATGTATTTGCGCACTCCCTCCACACTAATCGACACAAATCCTGTATTTTTAAATATTGCTTCTGCCCGTTCACCTCCAATCCTTCCACCCACCTTTGCCATGGTCAATATATAAAGTTGTTGTTGTTCGTCCTTTGGGTTCGAAGAAGACCATGACTTCACTTTCAGTTGGAGGATTGGTGACTGTGGGTCCGGAAGTGACTGGTGAGGCCAATCCGGGCCCGGAAGGCACGCCCACATGTAGGACACAAGTGGATGGGTGCTGCAGTGGAAGCGGAGGTAGCCCGGGCCTTGTGCGCGGTGCGTTTTCTCTGGGCCTATGCAGTGCGTCTGCTCTCTGCTGCACGGGCTCCTGTGGTGAGCTTGCTACGCCAGGTTGGATGGTCCAGAGCAAGAGACTCCCGAGTGCTGAGGTTGATGTCCAAGTGTTTGAGGGACACTGAGGCAGTCCTTAAACCGTTTCTTCTCTCCTCCTACTGAGCGCTTGCCCTGACACAGTTCTCCATACAGAAGCTGTTTTGGCAGTCCACTCTCGGGCATTCTGATAACATGGCCCGCCCATCTGGCTTGGGCTTTCCGTAGGAGGGTGTGGACGCTGGGGATTCTGGCCCGTTCCAAGACGACTGTGTTGGGAATTTTGTCCTGCCACCTGATGTGAAGGAGTCTACATAGGCAGCTCAAGTGAAAGTAGTTGAGCTGTTTGGCATGTCTGCTGTAGACAGCCCAGGTCTCACTGGCATAGAGAAGAGTGCACGGCACGAGTCCACTGCACGGTAGACCTTCAGCTTGGTGGTAAGGCTGAGTCCTCTCCGCTCCCAAACATTCCCACGGAGTCGCCCAAAGGTAGCGCTGGCCTTGGCAATTCTGTTGTTGACCTCAGCGTCAATTTTCACCACTCGTGAGAGTGTACTACCCAGATAGATAAAGCTGTCGACTGCCTGTAGATTCTGCGCCTTCACCGTGATGTGTGGTTCCTGGTAGGGCTTTCCAGGCGCGGGCTGGTACATAACTTCAGACATTTTGGTGTTAATGGAGAGACCAAATTTTTCACAGGCCTGTGAGAAGCAGTCCATTTCATGCTGTAACTTCTGCTCTGTGCTGGCGTTGAGGGCGCAGTCATCAGCAAACAACAAATCTTTGATGATGGTCTCCTTCACCTTTGTAACAGCTTGCAGGCGCCTGAGGTTGAACAGTCTGCTGTCAGTCCTGTACCTGATGTGTATTCCATCCTGGAAGTCACGGAAGGCATCGGTCAGCATGGCAGAGAATACCATCCTGAAGTATGTTGGGGCAAGAACGCAACCTTGCTTCACGCCGTTTGTCACTGGAAAGGCTTCCGACTCGTCTCCATCATCTAGCACTTTTACCATCATGCCGTCATGGAACTGCCGGACAATCGTGATGAACTTGCTGGGCCAGCCAAACTTCTGCATTATCTTCCACAATCATCCCTGCTGACAGTGTCGAATACCTTTGTCAGATCGACGAAGGTCACGAACATCAATATATAATAGCAATGACTCTACTAACAAGTATTTGTTTAGAACGTGGTAGGAAAGTGGAAAACTTTCTAAAGTTGCAGTCTTCACACTGTCAAGATTGAATCCAAAATCCAGGAGCTGTGTAATTGCAAAGGTCATGACTGCATCAACATGCCACAAGTGTGTTTGTCTTGTCCAATCCTATTATTCTTCTCAAATGCTCTCTTTTATGTGTTATATCATGGGCGACAGCATTCTCAAAATCATTGAAGACAGACTGACTGTCTATAATTCCCGGTTTTTCTACACCTCTCGAGATTTTGAGTTTTTCTCGATTATTTCCAATTCATTAGAATCTCTCCTGAATCTGAAGAATCATTCCAATTCATCCACCATTTCTATAGTCGCACATTTAGTTCTCGTAGCTCTGGAAAACTATCAATCCTTTGATCCACTTTCATTTCCCTTTTTGTTCTTTATCAATACTGGTTTTATTTAGTTCCTCCCTCCTGCTAGACTCCATCTACCCCAACATTTCTGCGAGGTTGTGAGGACAGAGCCATAATATTGTGTTTAATTCTGGTGACTTCATTTTGGAAAGGATGCAAATGCTTCACTGAATGGATCACAGTTTATTCCATTAAATGTACAATTAAGGATGGATCAGAGGCAGCGAGTGTTCCATTTAAAGAGAATGCTAAGCAGAGATCCTATAGAATTTTATATAATAAGGGATGGAAAGAATGGGCAGGGAGGCTGTTAATGTTGCTGGAGGATTTGAGGGTTAGGTGTCACAGGGAGAGAGGACAAGGATTTTTACGCATTGCCCGTTTGGAATTTCATATGCATGGCATATGGTCCATTAGGGTTCATTATGGTCTTGATGTATTAGAAAAGTTAAACAGGCTTTTCACCGAAGATAACATTTTCTGCTAACAGCACCGTATGATAAGCAAGTAGGCTGGCTTTAGGAAACAATTAGATGCTTGAGAAAATGCCTGGGCTCGCTTAGAATAACTGGGAAATTATGGAGCAGCCGACAAGGATGTTTAGCTAAATGATAAGATAAAACTTTCTTTCTCGGACACATGCAAGAATAGCTCGGTGCTTGATTTAATACAGAACCTTCGAAGGACAGTCACTGGGCCCATAAAATCTCAATACCAGCCATCATAAATAGGAGTCTCCAATGGGCAGAAGACTGGGAGACTTGGTGGTATTAGCTAGCCCTTAGAGCTTTATCTAACTCTCCTTTGAATGCATGCAATGAATCGGCTTCCACTGCCCTCTGAGCCAGAGAATTCCACAAATTCACAACTCTCTGTATGAAAAGTTTTTCCTCATCTCAGTTCTAAATGGCCTACCCCTTATTCTTAAACTGTGGCCCCTGGTTCTAGACTCCATCAATATCGGGAACATGTTTCCTGCATCCTACGTGTCCAATCCCTTAATAATCTTATATGTTTCCATAAGAACCCCTCGCATCCTTCGGAATTCCAGTGAATACAATCCTAGTCGCTCCATTCTCTCATCATGTGACTGTCCCGCCATCCCGGGAATTAACCTCGTGAACCTACGCTGCACTTCCTCAATAGCAAGAATGTCCTTCCTCAATAGTCGTAGTACACTGCAAACAATATAATCAACGAGAGAAAAAAAAAGTTCAGTGCATGTCTCTGTGTGTGTGCCCTAACATGGAAGCTGCAAGTGCTTATGTCCTTGGAAGATAGAGAGAGATTACTTAAATAAAATTAAAATTTGTTGTGGATACAATAGAAGAGAAGACTCATTTGGATTAATATCACTTTTGGCCACTGAATGGAAGATTATAATAATTTTCCTCTGACCGTTGGAATCAACACCCTTTCGCTTTCCAAGCGGGCAATGAGTGTTATTCTCCCTTTGAAATCTACCGTGTAAAAATAGCAATAGCAAATTGACCGCCATTCTGATTTGGAAATATATCGCTGATCCTCAGTATTGCAAATGCCGAAACGTCCCACGCCGACAGAATATTGTATTAGCACCAGGAAGTCTTCAGCGGCGGACAAATAAAATGACTTTTTACCCAGTAGTCAAAGGCAAAAACAAACTTTTAATAAAACCTTACTACCTGTTTAACATAAACACTGAGTGCTGCAATCGATAAATACAACGTTTGGTTTATTATTGACACGGGTAACTAGATACAGTGAAAAACCCTTTGCGTGATATCCAGTCAAATCATTCCATGCATGAATAAAATCAAGCCATACATACGTAGAGTAAAGATTTTTTTTAAAAACGAGAATGCAGAATAAAATGATACAGCGTTCTGACGCTGCGCTTGCAGCTAATGTGCAGACAAAATAAAAGTACAAATGTGCATTGCATAACGTCGACGTGCTCGGCGATTTTAAACGGTGCATAAAAGGCTTCTATCAAAGATGATTTTCCCCATGGTTGCTGATATCAAAATGAGATGAATGAATTCATAATGGGACGTAGAGAGGGAGCAGGAAAATGCTGTGGTGAGATGTTCCGTGTATTTTAGTGCGTTAGTTTCTGTTCGACGTCAGGACGATAATATTTCGACTTTGTGACATCACAATGAAATACGGGTAGTCATTGAGAATATTTAAATCTGTTCCATCGCATTGAATAATTGAACGAATAACAAAGAACAATCTATCGGAGGAACTCTGTGGATCAGGCAGCATCTGTGGTGGGGAGGGACAGATGAAGTTTCGTGTCGAGATCCTTGGGTTCCTTCAGAAATGTGTTTTTTTTGCTCAAGATTCAAGCATCGGCAATCTCTTGTGCCTCCATTTGCAAGACAGATTGAATAATGAAAGGCCTGGATAGAGTGTATGTGGAGAGAATGTTTCCAGTATTGGGAAAGTCTGGGACCAGAGGCCAAAACATCAGAACAAAAGGACGTAACTTTAGAAATATGAGAAGGAATTTCCTTAGTAGGGGGTGGTGAATCTGTGGAATTGGTTGCCAAAGAATGCTGTGGAGACTAAGTCAATTAAAATTTTTTCCAGGTGGAGATGGATAGATTCTTGATTAGTACGGGTGTCGGTGGTTAAGGGGAGAAGGCAGGAGAATGGGGTTGAGAAGGGAAGATAGATCAGCCATAATTGAATGGAGGATTAAACATGATGGGCAGAAGGGCCTAATTCTGCTCTTACAATTGATCAGTTTACCAACTGATGAAGATTGTTTGTGTTATGTTCCTTGGCTTCCTCAGATTATTTGATAAGTGTTTCAGAAATGTTTTCGTGGAGTTGCTCATGTTCGAAACACAAACGGCATGCCGACAATGCTCTGTTCAAACAATTTTTATTATGCGACAAAAGGTAAATGGTTTTACATAATAGATTATGACAAAAGGCTACGTGATCTCTGGTCCGAGGTTAGAACTAATTTATTCAATAAAGTAAAAGGATATTTCACAATATTCGTCAGTGATTCTCTGAACTTTGCCTGAGCCACTGCATAAATAAATGTGTTTGTGCACGAACTCAGGCACTGCAGCATATACCCAGTGTGCTCCATAATGGCGAAAGGATCGTTGTAATCTGTGTCCATGAACTCAACGCCGGCAAATTGTGTGCATATGTAATGAACAAATGTTACCATCCATAGCAGTATAAAACTGCTTGAGATGGAGAGCAGTAAAATGATCGATTTTCTGCGGTTTACAATCTCCGTATCAGGACAATCCTCGCTTCTCCCCTCCCCCCGGAGCCCCTTCCTTATCCGACTAGCTTGTAAAATATGTCTGGTGGTCAAGGCATTAAGCAGCACAATCAAAAGGAAAGGTACCAACGGTGTTAAGGTGATGTCGAAGAAGAAGTATGCAACCCATATTGGTAAACTGGAGAGGCTTGACTTCACTTTGCAGAACCATGGCACCTTGTCAATGATCTCCAGGTGTTCGTTCTCAAAATAAATTGGGATGTTTTCTACAAAGCTTAATCCAGACACTGCCACTATAACTATAACGGCAGTTCTTTCGGTGCAATATTTTACTCGCAACTTATGACAACAAATGGCGATGTATCGATCAATTGTGAAGGCAACAGTTAGCCAGACCGAACAATCAATGGCTGCAAACACCAGGGCAATTTTAAGGCTGCAAACCGGAGTATAATGCAAGAAGGAAAGCGGAAAATACATATCATTAATCTCATATAATACGACATCAAATATTATCACCAGTAGGATTTGTGTACATGAATGATTGGTGCAAACTGAGTGGGCCAAAGGCCATGTTTCCATGCTACATATTTCCATGACTATGATGTAGAAAGATGCTGAATATTTTTGAATTATTAAATTGGGAAAGACTGAGGAACAGTGCTAGAGTAACTCAGCAGGTCAGGCAACATCCCTGAAGACCATGGAAAGGTGTCATTCTGGTTCGAGACTCTTCAGGCAAATTAACATGATTATCCCTCCGCTTAAGTCTGATGGAAGTGTATGGATGCACCTCAACCACTGACTTGCTCAACAAGTGCCCCAATGAGTGGAATTAAAGTATGTTTGGAGTAACATGCAGCAGTCCTTAAAATCTTTTATTTCCCAAATCCCAAAGGAGCTGGATGATCAGGCTTTTAGTGTAAATTCAAAGTCATCTATATCACTGGTTTCTTACCTGTGATCGCATTGTTGTAAGAGATATTTTGGCGATGAATTGCAGTTCACTTTCCCCCTGTCGAAAGGAGTTATTTTGTTGAATATTGCATCATAACAAGTGGAAGGGAAAGTCAATGTAGGATTTAGAGTTTGAACGTAGGGCAGCATGGTGGTGCAGCCGGTAGAACTGCTGCCTCACAACCCCAGAGACCCAGGTTTAATCTGGATCTTGGGTACTCTCTGCGTGGAGTTTGCACGTTCTCCCGGTGACCATGTGGGCTTCCTCAGGGTGCTCGGTTTCCTCCCAAATCCCAAAGATGAGCGGGTTTGTAGGTAATCAGCCTCTGTAAATCACCCTGAGAGTGTAGGGAGTGGATGGGAAATCTATTATGAATGGGTGATTGGTGGTTAATATGGATTTGGTGGCACAAAGGGCCTGTTTACAAACTGCATCTCTGAACTAAACTAAATTGGAAGTCAGAAGGTATTGACTGGTGTATCTTTGCACCAGCTGCAAATGTCATAAATTGTGAGAATTGATTGCAAATGTTATAGAGTATTATAAACAAAAGTGGGTAATGAAAATGACAGGAAGGATGAAGGGCAGAGTGTTCATTGAAATAACAGACATGCTGCTTTCTCTAGCACTTAGCCTTGGCTGTGTAATATTTCCTCCTCAAAATGCAATGTTCCCCGGAACTGCTTGACTGTGCCACCAATCAGCAAGTATATTTCCTGAAACACAGGTTCTGCTTTCATGGTATCAAGATGTCTAACAGTTCCAGCACCCAGATCAGAACCAAGCCATTTCTCACTGTGCCAAAGCTATAAAAGCAGCAACAATTTAGTGATTGAACATCAACGTCATGCACATTTGAATTGAGGCAATGGTTTTAGCTTATTATCTCTGTAAACCTGTCATGGTCATGGGTTTGCAATTGTGGTCACTATTAGTGAGGGTGATTAACTAACATTTAGCAGTGAAACAGAAAGGAATTAGCTTTTCAATCCCATGAAGCCATAGAGTCATACGGCATGGAAACAGGCCCGTTGCCTCAACTTGGCCATGCCAACAAGGATGCCATGTTTAACTAGACCTCTTTGCCTGCAATTGACCCATATCTCCCTGAAACTTTCCTATCTATGTACCTGTCCAAGTGTGTTTTAAATGTTTTTTAGTACCTTCCTCAACTACTTCCCCTGGAATGTTGCTCCATATTTTCACTTCCTCTGGTCCCTAGTAATTCTTTTCCCTCTCACCTTAAACCTAAGTCCTCTGGTTCTTGATTACACAAGGCTGGTTAAAAGATTCTATGCGTTCAATCTGTCTATGGCCCTTGATTTTATAGACCTCTCTAAGATCACCCCTCAGCCTCTTGCCTGCTAAGGAATAAAGTCCTATCATGCCCATCCTCTCCTTGAATCTCAGGCCCTGTTAATGACCCCTATAGTGGGGATGACCAAAACTTACAACAATTCTCCAAACGCTGCCCAACCAACGTCTTGCACCACAGGAGCAGATCATCCCAACGTTTTTATTCAGTACCTATATTATTCAGACGGCCAGAGAAGGTTGTGCTGTGAGGAGAAAATTACATGTCATTGATGTTCATGATTATTCTGTTCTTTGTGCCTGGCCATTTTGACTTTGTCCCATTTTACTTTGTTTATGATATTGTACAAGATTTGCAATCATACCTCCTAATTGACTAAAGTTATCCCAATTAACTAAATGCCTAATATGGCATTTAACTTATTGCACATATTCAGTGCAGGGTAGAAGCTGCAGCTTTTCACAAAGGGCAAGTTTATTTTACATACTATGTGGTTGGTGCCTGGAATGCACTGCCAGGGATGGTGGAGTTTGGGGTGCACCTTCGTGGGTGCATGGAGATGCAGGGGCTGGAGGGACATGAATCACTTGCATGCCGTTGCTGCCTAAATGGTGTCTGTCCGACTGATCTGGAGGAATTTCAAAGGAACCTGATGGTCAAAGTGGCAGGGAATACTTCCAGTGACCCAATGTGTTGAATTCTCAGAATTTTATGGTGCATGGGAATGCCCTTGTAATAGAGGAACAAGCCCTTCGGACAACAATGTTTGTGCTGAACATGATTCAAATTAAGGCAGAGTGGTGCAGCTGATAGAGCTGCTGCCTCAGAGCGTCAGAGACATGGATTCAATCCTAACATCGGTTGTTGACTGTGAAGTTTGCATGTTTTCCCTGTGACCACATGGCTTTCCACTGTGCTCCAGTTTCCACACACATACCAAAGATGCTAGGGTTTATGAGTTAATAGGCCTCTGTAATTTGACCCTAGTGTGGGTGTGAAAGTTGGATAACATCGAACTTGCATGAACTAAACTGATTGAAGGAATATTATGTTTCTTGTTTAGTTTAGTTTAGAGACATAGCGCTGAAACAGACACTTTGGCCACTGAGTCCGCACCAGCCAACGATCACCCACACATGCTAGGGACACAAGCCAATTAACCAACAAAACTGCACGTCTGTTTTTGGAATGTGGGAGGAAACTGGAGCACCCGGAGAAAACCTATGCAGTCACGGAGAAGATACAAACTGCACAGACAGCACCTGTAGTGAGGATCAACCCTGGGTGTCTGGCGCTGTGACATTATGTCTTGAAGGAAAATGTTATGTGGGATGAATCAACAGTTGAAGTGAATAAACAAATTGCATCTTTCACAGTTCTGTTCTCTGCTATGCCATTTCTCAGTTGTCTAATATTTAATTTCCCTCCTCAGATTATCAAACTATTCAACCAAACCAGAACAGGCGCTGCTAACCAATTGCTGAATAGAAGATTTCATGGATGTGATTGAAATGCAGGAACTGAAATATATGGAAAAAGTTAAATTAAATTGACAAAACATGACAGAATTTCATAATAGACTGTCCTGTATTTGTACAAATTAGCGCTACGCAATAATTGATGCTGATCACAGCTGATCTGACTTAGGCCTCAACTCCTTTACTGTGCTTATTCTACATAAGGTACAATTCCCTGTTCTTTTATATATATCCGATTTCTCTTGAAATACCTCAAATGTTCTAACCTCCTTTGTGTCAAAATGCAGCTGCTCTGCAAAATGGATGACCAGTCTGTGCTACTTTCTCCAATGTAGAAGTGGCCACATTGTGTGCACTGAATGCAGTGGACAAGGTTGGACGAGGTGCAGCTGAACATCTGTTTCACTTGGGATTGTCTTGTCCCTTTATTTCCCCTTTCCACCATGCATTATCCATCAATGCATCACCCCATCGTACCTCTTTAATACCTTCATAAGGTTAACTCTGATTCGTGTCAACTCCAAGGAACACAGAACCAATGACTTCAGCCATTCATGGTAAGGCAACACTTGCTTATTCCAGGAATCTCTTCTGGGTGATATCCAATATTAATATATCCTTTCTTAAATCTGGGGACCAAAGTGTACACAGTGCTCCCTATAAGTCCTTAGCCACCTCATGTACCATAATTTCAATAGTAACCTACTTTTGAATGCCAATATGCTATTTGCCTTCTGTGTTGTGCTGCATCTACCGGCTGCTGTTTCCTTTGGCACTTTAAGCACTTGAATCTCTTGTACTGCACTCATTTGCAATCTCCCTCCATTTAGATAATAGCTCCCTTTTGAATTGCTCTTACCAAAGTGTGTGAGCACATATTTTCCATTATTAAACTCCATTTGCCAGGTTTATGTTCACCTAACAAAAAGTCATAGGGCCACATAACATTGAAACAGGTACTTCAGCCTAATGCTCCAAGCTGAACAAAATGCTGCATCAATGTTAGTCACATTTGCCAGCATTTGGCCCACAGAACTCTCAACATGTTCTATCCATGTACGTGTCCAAGTGTCTTTTCAATGTTGTTATTCTACCTTCTCAAGCAGCTCATTCAATACACCCATTAACCACTGAGTGGTGAAAGTTGCCCCTCAGGTTCCTACTGAATCTTCCTCCTCACCTTAAACCTGTCTTTGCTGGTTCTTCGCCCTGGGTAAAAGAAACTGTGCATTCCCATGATCAATTGCCCTCGTGATTTTAGATGGCTCTATAAGATCACCAATTAAAAAGTTTCAATTATAGATAGAGTGAGACTTGGTGCATATTTCCAACAAGAATTATAGACTAAAAAAGGCCAGTAGAAGTAGTTAGTTAGTTTAGTTTATTTGTCATTCCACTCCTTAAAGATCATGTAACGAATGGGACGAAACAGAGTGCCTCCGGGGGCCATCGTGCAATACAAATGCAAAACATATAGACAGGATGACAGTGCAGTACAATACAAAACAGTACAATACAGTTAGACACTGCAATACAATACACATAGACAGGACATTGAAGCATGTAAACAGTAAAAGGTAAAGCATTGTAAAGCAACTTGGTCAAACAGCATCTGTGGAGGCAAATGGAATATACCAACATTTCAGGTCAAGGCACTGCATTAGAATTGAAAGAGAGGATGGCAAGATTCTAACAGTTTGAAGGAGGAATGGGGCAGAACCTGGTAAGTGACAGGTTAAATCAGGAGGGAAAGGGATGATGGGCAGTTGTAGCAAGGTTGGTGTCGGGGTGGTTGTGGGAAAACAAATGAACACCAGTGGTGTGGATGCTGATATATGAAAACTTAATATTCATACCATTGGCTTGTAAGTCCACCCAGGTGGACTATCAGATATTTTGCTTAAGATTTTCAGTGCCCAATGTTAACAACAGACGGGTCAGCGTGAGAGTGGGAAGGGGTGTTAAAATATCATACAACAGATTTCAGGATGATCTTTGCTTCAAAGGGTATGTGCTCTACAAAATTGTTGACGTTTCAGCTAGTTTCTCCAATGTAGAGAAGACCACAGTGTGAGCACTGAATGCAGTAGATAAAGTTGGAAGAGGTTCAAATGAACCTCTGTCTCACTTGGAATGTTTGTTCTCCTGTTGTTCACCTCTTCCTCCTCTTCCCCTACCTGTTTCCATCTACCCATTATCTTCTCCCCACCTTGTTCTACTTTTGACCTACCTGGTTGCTATGTATTCCTCCCTGGTTGCTATGTATTGGCAATCCATCCTCTTCCCTTACATGCCTGATGCAGGTTCTTGACCCTATTTATGACATAAACCATTTGTCCCAATAATTTTGCTTGAGCCATTGAATTTGTTCACCCTTCTGTTTCGAGCTGCAGATTCCATTAACTGCAGTCATTATTGGATTGAATAAATGTTGGTTTAACAATGCATTTAGTTTGAGACTCAGCACCAACAAATGTTGTTACACAATGCTTGGTTATTTGATGATGTCAAAAAGTCTTGATTGTTTGTACATTTCTAATCTCGTGCAAATAATTCATCATCCATAAGAATATAAAATTATCCACAGTTACTGCTGGTACAGTGATCAAGTTCATTTTACGTGGCTACTTTGCTTTTGAGAATTCACCGGATAATAGTTGCCTGTAGAATGTGCTTTATGACCAGACAATTGAGTGTAAGATTTTTGAAAATAGATGGGCATTAAATGCAAGTAAATACATTGGATTGCACCCTGTATTATAATGGCTTCATTTTGCAAAGTAAAGCCAAGATATATATGGTCAATTAATATGCGGCACAAAATTAAATTGTGGTTAAGAAAATGTATTGCCTCCATTTATTTGCAACAGCATCAATCACAGTTATCCGTCAAAGTTGATTTTGTATTTTTTAAAGAAAGATTGGAAACAAAATGATCAAAAATGCATTGGCAAGCAAAGTATACAAGGTTGTAGTGGAGACAAGTTTGTAGGAACAGGCCACTCTGCCTATCCTATTAATACTGGTGCCTACGTTCCACCTGAGTCTCTTCCCACCTTATGCGATCTGCAAAATGGTTGGCAGGTCTATGCTGGATTCTCCAATGTCGAACCTACTGTTCTTTTCTCTTTTGTGTTTGCCCAGCCTCCCTCTAAATGCTATTCATTGATCTGGTACCTCATTCTCACCAGTCATGGGTGGGAGGGGAGGAGAGGGAGCATTCTCTGTCGAATTCTCTGCTGGGTTTTATTGCATAGATGTGCTGAATTCTGCTCTTCTCCACAAGTGTAAAAGAGTTACTTCTGAAAGTGGTGGTGGGCAGGGGGCAGAAGACTTGCCCAGGGAGATTCGATTACCATGTTTTGGTTATTTTGTCCAAAGATATTTTTAATATAGGTTAGTACATTTTCAGTGCATTGCATATAAACACAGTAGTATTCATTTTTGCATCTTGAGTAAACACATTGAAATAGCAATGTGTTCAGAACATTATTTCTGATATGTCCTCACTTTGTTAACACTGAACCAATATATACATCTGTCTTATCTGCATAAAGGCGTAGGCACCAGGGTCTCTGTTCCCTTTAAGCAAACCCAGTTATCATGTTCTTCTATGCAGAGGAAATGTGGGCAGGACAAATACAAACATTTTGAAATGTAGAACATAAAAGTGATAGGAATTCAGGAATTTGAGCCACAACTATTATTCAATGTGATCAATTGTGACCCAAATTTTGTACATTGATCCTCTTATTTCTCACAAAGGCAGACACAAAATGGTGGAGTAACTCAGCGGGTCAGGCAGCATCTCTGGAGAGAAGGAATGGGTGATGTTTCGGGTCGAGACCCTGAAGAAGGGTCTCGACCAGAAACGTCACCCATTCCTTCTCTCCAGAGATGCTGCTTGACCCGCTGAGTTACTCCACCATTTTGTGTCTACCTTCGATTTAAACCAGCATCTGCAGTTTTTTTTCCTTTTATTTCTCCACATCATTTCTGATCCTTTGACCATACAAATAACATATAACTCCTTGAATAAATTTAATGATCTGTGTTCAACTGCTTCCAGTGGTATAACATTCTACAAGTTCATCATTCTGTGGGAGAAGTAATCGCTGTTCATCTCACCTTTATGCCTGATGTCCAGATAGTGACCACTGAGTCCTGAACTGACCTGATATCCCGTATGCATGCGTGTGTGTAATGTTTTTTTCTCTCGTTTATTATAATGTTTACAGTATACGATGTTTACATATTCTGTTGTGCTGCAGCAAGTAAGAATTTCAGTGTTCTATCTGGGACATATGACAATGAAACACTCTTGACTTTTGACTCTCTTGAATCTGCACAGTCCCATAAGAATTTTATAGTTATTTTTAAATGGTCCTAATCACTTTAGAGCTCGAACTGATGTAAAACTAATTGCCCTAATCACCATTCATTCATTAGTCCTCCCAACCCTGAAATCCGATGAACCTTCACAGCACTCCTTCCATAACATGAACATTCTTCCAAAGATCAGGAGACCAAAACTACAGATGCCAAGGTATTGGCAAGTACATGTCTCAGAATAACATGATGTATCTTTCAAAAGGGATGAGGAGTAACTTCTTTAGTCAGAGGGCGGTGAGGCTATGGAATTCACAGCCACAGAGAGCAGTGGAGGCTGAGTTATTGGATATTTTTAAAGCACAAATTGACAGGTTATTGATTAGTACGGGTGCCAAAGGTTATAGGGAGAGGGTAGGTGAATGGGATTGAGAGGGAATGATCACTCAAGCATGGTTGAATGGCGGAGGGGGTTCAATGGCTTAATTCTGCTGCTATGACACGACCTGAAGTAAAATACAGAAAGGCATAGCTGATACAATACAATACAATACAATACAATATATCTTTATTGTCATTGTACCCAGGGGTACAACGAGATTGGGAATGCGCCTCCCATACAATGCAATAATTTAAGTAATTTAGACAACAGCAACCCAACGAAACAATTGTAACAGTTTTAGACAGGGTAAAGTGCAAGTTGATCTATGCGTTGTGACCATCCGGCTCAGCAGGAACGGTTCATAGCAGCTATGGCCCTGGGGATGAAGCTGTTCCTGAGTCTGGAGGTGCGGGCGTAGAAGGCCTTGTATCGTCTGCCCGATGGAAGGAGTTAGAACAGACTGTGGATCATTTTATTATGAAGGCTGTTATACCATTTGCCTTCTTAAATTACCCAATGCGCCTGCACGCTTGGTTTCAGTGAATGTTGAACAAAGGATTCCTTTATTATATCTAATTCAATTCAGATAATTTGACTTCCTGTTATTCTCACCAAATTGAATAGCTTCTTATTTATTTATGTTATGTAGTAGGTGCCATGTATTTCCCCACTCCTTGCACACTAATTACACAAATCCTGTATTAAAAAAAATATTGCTCCTGCCTGTACACCTCCTATCCTTCCACCCACCTTTGCCATGGTCAATATATAATAGCAATGATTCTACTAACAAGTATTTGTTTAGAACGTGGTAGGAAATCTTTATCCTCTCTCCCTGTGACATCTAGCCCTCAACCCCTCCAGCAACGTGAACAGCCTCCCCACCCATTCTTCCCATCCCTTATTATATAAAATTCTATAGAATCGCTGCTTAGAATTCTCTTTAAATGGAACAGTCGCTGCTTCTCTGATCCACCCTTTATTGTATATTTAATGGAATAACATGTGATCCATTCAGTGAAGCTAGATGTCCACTTTCAAAAGTTGCAGACTGTCAAGATTGAATCCAAAATCCAGGAGCTGTGTAATTGCAAAGGTCATGACTGCATCAATATGCCACAAGTGTGTTTGTCTTGTCCAATCCTATTATTCTTCTCCAAGTGCTCTCCATTTATGCGTTTTATCATGGGCGACAGCATTCTCAAAATCATTGAAGACAGACTGGCTGTCTATAATTCCCTGTTTTTCTACACCTCCCCAGATTTTGAGTTTTTATCCATTATTTCCAATTCATTAGAATCTCTCCTGAATCTGAAAAATGATTCCAATTCATCCACCATTTCTATAGTCACACATTTAGTTCTCGTAGCTCTGGAAAACTATCAATCATTTGATCCACTTTCATCTCCCTTATTAGTTCTTTATCAATACTGGTTTTTTTTGGTTCCTCCCTCCTGCTATACTCCATCTACCCCAACATTTCTGGGAGGTTGTGATGACAGAGCCATAATATTGTGTTTCATTCTGGTGACTTCATTTTGGAAAGGATACAAATGCTACACTGAATGGATCACATGTTATTCCATTAAATATACAATAAAGGGTGGATCAGAGAGGCAGCGACTGTTCCATTTAAAGAGAATTCTAAGCAGCGATCCTATAGAATTTTAAAAATAAGGGATGGGAAGAATGGGTGGGGAGGCTGTTCACGTTGCTGGAGGGTTTGAGGGCTAGATGTCACAGGGAGAGAGGACAAGGATTTTTACGCAACGCCCGTTTGGAATTTTATATGCATGGCATGTCGATGTTGTGTAGTAGGGTTCATTATGGTCTTGATGTATTAGAAAAGTTAAACAGGCTTTTCACCGAAGATGACATTTTCCGCTAACAGCACCGTATGATAAGCAAGTAGGCTGGCTTTAGGAAACAATTAGATGCTTGAGAAAATGCCTGGGCTAGCTTAGAATAACTGGGAAATTATGGAGCAGCCTACAAGGATATTTAACTAAAGGATGAGATAAAACTTTCTTTCTCCGACACATGTAGTAATAGCTTGGTGCTTGATTTAATGCAGAACCTTTGAAGGACAGTCACTGGGCCCGCAAAATCGCCATAATAACCATCATAAATAGTCTCCAATGGGCAGAAGACTGGGAGACTTGTTGGTATTAGCTAGCCCTTCGAGTTCTATCTAACTCTCCTTTGAATGCATCCAATGAATCAGCTTCCACTGCCTTCTGAGGCGGAGAATTCCACAGATTCACAACTCTCTGTGTGAAAAAGTTTTTCCTCATCTCAGTTCTAAATGGCCTACACCTTATTCTTAAACTGTGGCCCCTGGTTCTGGACTCCCCAACATCGGGAACATGTTTCCTGCATCCTACGTGTCCAATCCCTTAATAATCTTATATGTTTCCATAAGATCCCCTCTCATCCTTCGGAATTCCAGTGAATACAATCCCAGTCGCTCCATTCTCTCATCATGTGACTGTCCCGCCATCCCGGGAATTAACCTCGTGAACCAACGCTGCACTTCCTCAAGAGCAAGAATGTCCTTCCTCAATAGTTGTAGTACACTGCAAACAAATATAATCAACGAGAGGAAAAAAAAGTTCAGTGTGTGTATGTGTGTGTGTATGTGTGTGTGTGTGTGTGTGTGTGTGTGTGTATGTGTGTATGTGTGTGTGTGTGTATGTGTGTGTGTGTGTGTGTGTGTATGTGTGTGTGTGTGTGTGTGTGTGTGTGTGTATGTGTGTGTGTGTGTGTGTGTGTATGTATGTGTGTGTGTGTGTCCGAACATGGAAGCTGCAAGTGCTTCTGTCCTGGGAAGATAGGGAGAGATTACTTAAATAAAATTAAAATTTGTTGTGGGTACAATAGAAGAGAATACTCATTTGGACCAATATTACTTTTGGCCACTGAATGGAAGATTATAATAATTTTCCTCTGGCCATTGGAATCAAAACCCTTTCGCTTTCGAAGCGGGCAATGAGTGTTATTCTCCCTTTGAAGTCTACCATGTAAAAATAGCAATGGCAAATTGGCCGCCATTCTGATTTGGAAATATATCGCTGATCCTCAGTATTGCAAATGCAGAAACGTCCCACGTCGACAGAATATTGTACTAGCACAAGGAGGTCGTCAGCGGACAAAAATAATGACTCTTTACCCAGTAGTCAAAGGCAAAAACAAACTTTTAATAAAACCTTGCTACCTGTTTAACATAAACACTGGGTGCTGCAATCGATAAATACAACGTTTGGCTTATTATTGACACGGGTAACTAGATACAGTGAAAAATCCTTTGCGTGATATCCAGTCAAATCATTCCATGCATGAATAAAATCAAGCCATACATACGTAGAGTAAAGATTTTTTTTTAAACGAGAATGCAGAATAAAATGATACCGCGTTCTGACGCTGCGCTTGCAGCTAATGTGCAGACAAAATAAAAGTACAAATGTGCATTGCCTAACGTTGACGTGCTCAGCGATTTTCAACGGTGCATAAAAGGCTTCTATCAAAGATGATATTCCCCATGGTTGCTGATATCAGAATGAGGTGAATGAATTCATAATTGGACGTAGAGAGGGAGCAGGAAAATGCTGTGGTGAGATGTTCCGTGTATTTTAGTGCGTTAGTTTCTGTTCGACGCCAGGGCGATAATATTTCGTCTTTGTGACATCACAAAGAATACGGGTAGTCATTGAGAATATTTAAATCTGTTCCATCGCATTGAATAATCGAACGAATAACAAAGAACAATCTATCGGAGGAACTCTGTGGATCAGGCAGCATCTGTGGTGGGGAGGGACAAATGAAGTTTCGTGTCGAGATCCTTGGGTTCCTTCAGAAATGTGTTTTTTTCCCTTCAAGATTCAAGCATCGGCAATCTCTTGTGCCTCCATTTGCAAGACAGATTGAACAATGAAAGGCGTGGATAGAGTGTATGTGGAGAGAATGTTTGCAGTATTGGGAAAGTCTGGGACCAGAGGCCAAACCCTCAGAACAAAAGGACGTAACTTTAGAAATATGAGGAGGAATTTGCTTAGTAGGGGTGGTGAATCTGTGGAATTGGTTGCCAAAGAATGCTGTGGAGACCAAGTCAATTAATATTTTTTTTCAGGTGGAGATGGATAGATTCTTGATTAGTATGGGTGTCAGTGGTTAAGGGGAGAAGGCAAGAGAATGGGGTTGAGAAGGAAAGATAGATCAGCCATAATTGAATGGAGGATTAGACATGATGGGCAGAATGGCCTAATTCTGCTCCTACAATTTATCAGTTTACGAACTGATGAAGATTGGTTGTGTTATATTCCTTGGCTTCTTCAGATTATTTGATAAGTGTTTCAGAAATGCTTTCGTGGAGTTGCTCATGTTCGAAACACAAACGGCATGCCGACAATGCTCTGTTCAAACAATTTTTATTATGCGACAAAAGGTAAATGGTTTTACATAATAGATTATGACAAAAGGCTACGTGATCTCTGGTCCGAGGTTAGAACTAATTTATTCAATAAAGTAAAAGGATATTTCACAATATTCGTCAGTGATTCTCTGAACTTTGCCTGAGCCATTGCATAAATAAATGTGTTTGTGCACGAAC